>NC_050600.1:24652467-25009967 GCF_013368585.1 Megalops cyprinoides
CTTTGAACAACAGCACAAAAGATACTTCCACTTTCAAACTGAGACTCTTACTACTTTCAGATTATTGTGGTGTAGTCATGTGGGAGAATCCCAAGTGTCAACACAGTGAATCATGTGCCGCTTCAATGACATTCACTTCATCTTTTTGCTCTTGGTGAAGAGAGAAGAAAATGCATTCTGGACTAATGAAGATAGAAAACAAACACCATTTAATGGATGAAATGCAACAGAAGATTGTTTGGGTGATTCTACTTGTCCTCATCCCTGAATCCCATGCTGGTGAGTTTTACTCAGAATAATCATTTTGCCAACAAAACAGAGAGAGGTAATCTTACCTGTAGGGAATTAAAAGAATAAAGTGGTGAGAGGGAATAAAGACGTTATCCTTGCCAGAGCTGGTAATTTTCTTACTTGGAAACACGTCCTAAAAAAACTAGTAACATTCATGTTTTTAGTAGTGATGACTTTCCTTGCTAGTAACATGAATTTTCGTACTAGGGGCGATTCCGTACTCACTAGTTTTTTTCCTTATATGTGCTGTTTATTTTCTTAACAGCAAAATTTCATTCTCACATGTGATGGTTTTCTGCTTACTAGTTGTAATTTTGTTCTCACTAGAGACAGTACAGTTCTTACAAGTGACAACACCTTTTTTTCTACATATTCAAATTAGGTTCCGTTTGAATAGAATGAAAATGTTAATATTCTATACACACTGTTAGAATTCTTTTCTGTGTTTTGTACTCATACCTCATTTACTCTCTGGAATGCATACTGTTAAGTACATTCAAGATAGAAAGGCATGAACTGGAAAACAGTTGTGTTAATAAAGCAATGACACACCTTAAGGTTTGTATTATTGCAATTATTGGCACAACAGTGATGCGTTCACTAGGTGGGAGATGAAGCCAGGATTGTAAGCATTACCATGTCTGTACAGTTATGACAAGCAAACCAAGCAGTTATCTTACTATTATCTGATGATATCTCTGGAGTCTTATCTCACTGCCAACACAATAACTTTCGGTGGCTGTTAACCCTGTTTCTACAACCACGTAGGTTATGATTAGTTAAATCAATCATTGTAAAACCATACCACCCAGGTAAAAAGGTATAGTTGCCGAGGAATGACAGGTAAATGCTGCACCATGTTTGCTTTGTCTGATGGTGATCATTGCAGTTGCAGTTGCAGCACATGCATACTACTCTGTTCAACTGTTTCCTAGAACTGATGTCTACATTATTCTAACTGGTCGATTAGAAGTTTTTTCAAAGACAACAATCTCTTTCAATATATTTCATAAATCCATCAGATATTCCTTATGTGTCTGTGTTGCAGCAATCAACACCATGCAGTTTGTCTGCACAGCCACCTCAGGTGTTCCAGACATCCCAGAGTTTGTGTGTGTGGGGATGGTGGATGGAAACCCTTTTTCTTACTATGACAGCAACATCCGCAGAATGATTCCCAAGCAGGAATGGAAATCAAACGAGGTGGACCCACACTACTTTGAGAGAAGCACCCATCACTGCTACAAAGAAGAGCAGAGTTTCAAAAACAACATCACCCTTGCAATGAAGCAGTTCAATCAGACAGGAGGTGAGTGCAAAACATGGTGTGTGAGCTTTGCTTTGCATGCTTGTTATACCATTAAATCAGCTTAGCTTGAGTCAAAGGCCAAAGAGCTCTTCAGTGCCTATTTGAAGATGATTCACAATGTTGCTGATGTCCAAGAAATTCAATATGACCTTATTAGCAAGATGGGTAACAATGTTCTCTCTCCAGGTATCCACACTCTGCAGAACATGTTTGGCTGTGAGTGGGATGATGAAACTGGCAGCACAGAGGGGTATGATTGGTATGGATATGATGGAGAAGACGTCCAAGCCTATTATGTGAAAAAAATAGGAGCTCAATGGACAGCCACTGGTTCCAGTGCACAGACCGACTTTAAGAAAAACTTCTTAGTTGAACAATGCATTGGATTGCTAAAGAACTATGTTCTCCATGCAAAGAGTACACTAAAGAGGAAAGGTAAAAATAATTTCTTTTGTGCTAAATTTAAGTAAACTGGTTGGTTCTGTTTGAATTTACTGATGTGGATGAATTCTGTTGGCATTTTGACTGATGAATATGATTGCTTATTCATGTTGTGTGTCTCTGCAGTCCCTCCTGAGGTGACCCTGTTACAGAAGGACCCCTCCTCTCCTGTAACCTGCCACGCCACGGGCTTCTACCCCAGAGGGATCAGTGTCTCTTGGCAGAGAGATGGAGAGGATCTGCATGAGGATGTGGAGCTGGGGGAGACTCTGCCCAATATAGATGGAACATTCCAGATCAGAAGCTCCCTGAGAGTCTCTCCAGAGGACATGAAGATTCACAAATACACCTGCACTGTACAACACTCAAGTCTGCATCAGGATGTTGTCAAGGGTCTCCATGAGGGAGAGATCAAGAGGAACCCAAGTAAGAGAAAGCTAGAACGAGAGGGAGAGTCATAGTTGAAGAACCATGTAGGCTGTTGGTTAGAGTGTAGATTGACTGCAAGCTGCATACACGTGCTGTCAAATACAATTCATTGATTTAAAAATCTTCACAGAAATCAGTGAACAATTTTGAATTTCATTTCATTCCCTGAATTCACTGAATTTAAATGGAATTGACCTCAACTCTGTGGAGAGCACAGTCATCTGTTGGAGAATGGTTCACTGATTGCCCTTACCAGTCACCATTCACTCAAAGGTTGATGTGTGAATGTACTGTATTTGTTTACAGATTTTGACAATGTCCATCACATCACCATTGTCATTGGTGTAGTAACTGCTCTTCTTCTGAGTGTCACTGCTGTGATTGGGTTCTTTGTGTGGAAGAGAAAGTCTGGTGAGTAAGAGAAAAAGTCCTCTGATATACAGACACATGCTGGATTCCCCACAGTGAACCACTCTGATATACACGGACACAAAGACTAAAAAAAAAACACACACATACACAAACACACACACTCCACAGAAGGTGGAGAATTGATTGTAAGGGAACTAGATTTTACTGAAGTATTTGTACCAGTATTTGTACTGCCAATGAGAGACGCAGTGTAGCAGATCAGCATTAACTCCATATCTCTCTGTTGCAGGTTACAGCAAAGCTACCACAAGTAAGTTGATGTGCCCTGGGTCATTTATGATTGACTAGTAATACTATTACCAAGTATTTGAGATGTGACGTGCTGGCTATTTATTTTCCCTTTTTCACTTAGCTTTTGTGATCACCAGTTTTGTGTTAGATTTCTTGTCTCACTGTTGTAACCTTTTGTGCTGGAACAGAAAGGCAGTGTGAGGTGAATCGTATCCCATGATCCGCTCACACCAAGGCTGCTGTTTTTGACACTACAAGTCCCACAGTGCACCAGGAAACAGATAATATTCAGACAATAGGCGTAATTTCCTGATGTCATCTGAGCCACTCATAGGCGCCCCAGAAATCAACAGGATGCTGATGGTCGTGCAGTGAAGGAACCCTGGCCTGTGCTCCTACCCCTACCCACCACTGTGGGCTCACTTTCCGTACTGTCAGATGATATAAATCTATGGCCCTACTTGAATCCAGGCTACAGGGCTCTACCTGCTCTTGCTATGACCACATACAATATTCTTAGACATCAACAAACCTGTTTGCATATGGGCCAGTTATATTTGATTAGCAGCCTTTTGTAGCCTTTTACACTGATTTATGCATTTTTACCGCACAAAAAAGTCTAATTGTATGTTCTACTGTACAGCCCCTTTGGAAGGCACTTAACAGATAAAATGCAATTTTTATTATTTCATTATTAATTATTACTTAATGTTATATTTTATTCAACTACATGACTTGATTGTGGAATATGTGTTTTTACAACAGGTGACCAAGGGTCATTGGACTCTCAATCTTCAGGTCAGTGTCTACATCATAATCAGAGATTAATCAGAGATTAATGTAAACAGTGTATTTGAGCATATGTTCTACTTATTATTATCTACGTATTATTTTTATACTTATCGCCACATGAATTGGGTCTTTTCTCATATTGTATGTCTATGTTATTTAAAACATACCATGATTCTACATACGCTCTTTGCTATAAATTGACACAGGCCTTTATTATCTCAATTTTTCTGCTGCACAGCTGGAACCAAAGCTGATTTACCCAGTTTACACCATTGCTTTGCCATTGTTTCAACTACAACCAGAACTGTAGCTCATCATTACGATGAATGTTGCCCTCTTCCCAGGTGGTGACAGTTGCTTGGAGTAGCATACGTTTTTCCATGGTGCTGGAGAGCAAATACTGCTTTCCACCAGACCACACCCTCATTGCCACACATCCTCTCTCCTCCTATGCAGTGCAAGTGCCATGATTTTGGAGAAGAAAGTCACCAACTTGCACAAATTTATCGACTCACTTCTGCTTTACAATTATGCTTGTTTGCACCGGCCCTTCATATTTGTATGAATGTTTTTAATGCCAACACTGCTAGATGTGGCATAGTTATGCAGCTTGATTTATTCAGTTTGCACCATGGATTGTTGGTTGGTTGGTGAACTGAATATATATCCTTTTTTTTAAAAAATTTTGTACAGATGTTTTGTCAGTTTATTCATGACAAATTTGACCGTGTGTCATATTCAGAATCAGATATTTTATGAAAACACATTTTTATGACTGATGGGTATAGGAAACTACTGATTTCACGAATATGATAAACCACCAAGTTGTTTACATTTGTATATGCCCATTTTCATTTTGAAATATACTGTCTTGTATAGACCAATACACTGACTGTGTTTTAATCTGTACTGTTTGTGTTGTACTCTGCCTCACTTGTAAGTCGCTTTGGATGAAAGCATCTGCCAAATGAATAAATGTAAAGTAATGTCATTGTGCATGACTGTGTGCATTATATTGAGTAATATTAAGGATTTGTGACAGTGTTTCACACCATTGCTCACAACTGGACTTGTCATCAGAATGTTGCAGATTTGATTCCCAGGTGACAGGCTTCCGTTATAGAGATATAAATGTCTACATAGATAAAGATATTCCATCCATCTACCATGCAGACATATTCAGAATGTCTAACCTACACATAAGCAATTCCTGTGACAGGGCCAATTGAAGTAATTGCCCTCTGTCAACATCTACAGTGCAGCAACATACCAAAATCATCAACACCAATACACCCCTGTCCCCCAAAGCCTGCTGAGGGTCCAAGTACTGGACCCATTGAAAACTTCTATGATTATTAGAAATTAAAAAGGCCCATTCTGACTCTGCCACAAGTCCGGCAAGACACTCCACTGCACAAGCACATCAAAATCCCAGAGTGTACAACAGTACAACACTCAACAAGATAACTGAATTAATAACTACAAAAATTAACCACTCACTATAAATTGATTCTCTAGAGTAGTTTTGTTTTGATCTGAAAATAAGTAAGGTAATGAAATTTGTCACTGCAATAAAAGAATCAAGATTGGAAAATGATAAAAAAAGTCATTTTGTTTCTCATTCTATTCACAACAGTGTTTGTAAGACCACCAGTATTCATATTAGCCATATCTGAGTACTCTGTGTGTGTTTTGGCTGACCAGTCTGATTCCTGCATTGAATATTGCTAGATTGCATTTCACTTGGATCTTTGAAATCTTTAAGATCTTTAGAATTTGTCCACTTCTATGCAAACTCATCCTATTTATAGTGTGCATTACATTTCACATGAGCAACGGGGCTGTCTGCTGAGGACCCCTGATATCTCAACAGACCAGAAGCCACATTTATTGATTTAATGTAATGGATCATTTGCATTTAAAAGTTGTCCCGCTGTCCCCATCGGCATGAACGTTTATACATTATCTGGAGTGTTTCCCAATGTCATCTGCATTGTGGATATAATGTTGGACAATGTATTTGGTCCTGATTTAGACTCACATATTGTTCATAGCCATTGGATGTGAACTACATGCATAGAAAATGAACATAATCTTAGATGTAACTGAAGGCCATGAGCCAACATATCTGTATGACCACTTGTACTGCATCCAGCTATACAACTGTGTACCTTGATAGCCTCCTAAAAAGATACATTTGAACATTTTAGTGTCATATTCGATGTGATGGTTTTCTGCTTACTAGTGGCAATTTTGTTCTCACTAGTGACAGTACAGTTCTTACAAGTGACATACATCATTTTTTTAAGTATTCAAATTAAATTTCATTTGAATAGAATGAAATAAGTCAGATAAATTTAATTTTCTATCAACACTGTTAGAATTCTGTTTTGTGTTTTGTACTCATACCTCATTTTTGTTCTGGAATGCATACTGTAAGTCTATTCAAGATATAAATGCATGAACTGGAAAACAATTTGTGTTAATAAAGCAACAATACACCTGAAGGCATGTATTATTGCAATTATTGGCACAACAGTGAGGTGTTCGCTAGGTGGGAGATGAAGTGTAGTATTGTAAGCATTACCGAGTGCCAATAATCGAAATAACACAAACCATTGAGTAGATTTTATAAAGTAGATCCACATGCTAATTTTAAATGATCATCAAATACTTAAAACCTCATTTAGGAAGAGAAACTAAATTCAGTATTAGCTTCAGTGATGAAATAAAATATTGTCATAAAGCCAAAGAACTTTGTGCTTTACACTGCCACCTGACTAATGAAAATCAGACCAAAAAATTACAGTACTATATTTCAGTGTGGTTTCCACCTATATCTATTCTACTGTGAACAATCAGGCTACCAAAGCAGCTAGCTCATCAGTTAATGTTAGTTAACAGTTAACCTGATGACTCACTTGGGTTCTTGGGTCAACATGACACCTCCTATTTCCTACACAGCAGTTAGGTAGCGGGACAGCTAACTTAGGTCATTGGGTTGTTGCTCATTTTCATACAAATTGAATATGCACTAGCATTAAAGATACAGTTTTTGAAATACAAGTCCAGTTTCCCTCCATGCTGGTCTGGCATTTTCTGTTCTCGGTGTTATACATTATATGGTATAAATTAACATACACCCCCTTGTATGGCAAGTGTGCTATCTTGAATGCTGCTGTTTCTTCCTAGTGACAGTCAGGTCATTGCTAGTTAAACCGGTTCTCACATGTGACTCTTAATTTCTTACATGTGGCAGTTCCGTTCTCACTAGTGACGAATATGTGAAACTGTGAATGGCCAATCTGTAAATGACAGGACTCGCTTCTAATCTTGAATCTATAAATATTAATATAGTTATGGTACTGTTTTTTTTTGCAGCTGTTGAAGTTGACGTTCCTATAATCAAGTGTTACATTTTCCCATTAAGACATTCTTTTTTATGTCTGTGTTACAGTGACCCACTCCTTGCAGTACTTCTGCACTGCAACATCAGGCATTCCAGACATCCCAGAGTTTGTATGTGTCGGGGTGGTCGATGTAGAGCTTATCTCTTACTATGACAGCAACATCCAATGAGAGATTCCACAGCACAACTGGGTAAAAGAGGCTGTAGATCCAGTGTATTGGCAAAGAAAAACGCAGTACTATTGCACAATCCAACAGAGTTTCAAAAACAATATCACCATTGCAACAAAGCACTTAAATGAGACGCTTAGTGAAAAGGTTAGTGCAAGAAACACTCAGTGTGACAGACTTGTTTTGCATGCATGTTTTTTTTTTTCATAAAATTGACAATAGTTAATACAATGTGAAATGTGCTGAGCAGTATGACATACAGACATACACTCCATTTATTTTGGATTGCATGTTTTAAAGTTTATGTCAAAAGGTTATTACAATCAGGATCAGCTAATGGAAGACTCCTTATTATGTGACATTTTCAACATAAGAAGACCAGCAAAGTTTATGGCTGCATCAACATTTTGAAGTTCCAAACAAGATTTTGTAGGAGAATTTTCAGACAATCCCTATGCATTTAACCAAACCTAGACAAACTGGTTCCGTCCACAACTATAAAAATCTTCCTTAATACATCCTTTCTACATTAGCTGCTCATGGCATCTCTCCTCCCCCCTCCTTTTATTTGACCTGTTTATGAGGTCCAAACAATATTGGCCCGTGACTAGGTGCAGTTCCTTTGTCGGACTGCAAGCCAAATAAATGTACTGGTATAGCCACATAAAACTCAACCCTCAGGCTTTGACTGAATGGAAATTCACATCTGCTAAACTGTTATAAATATTACACCAATATTACACCTTTGCTTGACAGTATTAATCAACAATAATCAAATGCATATGCAGGAACAGGTTGGAAAGAGTATTGCAGGTAAATTCAGTGGTGATTAAGCGAGAATATTAAGGGTGTTTGGTTACACCTGCTGCTTTTAATGATGTGTCAACTCATCAGGAAACATCTTCTCTCTTCAGACTTTCACTTACATCATCGATTGCAGACTTAATGCTGTTAAATTACAGAGACAGGATTAAGAATTTTCATCTTCAAACATTGGTACTTACACACTTGTACTGTACTGCACACACACTCCTGAATAAAAGTACAAAGTAAAAAAATATATATGCAATGTACTTGGTTATGAGATGTTATTGTTGAGTTGCATGTGAATCTAAAGTGATACGAATACAGTACCAGTAAAAAGACACATCTGATTAATGTAATGGGAAACATGCATTCAAACACATTTTGAGCTAAAGACTTGTGCTTAAATGCTTGAAATTAGTTTCTTAGACAAATATAAATTGTGGAAATGATGCCTATGTATGAATTCTTTCCAAAAATGTTTAAACTATATTTTTCGGCTGTTTTGAAGAACCTAAACTATAAGAAGTTTTCATTTGTTTAACACCTTTTGGTAACTGCATACTTCCATTTGTGTTATTTCTAGGGGTGTAACGGTTCTCCAAATCCGTGGTTAGGTTCAGACCTTGATTTTTTTGAGCCACAGTTTGGTTCATACCTTGATTTTTTTGGGGGGGGGGTGGGGGGTGGTGAATAAGAAAAAACAGGGAAAAAATTTCTGGGTTTTATTAAATCACCAACAATTTAACACTAAAGAACATGGTAGATGAATGCCATTTCTGACTGCTCCTCTGTCTCCTACCCTGAGGCAAAGACAAATTTACAAAACAGTTGCAATATAATGTTACTATTAGATATTATTACAATTAAAATATCCAGGAAAATGACATAAACAAAACTACCAAAAACAGACGTACATTTCTGATGCTTAAAGCTTTTATCTTCTGTTCAGCTATAGTTAAATGCTGAAATTCAATTAAAATAAAACTGATTTGTACAGCACTTTTCACAGCATTTTGTCAGTAAGATGCTTTACAGGTCTCAGGGCCTTGAAACTAAACTGTATTATTTGAATTGATTTTATTAAATTCATTCCCTTTATTAAATTAATTCATTAAAACTACTTAACAAATACCTGTGGGGGACAGTCATCCAGAATATTCTCAGTCAGGCTGTTCAAGATCTTGCCACGAGTGGTCTCATCCAGAAAGGGCAGAGATTTAAAAGGTGGGTCCAGTGCAGTGTTGAGTCAGTGTCGGGGTATCTGTTGTTGAAGTCAGGTGCAATGGCAGATTTGACATCTTTCACAACTGCTGATTCCGAGTCACTCTGCTTCATGGATGCCAGGATTGTGTCTTTCTGTGGCATTATCATTGAAAATGTTGGCAGCTGTTCAGTGCTCAACAGAGTTGTCACCGTTCTCAGTGGTTTGAGCGCCTGAACCACGTCCTCAGCAATTTTTACATATTCTTCAAACAGAGTAACAATGTCCTTAATGTTCCTCTTAAAACTCCTGTCTGTAAGTGCTGAGAACGCAGCAGCCTGCTGTTCAAGGTCGCGCTCAAGCATGTCATGGCTTGAGTTCCACCTAGTGGGTGCATCCTGAATAAGCTTGTGTGAAGGAAGCTGGAGCATCTCTTTCCTCTTTCCTTCAGCATTGCTGCAGCACTAGCGCTACGATGTAAAAAAGTGACCACCTTTCTCACTTTGCCTAAAAGCTGGGACATCTGGTTAACGCCCGGCCCCTTCTGTGATGCCAGGTTAACTGTATGCGCAAAGCATCGAATGTGTGGTGAAAGTCCGGCCGCTTCAACCGCATTCGCAATGTTCTTGGCGTTGTCCGTTGTCACAGGAATGATGGCGTTTGGTCTGTCAATTTTCCACTCCACTACAGCTCCCTGTAGTATTTCTGACAAATGGTCACTTGTGTGACTTTCATAGACAGCGCGTGTCTGGAGAACGGGGTGTGAAATTACCCAGTTGTCGGTAATGTAGTGCGCCGTGATTGAGATGAAGCTCTCTGTTGCACAGGAGGTCCACCCATCTGTAGTTAAAGCACTGAATTTAGCATTGCTCAAGTCCTCCAGCAGTTTAGCCTTTACTTCGTTATAAAGTTTAGGCAACACATTTTGACGGAAATGCGGTCGGCTCGGCACTTCGTATCTGGGTTCCAGCACACTGAGCAAATGCTTGAATCCGTTGTTTTCACCAACTGAAAGAGAGCGCATATCCAGTGCCATAAAAACCCAGATTGCCTTGGTAACTGCTTGAGCACGGTCCGAGTTAGCTTGTAGCTTCATTTTAAAGACATTGGGAAGAGTTACCTGTTGTTGGTGTTTCTTTTGTGCGCCACTGAGATCAATGTCAGGATGATGTCTTCTGATATACTCTTGCATATTTGAAGTGTTGCCTGCTGCCTGAAGAAGTTTTGTGAAACACTTATGACAAATTGTGTGTTTTGTCTACAACACGATTGCCATCCCTATACTCCACTGGATAACCAAAATGTTCCCACACTGCTGACCTGAACATGCCCTGGGGGTCTGCAATCTCAGGGTTATTATGCTTCTTGAGCTAATTAAACTAACTTTTACTGCAGGCGTGATCACTCGATCGTGATTGGACCAAAATAGTCACATGACACACGCACTTGGAAGACAAAGTAGGTGTAATGCGTAACATTTATAAAATATACAGCTTTCCCTTTAAATAGAGTAATTTCATGATTTACATGAGTTATAGTGTTAATTGTGAAATGAAAAATGAGTTTTGTTACATTAGTAACATAATGAGAGCTCAACAGGCTGCAGATATGGCAGCAGGTTGGGGTTGGGGGGGTTGTCAAGACAGTGGACGTTTGTATCGCTGTTTCGGTCTCGGTTTCAGAACCGTTACACCCCTAGTTATTTCACAGATTTAATGTCTTTACTATTATTCTAAAATGTAGAAAAATAAAAATAAAGAAGCGCCTGTCCAAGCCTTTGGTATTCTACATTCAACAAAATCAGACATTTGTGTATAGTCAATTTAGCATTGATTATCTGTCAATTCCTAATTTAAGCACTAAACAACAACTGCACAATCAGGTAGTTAGTAGAAGTTAATGCTTTTCTGCTATCAAAAAGTGGAGAGTAACGTATAGTACAAGCAAAATTTTGGACACACCTTTCTTTTAGAATAATCGTAAAGACATCAAACATATGATATTCAGTAGCACTGTACCCAATGTTCATTCATCTGATCGTAACATAATTTTAAAACATTGCATATTGGTATATTACTGTATATTAGTACAGTATTATGCTCTTAGTTAATACTCCAAGATGTTGTCATATTGTATAGTAGCATGTGCACAAAATGTGTGTGCAAACTTCAATTTAATTTGTGTTCCTTATCTGTAAAATGCAGTTTAAGCATGGTTAAAATACCATCCTTTCTTTCCCCATGTAGAGGTGCCATTGAATAAGAATGAAACCCTGAAAATCACAACCTACTTAAGATCACATATCTACTCTACATAGGCAGAAGATACACTATATGGACAAAAGTATTTGGAAGCCTGACCATTACATTGTAATGACACTGTATTCAAATACATATAATTTAATATGAAGTCCCCCTTTTGCAGCTATAACAGCTTCCACTCTTCTTGGAAGGCTTTCCACAATATTTTGGAGTGTTTCTGTGGGAATTTGTGCCCATTCATTCTGTAGAGCATTTATGAGGTTGGATGAGAAGGCCTGGCTGACAATCTCCCTTCCAGTTCATCCCAAAGGTGCTCGATGGGGTTGAGGTCAGGGCTCTGTGCGGGCCAGTCAAGTTCTTCCACACTGAACTCAACAAACCATGTCTTTACAGTCCTTGCTTTGTGCACTGGGGCACAGTCATGTTGGAATAGAAAAGAGCCTTCCCCAAACTGTTGCCACAAAGTTGGAAGCATAGCATTGTCCAAAATGTCTTGTTATACTGAAGCATTAAGATTGCCCTTCACTGGAGATAAGGGGCCTAGCCCAAACCCTGAAAACAGGTGTGGCCAAATACATTTGTCCATATAGTGTATATTAACAATATTGCACTATTCCTGATTCAAGCCATTACAACACGTTCATAAAAAGGTGACCTTATATCCAATTACGGTGGTATAACTTCCTCGAAAATCATATCAATTAATTAGAAAAGAGCTTGGAAATAATAACTGGGTGAAATCTTACCGCTCCAGAGAGGTTTGCTCCCGGCACAGATTTGCAAACAGATGCATGAAATGCATGGCAAACTCGTACTGTAAAGATATACAACAAAAGATAAAGACTTTTAAAAATTTAAGTCAATACACTTTTACATTGTCAATATTCTAAATGTTTTATGAAAATAGCTTAGTGTAGGATTGAGTAATTTACCCACCTTGGGCTCATGCCAGTTGAAACATTTCACTTTATAATACTCTACAACTTCTTTATACATTTTGGGGTTGGTTATATCCACAGACGTTGCACTCTGGACATGCAAGGCTTGCTCTTTAGAATCTGTGGCCTTCTCAATAACTTGTATCACTGATGCTCTGACTGCCTCTCTTGTCTGCAAAATAAGTGGCAAATCATTCTTATAATATACAACATAACATGTCATGATAGGTGTAACCACATTTGAGTATGCAGCATTTTGCCAATTGTGTGATCTTCGAAGATCCCTTTTTCTTTCAGATGTGATGTTAATTAATTATTTGAAGGAGTGTTCCAATAAAGTAGGAGGTCTTCATGCAGGTCTGCAATGCCATGCTTGCCTACAGAAATGAATTACCTGATAATTACTATTGATGATTATCACTATACTTTACTATGTTGCTTATTGCATATGTATATTGCTATGATATACAGCTGTTACCTCTGTTCTGTCCAAATAATAAAGTACCCTGATTCTCTTGTCCTCCTCATTGTAACTGTTCAATTACTGAACCTCCTTGAGGTTGTAGTCCAGTTTCTTTGTTCTCTTTGTATTTTGACTGCTGACTGAGGTTTGTTATCGTAAGCAGTAGGCTACTATTGTGCTCAGTGGCAGATTTAGGTGTGGGCGACATGGGCAGCCACCCAGGGCGGCATGTTGCAGGGGGCAGCATGGGGCGCCTGCAAAAAAAAAAATTGGAATGGTGACATTTGTTCGATCAGTTTTCTATTGCTCATTTGCACGTCATGTCAATGGTATCATGTCACCATGTGGGTCAATTAACCTAGTCGGAGTGGGCGCCCTGATTCTAGTTTGTGAGCTAGGCAGGCTACTGCCTGGGAAAGTCTCCCACTCAGAAGTACGAGAAGCCCGAGGTAGGGGTAGCGGGGGAATCTATCAAATAGCGCACCTCTAACTTTGTACAGTACTAATGTAATTAGTAAAATCAGTCACACTACAAAATGCTACCAAATAAACCACAATTCATTCATAATACTGTGAATATATAGTTTCACAGACATATTGTTGCATTTTTTTCTGGTTTGTGTGAAATCATTACGCATAACCACCAAGGTGAATAGGTTTAGCCTTGACTCTTGGCTAACAGTGTTGGGGAATGGGTAATGTATTAATGATAGAGTGCCAAATCAACACAAATGGATAAAAAAAGGTCTAAGCCATCGGGCGCCCAGTTTAGGAAAAAGAGGAAAGAAGAAGAGGAGAAACGCGCAAAAGATAAAGGTATTCAGCTGTCATCTCTTTATGAGTATAATATTATACATGTAATGAAGTAGGCTAGTATAACACTTATGTTTGTTAGCCTATGTTGCTTGCTATGCTATTACATATAGGGTGACAATATTCCGTTTTCTGTCCAACTAGCTAGTACATCATTTACGCTGGGGACATGTCCCCACCACTTTTTGTTGCGGCCCATTTCATCCCAACCACTTTTTGAAAGTCTTTAGTTAGTTGAACCCGTCATTGTCCCCAGCACTTCTCAAAACAAACTGATGCCCATGAGCTTACATTACATTGGATATAATTTCACACAGTTTCATCATGATTATGTGTGTAGCCTGCAGCAAAACGATTACAGCCTAACTAGCACAATATTGATTTGGTTAACTTTCATTGAGGTGACATCATAAAGGTTTTCTGTGATTATACTGACTAAGTCCTGAGCTCAGTAAGGGGAATTTCCAACGCTGTAGGCTAACTTGAAAGATGTCTATATTATGCTGATATTTTGTATCTTTTGTGATATACTGTCTTTTGGGGTGTCTGGGGGGGGTTCGCCCAGGGCGCCATACAAGCTAGAACCGCCACTGATTGTGCTTATCAAACGAATACAAATTGTAAAAGTATTGTGCAAGCATTTGTCAATATTGAGATACAGTATTACCAACCACTCTGGTTACCTGCATGTGTTCATGTAGTTCCCTTTCCAGTTTCTCCTTTTCGGCAGGACTTCCCGCAGACTGAATTCTTCTCTGCATTACTGCTACCCGAGCATCTGGATTTGGCACGCAGTCTTTGACCTCCATCGCAGACTACAAAGCATCCCATTGAGAATACAGAGAAAAGTATTGCCATAATTAATTAATTCAGGTACAGCATATTTAAAGTTTAAACACTCCGATGCTAGTAACTCGCTTTATGTCCTTTTAGTCCACAATATAAACAGACAGCCTAAGATGTTCTTCAGTGGCACTCCCAGTTTCCTTGATAAACTGTATAGGAATAGGCATGCATGGTAAATGTACGTGTATGCTACATAACGCGCATTTAATGTGGCCATCGTTTCAACAACAATCATTGCAACCATCCTTGGTCATAGCAGAGAATAATTACATCGGAGCAGTTCAGCAGCTAAAGGTCCTACTTACGCCGAATCATTTCATTAACAACAAGAGTAAGAGTTTCATTATCACATGTACATTTTTCAGTAGCCTACAGCTGATACTGCAACTACAATCAAGAAAACCCTCCTCATTCAAAATTAGCCTTACCCTTGCTGAAGAGTTCATTTAACTGAGACATAAAATGACTGAATTATTTAGCCAGCTGCTAGCATTCCTAAAACGGATTCAATGTTCGATTTCAACAATATGCGAAGTAGCGACCAAATACTTAGGTTGATGTTTCACTTCACTTACAGTTCAAAATCTATATAAACAAATACTGTTTGCAAAATGTAGTACCGACTCACCGATAGATCCCCTACAGAAGAGGCTACCAACGACATTAGGTGGAAAACTACTTCCACGCAGATCACCGTAAGCATCTATTCACTCCCCTCAATTTCTGGGAAAATGAAACCGAAAGTAACCTGATGGCGCAATGTAATGGAATAATGCTTCCACCTAGTGGAGCCATCTGGTAAATAAATGCAACCTACTCCCCAGCGGATAAAGACTGATTCTGTGTTTTGTATTACACTTACATTGACACTCACTGCAACCCAAAATGAATATTCTACTACCCCTTAATTTTAATTTTATTTTCTTATCTATTAAGGTGTATTTTATCCGGTAAAATATTGAAAACATGGGATATTTGATAATCTGTCAATGAAAAAAGAAACTTGGAAAAAATAGTTTGAGCATCAATGGGTTTCATTCAATTCTTCACATTTGTATCTGTAATTTTTATGTCGCTCCAGTACAGTGATATAAACCTCTCTTGGAGTATTAAAACTGTCAATTCTGGCCTTCCTCTCTGAGCTTGTTTTCTAACTGCAGACAGGAATGAACATGTACATGGCAACATGATGCTAAATATTTCACTATAAAAATTTCACTTTCTACATTCCCAAAAGTAATATTCTATTTTAGAAATGAGCACAGCATGAAACATGAAAACTGTCTGTTTTCTTATATGTGGAGCGATATGGAATAAATGCTCTTAGAAATGAAATAGCTGCACCCCAGCTCCTGTCCTTTCAGCTGTCTGACTTATCTACCTGGTAGGGAGGAGGTGATTTACTGCTACAGGTAGAACAATGCATAATCTATAATTCAGAAAGAGGACTCAAATAAAAACTGGAGTAATTACATAATCATCCATCCGAATAGCTTTTTTTAGTCTGCAGTGACCAATGCATTTAATATAATGGACATTTGGATGTATCATATGTCTTTCCAGTTACTGTGGATAAGCAGATTCTATGAAATCCTACTAGCAAAGGCTACCTGAGTGCCAAATCAACAAGCTTTCAGCAAGCAGTAACTCACAGCAAAGTACAAACTGCATTTGCCTTGTACTAAGAATCCTGGTGAACTCACTTTTCCAATAGGCAGTGATTAAAATAATGTATCAACGGACACCAGGAAGGAAAGCATTTCGCAGAAAATGCAACTGATGGTTTACTGGAAACCACACCTTCCTATATCCATGCAAACTAACCTGTTTGGTCTTCGTCAAACTTTAATTAAACTGTTGTCGCATATTCCTGCTCACATGTGAGCAGCACTCAGGGTGATTTTAAAAGGGTAAAAGGATCATCACGTCTCTGATCCCAGTGTTTCATTTCAAGGCAAGTACAGCAATCAGAGCAGTGCCATACTTTACAATAAACTTTGTAAGAAAGATAGACCCCTGAAACAAAACAGAAAATACTCCAAGGGCAGCAATATGGTGCAAACATAAAGGCTTTCAGCACAGAGCAACATAAGGTTTGCACATTCAACATTAACACTGTCATCACATCAACATTGTATCCTTGAGCCCAGTACTTTGGCTAGAACTGAAATCACTCCTTTAAACCAAGCTGTAATATACTGTATGAATGTACAATATTCCACGTGTGAAAAGGCATACCTCAACACTGAAGATGTAAGGCTACAGGCATGTGTTATATTTATTTGGAGACACTTGCAGATCATTTCCAGATCAACAAAAGTCTTTTTAGACAGCAGGGGCTTCAAGTGGTGAAATAAAAAGCATAGATATTGCCAAGTACTGCTATAAAGGCATGGCAAATAGCTGGCTATTGGACATGGTGTAATAAATGACTGATTTTAGGGTGTCTTTAGCATTTGTGCTTTCTAAACGTAACAATTCCATACTATTAACAAACATTATAGGGCAAGACTGGTATACTTCAACAGTGTGTTTTTATTCCCCCAACATTATACTCATTACCACCGTGAAACACATAAATATTAGTAAAAAAATATCCAATAATCCATTATACACACACAGTCACCTCACCTCCCCACAGAACCTAACTCCTGCCACCCTCTAACACTTACTCCTGCAGCACTCCCCCCAATCTCACAGCTAAAGTCTCTGAGCCAGGGGTCCCTACCATCACACAACCCTAAAATCTAATGATTTGCTCCATGTACCACAGAAACAACCTTCACAACCTGTTTACTCATCCTGTTTAAACAAGTGAGATCACTGCAGTGAAAGAAGATAATGCCAGTGTCAGGTTTCCCCACATTGTGTTCCTGGAAAGAAATCATTTCCAGAAAAATGAAAGCAAAAGAACAGTTGGCACAGTATAAAAAAGCAGAGCAATCTTCCCCCAATGTAGAGCAGCTCTAGAGGCAAGGGTTACAAGCTAAGGGTTATTTGTAGATTTACTATCTGGATACACTGTCAAGAGATGAGTGCAGAAAGCAGCAAACAGTGGATTCTTCTGGCTGCAGGATCCAAAGGATGGCACAATTACAGGCATCAGGTATAGTGTCTTTGTAGGTTTACATTAATTTCTTCATCAAAATGTTCATTATTAATATGAGTCTGTTACTGATTACAGGCAGATGTCTGCCATGCATACCAGATGGCAAGGAGAAATGGAATTCCAGATGAGCAGATCATAGTCATGATGTATGATGATATAGCCTCCAATGAGGAGTAAGTATTGTAAATTATATCCCTATGCATATTCAACAATATATTCATCCAACCAGGGAAATCTCTGTGTTTTGTAAACACAAGGAACGTATCAATATAATGCAAAATGTGCAGCATAAGGAAAAAGGTACTGTACAGTGGCCCTACGATGCAAAGTACTTATGTTCCAAAATATTCCACTATAATGTGAGTACATTTCTGTGTATTCACAGTATTTAGCTATATGTCTGATGATCAGGTCGATGATCAGATGTGGTCAATGATCAATAACCATGATCTCTGTGAGATAAGTGAGATTCAAAAGATGTGTTATAGCTTCTGAAAAAAGAACTTTCTCTGTAAGATAAATTGCAAGTAAGAGCCTCTCCAAATTAAAGTATTTCTCAAACACAAAATTTAGGTGAAGAAGCAGGTTTATCAGTAATTGTTTTCCTTAATGCAGGCATGACCTCTGGAAAAATGTTTACATGAATTGCATGCAAATTTGACTGTTTACACGACAGGAATATAGAATATAATTTTATAATAGAATATTAGAATATTTTTTAAATGAGCATTTTTCATAAGCAAGACATAATCCGTGTTGTGTTTGGCTTTTCATTCATTTTTAATTAATTAGTTATTTCAACATTAATTTTAATTTTGGATCATTAAAACAAATTTTATGTTTATGAGAGATGAGTTTATTTCTTTAATTACAAACTGTCATACTGTTATGTGGATGTAGACACACACACACACACACACACACACACACACACACACACACACACACACACACACACACACACACAAACTTTACAAGGTAAGGCAGCCATGAAAAAGCCATATAACAGAACAGGTATGTCACTAACTGCTAGGTGACATTTTTGGCAATACATTTTATTTGACATGTCCGCTATTTATCATTAAAGGTAATATTTCCTTCTCTTCCTTCTACAGAAATCCATTCAGAGGAAATATCATCAATGAACCAAACGGCAGTAATGTATATGAAGGTGTTCTCAGAGATTACACTGGAAATGTAAGCTTCCCCAAAATACTTGTATGTCTGTTATGAATTTCAGTCAGAAATGACATAGTTAAGAATGAGCTCCTGTGACACAACATTCCACTAGCATGGTTTAGACTAGAGTAACAAGGAGATATTAAGTACATTTTTGTTTCTTGGCACTAATGCAGTTCTCCATCTCAGAGGAGAACCCCCACACCCCATCAGCATCTGAAGTTAATAAATCTCAGAGAACCAGTTAGGAGACCAATGCACTGCACAGAAAAAGTAACTGTTCATTATACCTCCTCTAAGCATTTTGTGATGCAGATAATTTAAAGCCGGAAGCATTTTGATCTACCCAAATAACACTGTGGTGACATCAACTATTAAATATGACTGCTGAGTTGTACATTTACATTTACATTAATTCATTTGGCAGACACTTTTATTCAAAGAGCTTACAAGCAAGTTGTCTGCTTTGGAGATGGAATCTAGGATTATTTAACTTTAACAATTTAATGTATTTATATTAGCAATTAATAATGGTGCTTTTACAGTTGCTTCATTTGGAGAGAATCTGTGAAGCCAAGATTGGTTATCCAAGTTTGTTTAGTCAACAAAAAAAGAAGCTTTGCTCAAGTTCTCTCAAACAATCTTGAGCAGTTTCTATTTGCTCTATTAACACTAAGTGACACAACTGATGTTGGTGTTGATATTTTATTCTTAACACTTTCTTCCACCTTGTTCTTCTTTTTGCTGCTATGTGTTGGCTAATGATGGTTTTCTTACAATCTATTACCAAATTCATAAACTCATCAGAGTTGAAGGCTAGCTATTGTACACTCTCTGAACAAAAATGACAGGAGTATTCTGGTCAGTAATGAATAAAAACTGTACAAGATACATAGAGTTAAAATTCTTTTGTCAAAAATGGATAATACTGTCATTGTTAAAATGTTTTAGTTATGACAAAACTCCAGTTTTTTTACACTTACAGTATGTGCAGCAGTTTTCCTTGTGTATTTCATAATATAGGCATCTCCTACTTTAGATAAGAGATACATATAGGTCATGATGAGTATTTGATTTAAACGGATAGGCTTTATAGATCAAAAACAGGTATGAGAAAAAAATTGAATACTAAAATGTATGCACTACCAGTCTGAAACTCATTATGGTGAATTAACAATAACAAGAACAGTACATAAATAATAATACAACCATTGGATTAATTGTGATTTTCTTCCCAGTGTATGGTGATCCTGGCTGTGGCTCATTGCTGCATGTTTTTGGCCAATGTTTAATTAAATCGCTATTAAATTTTAAATTTACAGTAATAATGCAGGTATGATGCTAATATTAATTATCACAACTGTCTTCTAGGACGTCTCCGCAAAAAACTTTCTTGCAGTGCTTGAAGGAGATGAGTCTTCTGTGACAAAGAGAGGACCAAAAAAGGTTATAAAGAGGTAATGTGTGAAATCAATAACAATCCAAAAAATTCTCAAAACCTCTCAAAACAGTTTTCTTTTTTTTCAGTTGACTTCAAATTTTTTTCTTAAATTTTTCATTTGCTCAGGAGTATTCAGGTTTTGTACATTTGAATAACCTGTAATTACGTAATTTGCATGTTTTTTCCGCAGTGGCAGTAATGACACAATATTTGTCTACCTGTCAGACCACGGCAGTAACGGGATATTTGCTTTTCCAAAAAATCCACGGTAAGGCTTCAAACCAGGCTTAAGTACACCTTTCATGTCTTGTATTTTTTCTTATTTTATTCTGTGTTTGTCTATTACAGCTTTATGCAACAGATTTAATTGACACGGTGAAAAAAATGAACAGCAACCAACAGTTTTCACAGGTAGTTATTGAAAAAGCCCCAATTGCTTATCTATTTGATTTTAAAGCATTTTGATTTGGAATCACATCTTTAAATTTTGAAAATTACAGATGGTAATTTACGTGGAAAGTTGCCATTCTGGATCATTGCTGAGTCAGCTGCCAAAGAACATTAATGGTAATATGTTTAAGATTGTGATGATGTTTGTATATAGCATTATAACAAGGGACCAAGAGCCACAGGAATGAAGGAACCATACTGGCAGGATTGTTTTCATTATGGAGCCAAGCATATTATTTGATTCAGCTCCTCAATTTTGCTCTTCTTAAACTTCCATGACTCTTGAGTACAAATTTGAATCTGATTGAACAGATTTGTTTCGGGTTGGGGGGGGGGGGGGGGGGGTGGCAGGTGTTGATTCATCATTTGGTCAATCAATGTAAAACTGGAAGCACAGATAAGAGTCAGCCAAGTTTTAATTAAGTCCAACAAAAATTTTACCACCATGACAAACAATATTGACCTCAGAAGTTCACCAAGGATAGCTTTACTCTGTTACTTTCTTTTTGGCACACTTGGATGAAATGGTTATGCATGGGTATGCCACATGAAATTTAATGTCATCCAGTTCATATGATATTCTCTCCCCGGTTCCACAGAGAGAGTCTTAGTCAAATGTCAACATCCTGAAAGAGCAGTAGCTATAGTTTTTTTTTTTTAATTTTTAATTGCATCATGACTTGTTTGGTTCAGCCCTTCATTTTACATGGAGGTACACATTTATGCACGTATGTATGTATGTATGTATGATTTTTTGTAACAGTATTATTTTTATATTGCAGATAATAGTATTCATCTTTAATGAGACACTGTGCATGAAGTGAACACAATTTAATATGATTGTTAGAGTACTCAAGTGATAAATAAATGTTTTCATTTTCATCAAAATGATGGTATTGGTTGATTGGCAGTGTACGCCGTTTCTGCAAGCAAGCCTGATGAGGCTTCTCAGGCCTGCTATTACGATGAGATGAGGAATGCCTGGCTGGCCGATGTCTTCACAGCATGCTGGCTGCATCACAGCAAGACGGTTTGTGTGTCTTACCACCTCTTATTCTTTGCATAGCTTTCACAATTATATAATATCGTACATAAAGAAAACTTGAAAAACTGGAAGCTTTCCAAAAATACTGGTTTAAGTGTGTGAGTGAGAGGGAGAGAAAAAGACATG
The DNA here is from genome assembly GCF_013368585.1 of Megalops cyprinoides. NCBI lineage: Eukaryota > Metazoa > Chordata > Actinopteri > Elopiformes > Megalopidae > Megalops > Megalops cyprinoides. The sequence continues at coordinate 24,674,651 of NC_050600.1, forward strand.
CATGTAGGAGTATCACAGCTTTGACAGTTTGATTCCCTGTTGGGGCACTCCTTTTATTCCATTAAGTACTTAACCCAGTTGCCTCTGTAAATATCGAGCTGTATAGTTTGATAAACTGGATAAGACTGTCCGCTAAATGACAATAATGTAATTCAAATAGGTATCATGATGATCAAGTTATGCTTCATCCTTCTTGATATTTCTGCATCCAAAAAAGAAAATTATAACAATCAGAAGTAAACTTAGTTGAGAGTTATGCTGTTAATGTGCAACTCAAAATGTTCTATGTTTTAATCACTAATTAATTTATTAATTTTAATATTTCATTATGATATCAAAAACTTTAATAGCAGACGTCTTTTTGAAAGTACTTCTACCGACTTCTATAGAATAAATACTTGGTCCATGTGATTAACCTGGAATTTTTGTAAGCTCAAAGCATTTTTGTACAGATGTTATAAGTTATGGGTTAGAATGATGCCTTGCATATATGAGGTAGTGTAACACAGGAGAATGGTGAGAATATTGTTTGCCAGTGTATTTAGTCATGACATCTTCATAGTTTATAAATGTTTTAAGGTTGCCTATTAAGGTAGATGGGATAAAGATAGATATGATAGGATAAATGCATGACATTTTTTTTTCTAAAGCTGGCAAACTAGTTAACAATTTGGCTAGCTTACTCAAAGTAAAACAAGTAGGCAGCAAGTGAGAGTAATTCACTGTGAACCTATTTTCAAGTTCTTTCAATTTCAATCTTTCTTTTCAATCTTTTATGTGCCTACATACAAGCTAGGTAACAGGCTTAAAATAAAATAAGGCAATGTAGTAAGAGTGATCCATTGTCAACCTTTATTTTCTTGCTAGCCAGGTAAATTTTCAAGCTTATTAACCTGCTACTGTGGCTAGCAAGTAAGCTCAACATTTAGTCAGTCTTCAATGATTTTATATGACTAACTGGCAAGTTATGTTACTGGCTTTAAACACAATCTAGTACCACGTCCATTACTATTGATAGTTGTTGTTGATTCTCATACTGTACATGTGGATGTGACACAAACTTTGAAAGACTTCATTCATTTTAACCGGTAAGATGAAAAAACACAAGACCAGTTTATGCAAAAGAATTTAGAAAATATCGAGTGTTCATTGAGTGCTAATTTGCTTTGTGTTTGTACTGATCTATTAAGAACTTATGAAGAGAAGTACTTATTATATGTGAGTAAAATTTTTTATAATTAATCATAATTAATAGTTTTTTTCCCTGTGCGTGTTAATTATACATACATACTAAAGAACTCCCTTTTCTCTCTCCAAGGTGGACCTAAAAAAAACAACTTTCCAGGACCAGTTTGCTTATTTGAAAAGAAATGTTCACTCTTCAACCCCATGCCAGTATGGGAACCAGGTACACTATAATTACACTTAATGTAGGTACTTAACAGACATACCAGAAATGTGGTTTCAGACTTACAAAATTTTAAATGCAGAAGCCATCAGAACTATCGCTATAAAAATTTTATATAAATATATACATATATATATATATATGTAACCGGTCAAAAGTTTTAGAACACCCCCTATTTCTGTAAAGGAAAGACCTACGCTTTTAAGGGTTATAATGTAGTTCTCTTGCCATTATGATAACAATATGCTACTTCCTGCAGTGGAATATTGTCCAAATAATGTTTCAGAGGGTGTAGTAACGCAGTCTGTTCTAACACTGCTTTTATACTGACAGAGGGCTTGTAAGTAATCAAAAAAAGTCAGGACACCTGTAGGAATTGTTTGCATCAACTTTCAAGGCTTAATTTACTTCCATTGCTGCAGAAAAGCTGTAAGTTGTTAGCCCATTACTTGTTCCCTGAAAAATGCCATTTTTATAACTCTGAAATTTACATTATTTTTCAGTGTTTGGTAAACTAAACTTTTTATAACCTCTGGCAGTTTACCTTTTGTTCCATTTCAGGTCATTTACTGGACTTGAACTGCTTAAATTTCAATAAATTGGAAAAATGGACATATATGTATGTATGTATCAGGGTTTCTGCAAGGATTTTTTCTTGCTGGTCCGGGGTCCAGAAAGAATTTATTTTACTGGACAAATTTGAAATTTACCAGTCACATTTCAATAACAGTCTATGTTACAAACGCAAATATAATGTACACCTAGGTTGATGAAAGAATGACAACGACCTCAAATCAGTTTGACTATTTAATGAACAGTAACGATTAAGCAAAATGAACAGTAATGATTGAGCACAAGCTCAATATTAGCTTCGAAAAAAGGGGGGTATAACGAAACATTTGTAACCTGTAACATATGTTGCCTGTTTTTTAAAAAAAAGGTTAGGCCTACATGGCATCAGCTGTAGCCTACAGGCTACCAGGAAACATTTTATTTTTCTCCCTTTTTTCCATTTCGGCAACTTCCGACTTGAAAACAAATGTGTCCAATGTGTCTTTGTAGCTTGCAATGCGTATAAGCTGTGTCACTCTCTCCTCCTCCGGCAAGTATCATGCAATAAAAGAGCGCACCCTTTTGGGGAAAAAGTACTGTATGCTGTTAATAAGCTGTTTCGCTGTCAAAACACAAATGTCCTGTTTAGGGATAGCCTTCGTTATAGCTACGTTTCATACAAGCATTATTACCGGACATTTTGACTGGCAAGTTTGTATGTGCATGTTTTATATATGTGCATGTTTTAACTGTTCCACAGGAAATGAGAAGGGAGACACTAAGTCAGTTATGGGGAAATTCTCCAACTGGCAGAGGAGGAAATATACTGGGGCATGTTCAAGCCTTAAATCTGACTGATGCCATTCCTAGTTACCAAGTGCCACTGAAAGTCCAAGAAAACAGGATTCAAAATGAACGCAATGCTCGGAAAAGAGAAGAACACAGGAGGAGATATGCACACCTTCAGCAGGTTGAAATTAATGAAATGTTGACAAGGTTCCTCTGTAGACTCCTATTTACAGCTTAATTAATTATTACTTACAATGTAAGGTTCTATTTAATGAATTATTAATTTTTTAAATTTTAATTTACTTTAATTTTGATACATTTCAAAATACTACTGTCCTAATTCAGCCCAGTTCACATTAAGGTTAAATATGGTTACAAGGCCTCCTTTCTGTCCTTAGTACTGTCAAGTTCACACATTGTGTACTTATGAGAGGTAGCCACAACTAAATAAGCCTGCTCAGGTACTGTACCAAAAACCATTGCTAACTCCAGTTAGTATGCAAATAAGAATAAGCTTAGGTGTGGAACCAGCAATGACTGTTGACTCCTGGTAGTAGCAGTGCAGTGAATAACTGCACAAATAATATTTGCAGCTTTTACCAAACTGTTGAATAAATTGGACAGAGCTATCAGGACAGCAGAACCTCGATCCAAGATGTTTGTGCAGCTGCAAGAGCTGCATTGCTTACTAGCAAACAACATTTAAGAACAAATACAGTAAACAGTATCTTTGATTTGCTGTAAGGCCAAGTCCACACGTACATGGGTATTTTTAAAAAAGTGGGTTTTCCTCCTTCGTTCTTAAAAAAAATCTCCATCCACATGAAAATGCAAAAACACGCTGTCAAGAGCATGCCAAACCAACAGGCGGCGATATAACCCTAACCGTAAAGCCATGTTGGCCAATCAGAAGCCTGAAAAAAGTTATTATGGCACATACGTTACAAGCCAGAAACTCTGTTTTCCCTGTCTACACGTCAACACTGAAAATGGAGTTTCTGATAATCTTCACCCTGGAAGGAGTTTTGCAAAAGATCCATTTTCAGTGACCTAAAACGCAGTTTGTGTGCAGACGAAAGGCCAAAACGCATAGAAAAACGTATGTTTTAAAAAATGTCCATGAACGTGTGGACAAGGCCTAAGAGAGCAAAACTTCCAAACACTGCCTCCCTGTTAGTTTATATGGGAATCTCTCAACAGTGTAAATCAAACAATACAGTGAAATGAAAGAGCCTGTTTCCTTGTAGAATAGTTCATGCCAGACGCTAAAATGTAGAAGCGAGAGCTTCTGTCCACTCACACTCATCAGTGTCCACACTCCATGCTTGCCTGTACCTGCAAGGTAAACAATAGGAATTGAGAGGGCTCAATTATTATGGTAATCAAGCTAGAACATGCATGTGTGAACACAGTCTAGAGAAAGGTTTCCAGGTAAACCTAGTTTTTTACTTTTTTACTACTTTACTTACCTAGTTTTTACTTGGAAGTGCTAATAATGGCATGCATTATCTTTTATATTTCTAGACAAGGCGCAATATTGAAAGTGCAGTGAAAGAAATTGCTCATCGCAGTTGTCCAATTAGAGGTCCAGCATGTTTGACACAGAGACAATGTCCAACTCGACTGAAGGAAGTGAAAATTGTGTCAGAGCATTTCAGGACCTGCTGCTTTGACTGGCATGAAGAACAGGTACAATGATATTGCCAGTTACCTTAAAAAACAAGACCATTCCTGTTTTTCTTTATTGGTGATGGTGATGTTGTAAACATGTGTGTGTAATGCCAGTAATGCCAGTAATGTAATGTTTGTATGTCTAACGCAAAACAAATATACAACTCTTCCAGGCATTTCATATTTACTTCCTCCTTTAATATAGACTTGGAAAAACATCAAGCATAATCAGACATAATCCAAAGAGCAATTTCTTGTTTTACTACAATAAATACATATATCATTAAAAGGTATTTGATATGCAAATTGCTGATCAAGGAGGTAATTCAGTAAATGTACAACTATGTGAGGCTGAAAGAAAAAGCTAAGGCAGTTTTGCTGTTCATCATAATTTAAAAGCACATTTTAAGCTAATATAAATGTAACCGAGATGCTGTTTAAATCTGCTACTGAAAGTTGTGGCCAAATCACTCCTGTTGTTAAATCTGTTCACACTTTTCCAGTTTTAGTATGTATTAAATTAATATATTTAATGTCTTGTCTTCCCTCCATAGTTTGAGTATGCTCTTTCACACACACATGTGTTTGTTAACCTTTGTGAATCTGGAGTGGACGTTGCAAGGTATGTGGATTCAGATGCACTGCATAATAAAATAGAAAAAATGGCTAAAGGCAATGTCCAAACGGAACATAATTTTTTGTATTCATGTACAAACATAAAGTTAGTCAGTGAAGTCAGCAATTTAATTTACATTTTTTCAACAAACAAATAAATGTTCTTTCATGTTGTTTTTATATCTTACAGGATTCAACAAGCTATAACTCATGTGAGCTTCACCCATCCAAGATCTTAACAATAAGCAAAAGATATCTAAATGCAAGAGCCTTTTTCACATCTTTTTTGAGATTGGCAAGCAGTGTGTTGCAATAGTCCAGGTGTGAGACCATTACGTCTTTGAGAAGGAGATGAACACATGCATATAGCCAAAGAAAAAAAAGTTCATTTTTACTTGTTAAACAACATACATGATTTTGACATGGATGTTCATTTATTCAACAAGATAAAGATTAAGATAAGATAAAGATTCCTTTATTGTCATTGCACAGAGTGCAACGAATGGAAATGAGTATTGTATTTGAATGATCAAATAAAATCAATAAATCAACCTACTGTGGTGTCTGGCTCTGATTGCTTTCACCAAACCTGAAAAAGTTAATCAACCACAGAGGTAATCAAACATTTCTGACAATCTCTAAGGCAATCAACAAATATGTTCCCTGTTAAAGAACAAATATGAACAATGCATATTTAGAGTATGTTTATTGTTTTAATTATATTGTAAATAGTTCCTAACATTTCAAAAAACTCAATGAACACTAATAACCTTATGCTACAATACATTACACTTTACATATGTAACCAACCAAATTTTGTGAGAAAATGTCCATTCACCTTCTGCAATAAAGTAAGGGAAACAGGGTGATAATAACAATAACAGCAACAACAAAAGCATATAACAATAACACCAGCTAGGGAAATCATTTAGTCATAGCTGCAGTAGCAGTATCTAAAACAACCTTCCATTGTCATGTACAGAATAATTCTGCTAGCTAACTGGCTATGTGTGCTAGCAAGGTTGGTCATGTCATCATTACAGCATTTTCAAATTACACATAAAGTATTTCACAAGATTTCTAACTAGCGATGCAAGAGTCAGATCTGAATATAGGTAGCCTCTTTAGCTACCCATGTTTCTGGAAAGCTAACAAAACTAGGTCATCCCATCCACATTGTTCAACTAACTAGCTCAATAGTAATCTAACTATTATTGCAGTTTTCCAGCTATCTGTTGATTATACAAAAGAAACCATACACTTAAAATACTGTATCTCTCACATGAATTGTACAGGAAAATTATGAGGAAAGCTAGTGTGGTGGAAAACTTTTTGACTAAGTGTATACCCCATATGAAAATCATAAGCACTGCTAGTATATGCTAGGTTTTGATTTTAACCACAGTTATTGATATGTTAAATTAGCCGTGGAGGTCTGGAGGTGTATGAGGAAACCAGAAAATCCAATATGTTAGCCTTAAAATTAGGCATGTCACGATACCAGAAATTTAATAGTCGATACCAATACCAGTGGAATTCCACGATTCTTGATACCCAATTTGATACCGCGGTAAAAAACCAAAAACAAAACAATAAATCCCATGTAATTCAACATATACTCCTTTATTAAAAACATTTGAACATTACAAAAACAACAACAGTTGCATGTAGCCTTCAAGTAATAAATAAAAAGAAACAAATATTAATATTACAAAAAAGAACAGTGGCGGGTAGCCTTCAAGTATTTAAAACAAACAATACTATGCTTAAATACAATCAACTTTTTATGATGGCACAGTATTTCAATTGCAGTACCTGGCCAAGACATGAAAAAAATATGGAAATAATAAATGGGCCTATATAATATAATATGATATAATATAATATAATATAATATAAGTGTCTCTGAAAAGCTTCTGATAGGGTTAGCTGTATGTGTTTCTTGACTTTGCTCCTGCCTCTACTGGTCGACATCCTCCTCTGGCTGATACTGTGAAAGGAAAATTGAGATTTCAGTTATCAGGTACAGCTGAAAGGCTGCACACACAATGTATTAACACACACACACACCTCTATATACTCAGAGCGCAAGCAGTAGTTCTACATTTACTGACATGGTGACAGATCATTAGTCTGGAAATGTGTCGGAGGTGTGCAGAAGACTGTGAGAAGGTATGCAGCTGTGAGATATCTGTGTTGCCCTAAGTTACAAAGTAAGACCTGCTGTGCAGGAGACTGGGGGAAGGTATGCGGCAGTGAGATCTCATGACGTAGAACCGATTCTATATGTGTACCGTAAGCTACAAAGTATGCGGCAGTGAGATCTCATGGCATAGAACCGATTTAGACAGGACAGTTTGCAGTGAAGGGACACAAGGCACAGGAGCTTGAGACAGACCGTTGCCCAGTATCTATAGCAGGACATAGGAAACACCAAAAGGCTGCAATGTCATCAAATCGTAGACACTTCATTAATCTTCATCAAATTCTCTGATTGCCATGGATAATAGAAAGGTACACGTTCAGAGGAAGAGTTGAATCCTGTCCATACAAAGAAAAGAAGGCCATGGACACAGAGACAACCTGAAACTTTACTAAAGGCTGACTTGTAACTAGTTAATGGGACATGACACTTCTAAGCATGCTACCTTAACAATCACTGCGGTATTTAAAAAAAAAAAAACTCCCATGTGAAACTATTAATTCCAGATATGGAAGTGGTTCAAAACATGAATACAAAACATACATCTAAAGCCAATAATGCAAAACAAATAAGAGAACTGGCAGGTACTTAGCTCTAAGAAGGGTGACAGCCCCCCTCAACCACCACTAGTGTGTAGCACCCAACTGGGTGATACATGGTTATGCACAGTAGCTGTTTTGTACTAGACCGATCACCACTCAGTTGTGATAAAGAGGAACTGAAGTGTTTAGCCAGTTAAACTGGGGGACTATTAGATGGTCAGATTGATAGAGCCTGACTGGGAATTTAGCCACGAGACTGGGGAACCACCTACTATGCCAAGAGATGCCATGGGATCTTTAATGACCACAAAGAGTCGGGTCCTCAGTTTACCATCTCAACTAAACTGAAACACTGCACTGGGGCAAGCTGTAAGGTCCAGAGAAAAGACTGCTCCATACTGGCCCTCCAGCACTACTTCCAGTAGCAACCTGTTTTTTTCCCAGTAGCTCTACCATCCAATTATTAACCAAGCACCTGTTTAGCTTCAGTCATCAGGCAGGTAGGCAAGAGCTCCAAGATGGAATGGTTGCCACATAAATTTAACTGTAACACTAATAGCTCCACCATTTCCATCCTGATTGTTTGTCATTCTGGCATATTCTGATATCCACATATTGGATACACATTATTTTTGTACTGTTACCAAGACCAAATTCTCATTGGCTTTACAATCTTTCTCTTTGCCATGGATAATAATGATTGTGTAGTTCATGCTGCCCACTGATTTGTTTATCTTTAACCTTGATTTGTTTTGTAATTATATTAATTGCAGAAGATTAGCATGGAAATACTGTGCATGCATGCATGACAAATTCTAATAGACCCAGGGAGAAATAATCTGTTTTTCAGACTTTTGGTTTGTCCTGTTTGTACAAAGCACTGTCTGAACAGGAGCTTACAAGTTACTTTCACTTTTACTTCAGTTGCCCTGTTCTACCTGGATTCTTATGATGCTGCCTTTAAATGTTGAGTTGAAGTCTCTCAGCAGCCAATCATAATTAAAAAAAAAAAAAAAAAAACTCTTCCACTTCACTTCCTCTAACTCATTTCTTCCCCCGTTTCTGATAAAACGTGGGCTCTGAGGTTTACATTAAACAAACCGCTAAAATGGTACGTTTTAGCTGCTTTTGCTTTTCATCAGTCCTGCTCTTTCTTTTCATCAGTCCTACATTTGCTGGTAAGTTTTTGCTCAAAAATAAATTAAGAATGAAAGTCAGGGTGTTGACAGGGAGGAAACAGTAGGCCAATAGCTTCGCTATTTCTGTCCGCTTTCGTTTTATTGCTAGAAAAGTCAGACTACAGTTAAGCAATTAGCCTACAATTAGCCTAGTATACACTCTACACAATACATGAACTCTGTACTCAACAAAATGCCGAAAAACAAGCGCAATAATATCTATTTGGATGAGGTTGGTGTGGGAGCTGGCACAGCTAACAAGATGGCTAGCACTGAGCTACAGATTTCTGTGGGGAGGTTGCCTTGCTACAATCAGAGCTCCTGGCATAAATTCACTCTTCTACTGCAAACCTAGAGTTGGCTCTCCACAGAGCCGGAGTCAAGTTCAGACTACTGTACCCCTACCGGCTACATCTGACCTTCAACGTTGCGTAGCTCACCTTCGACTCTCCCGCTAAACGCCTCAGGCCTCAGTCCAACAGGGGTCTCAAACTCAAAATGGCCTGGGGCCACTACAGGTACTGTCATGTCACAGGAGGGCCATATCAACATTTAACTGACAACAAATTACATTATTTCTGAAAATGTATTTTTTATTTCTATTAACATAACTATATTTTGCAAGTCTTGACAACATTCATATACAGTTCAAGTGCAAATATGTTTCCTTAGTGCATTTTCTAACTTTTATATTCTAAGTTCAACTTATTTAAAACCTTTAAAACGCTGCCAGACACCTGACAGCCAGATGTTAAATGCATCATCATTTAGGGACAGAGGAAAGGATGGGTTTTTCGTAATGGGGGAGAGGATAGGGGTTACTTGAAGGCCAAAGAGGGCTCTGAAGTGGCGCCATATTTACAGAGATTGGCGCACAAGCATGTCCCATAAGAGCGGAGAGGGGATGAAAGAGGTAAGCAAAGGAGGGCTGCTGGAGAAGCAGGGGAAGAAGAATTTCCCTCTACAGTGACCCAAGCTGGGACCCAGCTACTGAGCCCGAAATGGCTATGAAACCAATAGAGGACACTATGAATGTTTGCCACCCAGTAGTAGCCCAGAAAATACAGGAGTGTTAGTCCTCCTATCTGTCTGCGTATCCTACTTGGGCCCTTATTCTGGATAAAGGATGTAATGTATTTGTTTAAAGTGTTATAAAAGGATTTGGATAGAAAGGCTGCGATGCACTGTAACAGGTATAGAAACTTCGGTAGCACGTTCATCTTCACAGAATCCACATGCCCAGGCAGAAAGAGAGGAAGGACAGCCCACAGCGCAGTCTTTTTTGAGATGGTCTAGAAGAGGATTAAGGATAAAATATATCAGATGAAAGTGTATCTGTTAACGGATCTCTGTTATGCTCTACGTCATCTGATATAAAAACACCCAATAAATAAAATATGGAGAAAAAGCAACATACAGCAATGTGCTCAGGTGTAAATTACGAAAAAAAATTTTACAGGGATTTAGCATATAAAACTTCAAAATTATGATACTGCAAGGTAAACAGGAACATAGCATTTTGTTTTCTGCCTTAGCTCAAAAGAAAAATTTAACCATATTTAAGCACTGCTAACACAGTTAAGAAATGCAAGCATAACCCCCGTATCAAAAGGGCACGGTTGAATCATTTTTGATATTTAAATCTAAATACATATGTTGTAAACAGTGGCGGATTACGGTGGCCATGGGCCCCTAAGCTACTTTGTGTTTTTTTTTTCTCTGAAGTAAATTTAAATAATGAACCCTTTCGCGTGTACAGTCACACTGGTGTGGTTTGCCGTTTAGCGCCTATGCTAAAACAAGTGCGATTAGAACACTATCTTATCTTAACTATCTTAAAATTTTTAGCTAATTTTATCTTTGAGGAAACAGTGATTTAACGTTAAAAATATAGCGAACGCTAACTGAAAACTATGAGAAGCTTAATGCTAATGAAAACATAACAAACCATGTAACACAACATGCGCTGCATAGCATAAAAATAAGTTACTGCGAAAGGGTTAAAAATAGTCTGGCCAATCTGGGGACCTCGCACACGTGAGGGCCCCTAGGCTACAGCCTAGGCCACATTAGTCTGCACATTAGTCTTACATTAATCTGCGCCTGGTTGTAAAGTGTACACAGGCTGGTACTACCTCTTTAATGAGCAGGGTATGTGATAGGGTGTGCCCCTGCACCAGCCAATCAGGGCATCCGGGTGCATCATATTTACACACACCTCACAACGCACAGTGCAGGGCTAGCATACAGGCACACACACGTTTGTGTGCTGTGCGTTGTACCCACGTTATATGAACTACATACTACATTAAAATAAATATACAGATACAATTTACAATAAAATAATTCTGACAAAGACTATAAAATTTGGTAAATGGCAGGTATGGAAGGCATACCCCATGTGCACTCACAGCTAAAGGTGGCACTAAGTTTACCATCACAAAATTTTAGACTGAAATGCTGATTGGACTATTTAAAAAAAAATGTCTGAATACTGTATGCTTCATTAATATGTTAAATACATGATACACGAGTAAGATATTAAATATGTATGTAGATAACATACAAAATATTATGCTGTGTAAGTTGCCCTGAGTAAGGGTGTCTGTGAAGCAAATTACTAATAATAACTTGCAAACATATTTTTGTGTTTGTCAGAGAATGTAGTTTACATGTCTATTATATTTCTTAACCTCTTTAGTGGGTGAAATGTGTTTATCTGTGTTACAGCAACACACTCTCTGCAGTACCTCTGCACTGCAACCTCTGGTATTCCAGATGCCTCAGGGTTTGAGTCGGTGGGGATGGTGGATGGACAGCCTTTCTGTTCCTATGACAACAAAGTTGGCAGAGAGATTCCCAAGCAGGAGTGGGCAAAAGAGGCAATGGACACACACTACTGGGAGACAAACACTCAGATCTCCCACAGAGTACAGCAGAGTTTCAATGACATCACAACAACAATGAAGAGCATTAACCAGACAGGAGGTGAGTATGAAAACATTTAGTGTGACAGATTTATTTTGTGTCAATGTTTTATAATAAACCTGTTGGCTTGAAGCAAAAAAAAAATCAGAGCTCATAATATTTTCCAAAGTTGATAAATAAGAAATACAATATGTGTGTATTTGTGATGTGACTAATAGTAACAGTTCTCTCTCTCCAGGTATCCACACCTTTCAGAACATGTATGGCTGTGGGTGGGATGAAGAGACTGGTGTCACAGAGGGATATGATCAGTATGGATATGATGGAGAAGACTTCCTTACCTTTGACCTGGAGTCTATGAGTTGGATTCCCTCAATCACACAAGCATTTGAGACTAAATTGAAGTGGGAGTCAAACAGAACAAAAATTCTTCAAAGAAAGATGTACTTAACTGAAGAGTGCATTCACTGGCTGAAGAACCATGTTTACTATGAAAGCAGCACAATACATTGGAAAGGTACAAACACTCTCTTTAGTGCTAAATGTAAGAACTTAATGTAGTCTTGTCTGCTTGGTTTGAAATTACTGATACTAATAAACCATGTGTTTGTGTTTTGAATATGACTGTAGAAAATAAAGTGTTGGGAGGTATTTTTTATGAGTGCCGTGCCTCTTTGCAGGCCCTCCTGAGGTGACCCTGCTACAGAAGGACCCCTCCTCTCCTGTAACCTGCCATGTCACAGGATTCTACCCCAGAGGGATCAATGTGTCCTGGCAGAGAGATGGAGAGGATCTTCATGAGGGTGTGAAGTTGGGGGAGACACTGCCCAATGGAGATGGAACATTCCAGATCAGAAGCTCCCTGAGACTCTCTGCAGAGGACATGAAGATGCACAGTTATACCTGCACTGTACAACACTCAAGTCTGCAGCAGGATGTTTTCAAGGTTCTGAATGAAGGTGAGATCAAGAGAAATGGGTATAAATGACAAGACAGAATGTGGCATTTAAAAGCTTAATTCTTAATCTAACAAACAGCCAAACAGCATGGGGCATATATATATATATTTTTTTTTAAGAATGTTCATCCAACTAAGGTTCTCTGAATGGTTATTTTTAGAATGTTCACTTAGCATTGTTGTGGCTAACATTTTAGCAGCCCCATGTTAAGTCTATGGGCATTTCATCGCAATTTCAACAGAACTGTAAATGTTAATTCAAAAACTGTACATTACACGAAAACATGAGTTAGAAAAGGCACGAGCCACCCTAAATACATTGTGAGTGAGAAAGGAGTAGCTTAACAATTTCATATATAATAGGTGTAGTGTAAAATTGTTGCAGTAATTGCAGTTTTGAACATGTGAAATTTCACTTTTTTTGTCACTGTATCTACTCATTAGCTAGTTTAATACTATGATTTAATACTATACCTACTAGCCTACTAGCTAGCTGAATAGCTAATCCAGTGCTGCCAAACTATGTAAGACAGCTAGCTAGCGATCAATATTAGCTTAGCCTAAATAATGAAAAAGAGAACTTCCAAGATCCTTCTTCAGGTTAGAGGTTGACTCTTTTGAAGCGGACAGCAGTTTGGTTTCTGGCAAACACAGCTTGCATTGTACTGTTATGTTGCGACCTTTGCCAAATTTGAAAGTAAAATGGTCCTGGTATTTCCATGTCATAAACATGTTGCGCTGGTTGCTTTCTGTCTCCATTCTACTATCTTGTGAGTCAGACAGGCTACGCGCTTTTTTCTTCTTTTTTTTTCCGTGAGGGGCATATGGGAGATACACCCCAGAGCTGCCTCTCATTGGATAGATTTTCCAATTGAATAAACATTAAATGAGAAAAAAAAGGAAATTAAACAAAAAAAAATCCAATGTAATCCCTTCAGTAATCTAAATATTTTAAAAATGTAACTGTAATTTGATTACCATCAATTTAAATGGTAACTGTAACGGAATACAGTTACTCATATTTTGTATTTTAAATACGTAGCGCCATTACATGTATTCCGTTACTCCCCAACCCTGTATATATATATATATATATATATATATATATTCATTTATATATGTCAAATTTGGCTGCTTTTAGGAAAAATGTGATGTAAAGGGAGATAATTAGATAATGGATGTTAGTTACAGTATAGATCGATTGTATGATTGTACTGATCCTGCTTCACAGAGGAGAGTTGGAGAAGGGCCTCTACTGAGCAAATTGTTTATTATTATCAGCACCTTGCTTCAAAGGATGTAGTGACATATTTAATACATGACTGTTATCCTTTAATTATAGCACAAGTTTAATTCCATGTTCAGTTGTATGGCTAATATAGTGGTGATATTGAGAGGACAGTCACTGACCTTATTAACGTTACAAGTGCCTACCCATACCTTTCTCCCTCAGAAGAATACAATGTAAATTAGTTTGTAAATGAAGTAGATAAGTATTGTGACTATTTAGTGTTTGAATGATGCTGTCTGCATGATGCTGTCTGTCTGATGTGTGTATTCATATTTACAGGTCTGAGGAATGGCCCTCTTGTCACTGTTATCATCTGTGCCCTGGTATTTTTATTGCTATGATTGGGGTCCATGTACGGAACAGAAGGTGGGTCGGTTCCTCTCAAAATACCCACTGTTCCAGCCTATCACAGGGTACAAACTGATGAAAGAGATGTTCCCCAACCATTTTGAAAAAATGTTTATTGGTTGCATAGATTTAGTAAATAGCATATTGTTTAAATTTTCAGTCATTTCAGATTTTAATATTTCATTTAACAACATGTAACATCATTTCTGTATGTCTTACAAGTAGTATGGAGCTGTACTCCTCATTTTAAATTCTAAAGACACATCAGATTTTTTGGGCCAAAAATTGTGATGACAATTTTCTCCTGAAAAGGTAATTATATTGATTGTCTAATTTGTTGAAAACATCCATTTATGATGTAAAACCAGGTTTGTCCACCTGATGGTGTGACCTGGAGTTGGGCATTTGAAAAACAGAATAAACTCATTAAATCCCAATTCTCCAAATTAAGTTACTTTTATCCAGGAAACCATTAATCATTTTCACAAAAATGTTGGGGGACACCTCTTTCATCCCTTTACACCATCTGATACGATCCAAGTTCAGGACGGTTTGTGTCCTCACCTCTGAGAAAAGGTGCACTGATACAAAGGCAACTTATGTGTGCAGGTTTTTCATGTACTTTGAATTTGAATAATATGCACTATGTTCAACAATAGTATGTTTTGATTCATCCAAATTCTATAGCCTTTGCATGTATGCAGAAGTGGATAGATTGTGAACTGAATCAATGGTCTGTTCATGTTTGTTTTTACAGATGAGCTTTATTGAAGAAAAAAGAACAGAAGAGTGCGTCCTGGTCATTATGAGCCCTGTTTGGTCCTGGAGTGTTATTACGATTCTTTTTGTTTGGAAGTCTGTAGCTCCTGACCTCACACAGGGATAGATTTACTCAGGTAATATATTAGAACTTTCTGAATTCTGATGGACAAGGCTTCCATTTTGGAACCAAGCTCTATAACTACAGTATAATGCTTAACTACAGTATGATGCAGTATGATATATATATATATATATATATATATATATATATATATATATATATATATATATATATATATATATATGTGGCTGTGTCTGTATGTCTATGTGTGTGTGTGTATTTATATTACTTATACTGTATATGAACTATTTTGATACTTGAATGTTGGATTGTTGTTTTTGAATTACCCTTCCCTTTTAGTCCTTTTTTCAGTGTTCTTCATGTGTGTGTAAGAAATCTTTCTCCACTATGGGTCAACACATGGCACTTAACTGACTGACAAACAGTTACGTGACTGTCTCTGAGCTGCTACAACTGGGCATCAATATGATATGAACCAGTCTGTGAGAATAATGTGAAAATGTTTAAAAAAATGTAAACAAAAAAAATAGACAGGAGTATTTTTCTCTAGCGGTCATGCATATCTAGTGTAACCATGTGTCATTACTGGAATTCTCCCACCTTTTTACACCTGTTGTTCAAGTGAGGCTGTCAATCAATTGTGAAAATTGCAATTATTTGTGTACATACTTGTATGTATACAAATAGAATTAAGCTTTGACAGAATTGGTTATTGACAAGTATTGTTTAGCCCTTTATATAATTGTTTTTGTTCAAATTTATACCATTACTCATAAAAACACTATTTTCCTTTGCATATAGTCTGCAGCCTATTTGTCTAGTTCAGTTTTACAGTCCTCATAAAAAGAGGAATAGAGGAATGGACACATCTGTTTTTATTGAGTGAAAATCTTAATCTTTAGCATTTCTACAATGTACATTCTTGGCAGTTTAATGTTCTGTTTTTGTAGTGCATCTACAGAGCCAGTGTTTGAAAATTAAGTGTTGTACAGTCATTTGTCAGGTCCTTTTTGTTTCCCTTGTAGGTTTCTTGAATAGAAAATCCATGTTTTTAAAAACTTCAAGTGAATTTAAACAATACTTGATGCCATCTGCCACTGAGTAATTCACATACCATACCATATATGCTGCCATATGTTTTGTTCTTTGATTTTGATTTCACACAATTAATGGCAGACAAGTTGCAAAGTTTATTTTCTGAATGAATTCCTGCTCCATTTATTAGATATTTGCACAAATGAACCCATCCTTCAAATGTCAAATATTAAGTGGCATCCTTCTTTTCATGGATGGAAGTAGTTTGCTGCTTAATTGTAGCTTTATATTTACTGATAAGTCTTTATTATTATATTTATTGGAAAATACAACGAATGAGTGTGAATGTTTTATGAATGTAGGCCTAGGCACCATATTCTTAGAATCTATGCATCTTTGTTTTCATTAAAATGTTATACATATTGCAGAATTTAGTAAGAGGATATAAGCTAAATTAAGTGTACCTGAGCTATCTGAGTGCTGGCTTTTTACTGGTTTGTTAGTTTTTTTTTTTCTTTTGGAAGTTTCCTTGCATGCTCTGAAAAAAGTTGTGGAAATGTTGTGGAATGTCTTTACATTGTGTCCCATTAATGTCTTCATTCATATCTCATCAGTTTTTGGTAAAGAAATTAGGCAACTGTGAACACCCTCAGCCCCCAACCCACCATGACATATAGCTGTTGAATTTAAATTTGTGATTTACAGTGGTCCATTGCATTTTGTATTTAAACTGAGTAAGTGTAGCAGTATGTATTTACATGTGTGTAGCAGTGTGTATTTAAATGTTTACATGTTAGATGTTTAAGTTGCCAGTGTAATGATAGGAACAAATGGTGGTTTACTTGTTCTCATTCGTGTGCCTGTCGGATGGAGCATGTGCAGAGAGGGGGTCGTCTGCTTGTGTGAGTTGAAAGCTAGGTTTTTAGGCGAACTGCACATATTCTGACAGTGTCTCCTGTAAGCGTGAATGAAGTTACATTGATAAAGAATAATCTCTTTCAAGTTCGACTATGGTGTTGTCATTGAAGAACCCACAGTACAAACAAAACAGTCAGCTTACATTTATTAACTGTAACAGATCCATTGCACCTAGTTCATTTTACTCAGGATAACTGTCTGTGTGTGTCATTAGTGAATGCACCTGACTTAAAACACAACTAACAAGACTCCATAACTGTGGTAGGACAGTTGAGCAGTTGAGCAGCTTGCTGAGCAGGTTAAGTAACTTGGTCAGCGCCATTTTTAATAATTATTTCTTGTTTTTTTTTCTTTGTTGACTGTTATGTTAAATCTATTTGGTGTAGTGGCCACAATGAAAAATAAAATGTAACAAAATAAAATGTACTGTATTTTATAGATTAAAACACTGACCTCACTTGTGCATTATTTTGGACAGTAATATTAAGGAAATGTGACAGTGTTTCACACCATTCTTTACAACTGTACTGATAACCATAAAACTGCAGAGTCCCAGGTGTATGCCTTATGAATCTACATTCATAAAGCTGTATTGGGTTTCTCTGTGTGAAATGGAACCAACCTTGGCATGAACCTTCAAGATTCTGCGAAACCTGGCCCACACTTCAGCTAATGGGATATTCGCCAAATCTCCCATGTATATCACAAACAGCCCCTGAGACCCAATTGAAATAACCCCTCCCCTTCCTCTATGCTCACCCCTTAGGTCTACACTGCAGCTCTACACCAAAACCCCTGGTGTGCTCTGGTGACCCCTAAGGCCTGCCAAGGCACACATACGTTTAAAAATATTTGAAAATAAGATAAAAATGTTAAATTGATAAATAAATAGCTCCATGCTGACTCTACCACAAGTCCTGAATAACAATTAAGGTGCAATTAAGGTATGTTTTAATATGATGAGAAAAAAGCATAATCGACATGATCATTAGTGAGTGTTTCCAGCACAGAAATCATAATGAGCATTTTATGATTATGGTCTGTGTGAAACTGACAACTGGATGCAAAAAGCAAATTTGTTACTTATCTAAATGAATAACTTTGCCTGTGCATCATATTCAGAATCATATATTTCATGAAAGCATATTTTTACTACTGATGAGCATAGGAAACTCCCAAAATTTCACAAATGCGATATACCACCAAGATGTTTACATTTGTATGTGCACATTTTCCTTTTGAAATATGCTGTCTTGTAGGCTAGATTAATATTGTCAGAACTCAGGCAGGGACTCAAGCGCAGACAGAGGAGATGGATGCAAATGGGTTTATTGATCCAACGGGCAATCCGAAAAATCGAAGTCAGGGCAGGCAGAGTCAAAATCTGAGCAGACACGGCGACCAAAACCACAGGGCAGGAACGAGGAGCGAAGTCGGGAAAAACAGGCAAAGAAACAGACCTGGCAGGCAAACACGAAGAAACAAACGGTGAGTAGCGGCACAGTGAACTGAGATGAACTGGCAACGAGACACGACACGAGCAGGACTTAAAAAGGGCAAGGCTGATGAGGAGACGGGATGCAGGTGCGCAGGCAGGCAGGTGGAGACGATCAGTTAATAGGATGGGCGGCGACAGGGCGGAGAGCGGGGCAGGGCTGAAACACAGGGAAAAACAAGAGCACATGGACAGGGAAAAGAAAACCGCCTAAGACACCGCAGTCCTGACAAATATACTGACTGTGTCGATTATTTTGGAGAGTAACATTAAGGGCTTGTGACAGTGTGCCACACCATTCTGTACAACTGGACTTCAGAATCAGAATGTTGCACTTTTGATTCCCAGGTGATGAGCTTCCATTATAGAGATATAAATATCTGCATACATAAGCTACTCCATCCACCTACCATGCGAACATGGGCAACATGTCCAATCAACACATAAACAATTCCTGTGACAGGGCCAATTGAAGTAATTGCCCTCTGTCATCTCCACACTTACCCAGGCATCCCTCAAGTCTACACTACAGCAACATGCTACAATCCCCACTGTGCCACAATACACCCCTGTCTCCCAAGGCCTGCTGAGGACATGGATATGTATAGTAGCCATTGAAAAACTATGATTATTAGAAATTAAAAAGGCCCATTCTGACTCTGCCACAAGTCCAGCATGACACTCCATTGTGCAAACGCAGCAAATCCCGGAGTGTACAACAGTACAACACTCACACAAGATAACTTTCAGGGTTTCAGCGACTGCTACAAGAAACAACCTGCAGGGGTCCTCATGACAGCCTGTCTGTGCCTTTTGCCTGCTGCTTCCCCAAGATTCCAGCAGTGCCTTACCCTGTTTGTGCCTTACCCAATCCAGTTAATCAGTCCCACCTGTGTCTTGTTAGTTTGATCATGTGTTTTTGTGCTCCATATAAACCCTGCCTGTTGGTTTGTGCTCTGCTCAGTCTTAAGATACACTATATGGACAACAGTATTGGGATGCCTGACCATTACATTGTAATGACATTGTATTCAAATACATATACTTTAATATGGAGTTGGTCCCCCTTCTGCAGCTATAACAGCTTCCACTCTTCTTGGAAGGCTTTCCACAAGATTTTGGAGTGTTTCTGTGGGAATTTTTGCCCATTCATTCTGTAGAGCATTTATGAGGTCAGGCACCAATGTTGGACGAGAAGGCCTGGCTCGCAATCTCCATTCCAATTCATCCCAAAGGTGCTCGATGGGGTTGAGGTCAGGGCTCTGTTTGGGCCAGTCAACTTCTTCCACACCGAACTCATCAAACCATGTCTTGATAGTCCTTGCTTTGTCCACTGGGGCACAGTCATGTTGGAATAGAAAAGGGCCTTCCCCAAACTGTTGCCACAAAGTTGGAAGCATAGCATTGTCCTGGTATGCTGAAGCATTAAGATTGCCCTTCACTGGAGATAAGGGGCCTAGCCCAAACCCTGAAAAACAAGTGTGGCCAAATACTTTTGTCCATATAATGTATGTCACCAATACAGAAATCAATGTCCCACAATCTTGATCTCTAAAACCCCTGTGCGTGTCTGCGACACCGTAAAAATTTCTCAACCTTATAACCTTATATTCTGCCTAAGGCAGAAAGATAAATAAAGTTCTATTCTGACATAAAGTCATCATTTAATAACATATATGTAAGCTTTTTAAATGGTACATGAAAATGATGTCTCTGAGTATAACAATTTGTAATTTGTTACTTGCTTAGCAGGTGCCCTTATCTAGAGTAGGTTTCATGGCTTTTCTTTTTAATAGTCTATTACCCTATATGGAGATGGTTGTTTACTGAAATTATTCTAGTCAGTCATCTTGCTCCAGGTGAAATAGCAGGGTGACAAGCCCAGTTCCTTAACAACAATGCCACACTGCTGCATTCTTGTTGCCCACATGTCACCCCATCAGTGTGTATATCCATTTCCTTGTGTTTCTTGGCACCTCACTGCCCTGTATACAGACAACTGTAAAATAAGGGGAAGTCTTATGCTCTGAAAGTCTCTCAAATGTATGTCAAATATTTATATATTTATATATATAGAAGCATATTAACTTTAAAACATTCAGTGACTTCAGCCAAAATGTTCTGATAACAAAACCAGTGCTATGAAATTAGTGTACATTTACAAAGTGAATTATAAACATCTTGAATATATCAGTAATTTCTAGGATGTCTTTGGAATAGAACATGAAATAACATTCATGTATGTTTATCGAGATATGTGATAAGCTAGCTAGTACTGCTTAGTAAAATGATGGTAAACATGTGGTTCATAACAAAAACAATGTGTGCTTCCTGACTGACCCAGACAGAACCAGAATACATAGTTTTGGTTGTGCATTTACATATGGTGGTGGTGTAAAGTAGTGGTCATCATTAAAAAAAAAAAAAAACAGTGAGAGAAACACTGTTACGGTTTCGTCCAGTTGGGCTGTAGACCCAGGGCATGGCTGGCTATCACGGCTCATAGACCCAGACTCTAGACTGCAAGGTAGCTAATCTTGCTGGTTTCAGGAACTCTGCTCTCAGCCTTGAGAGCCCCTGCAGGCAGGTCATGACAGGCACACAGCACCTGTCTGGTGACAGAGGGAGCCAGTGTGGCAGCCCACCACTCCCTTTCATACATTTTGTACTTTGTGGTGCACTGGAAAATGAGGAAATGGGACTCGAATTCGCACCTTCTGTCATTTTAGTCATGAGCTTGGGGCTGGGGGTACCAGCCACCAGGATGGAGTGCTTAGGTTCTCTTTATTTGGAGCAGCTGGTTGGTCATCTCCATGGCGACAGTTCGGGCTGTCTCGGGCAGCCTGCTCCCCTGTCTCATCTTTGGGGTTTGTGGATTGGAGTGGTGCCCTCTGCTGGCCACTGTTGCTGCTATTCTCCACCATGCTGTCAATGGGCACAAGGTGGGACCCTTTGGCTGGCCTGGGGATTGAACAAGCAGAGAGGGGGGGAAAGGAAAACAAACTTTTTTAACATGTAAAGGAGTAGTCCACAGCCAGATAATAAAATCATCACCACTCCCAACCGGGGAATTCTCAGGGACGTTCTCGAAATATCTGCAGTCAGTGGCGCTTGGCAGCCTCCATATCCAAAGGTGAGGTCTGTGCATAGCAGAAGAGGAAGCTAGCTGTGAAGGCGGGGAATCCAGAGGGTGTCTGGGTGTGTCTGGCATTTACATTACAGCACAACCAAAAAATTCAATTATATTTTAGTTACATGATAGTGAAGTAAGGGGTCAGACCCAACACAAACTATATGTCTGTAGTGCTTGTGTTGACCCATTAATCTCTCTCAATTGGAGCACCCCCCCCAGCATACACGTACAAGCTGAAACTCACACCTCCCCTTCCGATGTGTTTTCACATTACGTATTATATTTGTAATATTTGTTATGGACACGTACATGCTTATATATACCTATGGGTATATATAAGCTTATGAAGTTAATCCTTATTTTTTCAGGGGGATAATTGTTGTCAAAAATACTGACTCTGAATTCTGACTCTGAAGTCAATGTAGTTCTCCAGGTAGCCCCTCTTTTTTCAGCAGCTCCAGAACTTGGTTGAATTCGAAAGTTTGTTGTTTTTGCCCTGGCTTTATGGTTTTGCTAGCTAATGCAACATGAGCATATTTAGCAAAGAGTTGCTGTATGTAGAACACACAAATCATCAAAATTGAGTTAATTACTTTTGACGGGCTCAGGGCTATTGCTTGCATTAATTTATGTAGAAGAGGGACTCCATGTTTTGATTGATAAAAAATGAAGCATGGATATAAAACATTATTGGCAAACAAGAAATATTCACATTTATTATTCAAAACAGAGGGAAAATACTCTTTTTAATGAGTACAACATTTGTGTTTAATGACCTCAAATTTTCCATGGCCTCGAAAACTGTGATGTTTGGTGCCACCCAGTGGGGGGTGTCAACTGCAAGTTAAGTGAAGCATCCTTCTGCAAAGCATAAATCCTGCAATAAAGCATAGTTACATTACATTGGGCTTATTGTCACAAGCTTGAAATGTTTTTAACCTGAAATGCTGGAATAAAATAACTATATGTGCAAATATATATAGCTTTAATTTTCTGAAATCCAGGAATGATCTATTAAAAATTTTTAGACATTTTTGTAGTGAACAGTAATTTATGTGGAAGCCTTTATTATATTCGTTTTAAAAAGAAAACATAGATCTTATTCATTTTGTTAAACATGTTTACCATTTAAAATGTGTTTAAAACCTCTTTCAAGTGTAATAAAAAACATAGTTAGAATGGGTGAAAAAGCATAAATAGAACAACACAAAACTTCATTTCTATTTCATTTCTGTTTATAGTTGGACAGATTAAAGGTAGCAAGTAAATAGTGTTTTGTGTTTTGAGGAGAATATACTTTATCAGTTCATCGTATTTTGCAATTAATGAAATGTATGTGTCTGTGTTGCAGCAGTCCACTCCCTGCAGTACCTCTGTACAGCGACCTCAGGTATTCCAGGCTTCCCAGGGTTTGTGGCTGTGGGGATGCTGGATGGAGAGCCTTTCTGTTCCTATGACAACAAAATCGGCAGAGATATTCCCAGGCAGGAGTGGGCAAAAGAGGCAGTGGACCCAGGCTACTGGCAGAGAAACACACAGATCTCACACAGAGCACAGCGAAGTTTCAAAGACATTGCAGTAGCAATGGAGCTTTTGAACCAGACAGGAGGTGATTGTGAAAACACTTAGTGTGACATTTTGCATGCACGTTTTGTACTAAAACTGTTAGAGTGAATCAACACCTAAATAACTAGCTGTATTTCCTTGAAAATACATAATAATATTTCCCATCCACCTTTTTTTAATAAATAAGTTATGTTTGTATTAATGAGATGAGTAACAGGCACATATTTGTATTTCCAGCTATCCACACCTTTCAGAATATGTATGGCTGTAATTGGAATGAAGAAACTGGCAACACAGAGGCGTACGATAAGTATGGATATGATGGAGAAGACTTCCTTACCTTTGACCTGGAGACTATGAGTTGGATCCCCTCAGTCCCACAAGCATTTAAGACAAAATCAAAGTGGGAGTCAAACCGCGCGCAAACTGAGGGAAGAAAGAAGTACTTAACTGAAGTGTGCATTGACTGGCTGAAGACGTATGTTAACAGCGAACGGAACACGCTGGAGAAGAAAGGTAGAAATTCTCTCCCATACTAAATATAAGAACTTATATACTTGTTTATTCTATTTGAAGTTGCTAATTTTGATGCTTAATTTTGATGACTACTTTTGCATTTGTGTTTTGGATATGACTAAATAAAAAGTGTTGGGAGGTATTTTTTATGAGTGCCGTGCCTCTTTGCAGGCCCTCCTGAGGTGACCCTGTTACAGAAGGACCCCTCATCTCCTGTAACCTGTCACGCCACGGGCTTCTACCCCAGAGGGATGAGTATCTCTTGGCAGAGAGATGGAGAGGATCTGCATGAGGATGTGGAGTTGGGGGACACTCTGCCCAATGGAGATGGAACATTCCAGATCAGAAGCTCCCTGAGACTCTCTGCAGAGGACATGAAGATGCACAGTTACACCTGCACTGTACAACACTCAAGTCTGCAGCAGGATGTTGTCAAGGTTCTGAATGAAGGTGAGATCAAGAGAAAGGGGGAAGAGGCAGGAAGAGGGACTGTGGTGGGGAGAGAGAGGCAGGGAGAGAGTTGGTGAGAGTGAAAGGAAGAGACATGGATGCTCACTTTTAAAAGCCCTTCATTTAACCTTAAATAAAGTGTATTGGGCAAAGTACTCTACACATAAACTATTACTAAAAATGAAACCATGTAACTTAAAAGTGAAACATATTCTTCAGTCATTTCTGGTCAGAGAGAGCTGGGGAACAGAAGAAATGTAACACTGCATGTGTGTGTGTGTGTGTGTGTGTGTGTGTGTGTGTGTGTGTGTGTCAGGGAGCTGAGAAACACAATCGGATCAAAACCAGTTTTTGAATTAATGAGCCAGCCAGGGTCCTCAAAGGATACTCAGGGCAGATATGCATTGGCAAACGTGTCAAATTTGGCTGAAAAATGTGATGTAAAGGCATGTGATTACATAATACACCATAGTTTCATGTTAGTTACAATGTAGATTGTACACCCATGATCCTAGTTCGCGGTGTTTTGTAAGTTGCCCTGGAAAAGGGTGTCTGGTTCCAAGGGATGTAGTGACAACTATATTTAATACATGACTGTTATACTTTCATTGTAGCACTGATTTCATAGCAGTTCCAATTAAATGGTTAGTAGTGTAATGGTAATATTGACAGCACAGTCAGTTGTTGGAGAAGGACGCACTGACTAATGCTACCACACATTCATTTCTCGTTTTGAATTCAGTGTAAATTCATATGTAAATGAAGCAGGGAGTTATGATCCCTGACTGCGATTGGTGTTTGATGGTTGATGTCTGCGTTCGTGTGTTCATGTTCACAGATCTGGAGAATGTACCCCTTATTGGTGTTATCATCTGTGTTGTGATGGCAGTTCTTATGAGTTCCATTGCTGTGATTGGGTTCACTGTGTGGAAAGGAAAGTCTGGTGAGTAAGAAAAGGTGCACTGATACACAGGCAACTTTTACGTATGCAATTTTTTTTGCACATATCCCATCATTTGAATAAGATATGAAAACATGCAGGAAGTTCAACAATAGTATGTTAATCTGAATTTCAGTCTTTGAATGTTTGCACAGGTGGATAGATTGTGAATTGAATCAGTATTTCATTTTTGCTTTTAAAGGTGAGCCCTACTGGAGAAAAAAGAACACATCTTCATCATTATGAAGATGGCCCCTGTCTGCTCCTGTAGCATTACTTTCATTCTTATACCTCTGATTTTTTCAGCTCTTTCTCTAATTCATTTTTAGTAAGGTAATAGGCCCAGTAAAGAGAGGCCAAACTCTCCACATCATGATAGGAGACTCTTCCATTTTGGTTCCATTAATGTATTCCTGGTATACAAACCCTTACTGTCTTGCTATAGTGATCAAAAGCCCTGAGTGAGGACAAAAAAGAAACTTATATTGAATAGTGTTCTGCGAAGGGAGAAAGAAGTTAATTGATGAAATTGTACACTATGATACTCTAACACTTTGGTACTCTAACTTGTCATCAAGCAGACATACACATAAGTGTATATATAGATATGTGTGCGTACTTATGGACATGTCTGTTTATAATGTATAATAATGAAAAGAAGAAGATGAAGAAAGCACTTTATGAAGCACTTTATACTTAAAGGCAGCTTTGAACTTAGCTAGTCTATTTGGGCAGATTGTTCTAGAGCTTAGGAGCTTTTGCTCTTTGATTTTGTCCAGTGGCCTTTGTGGCTGATCACTGCTACATAGAGTTTAAAAGACAGTAATATTGAAGTAATCATTAAAATGTTGAAAGCAGTTATAAAACCAGAAGCCAGGGCAATGAGGCTGGGACTGAAGTTAGATGATTTTTCTCTTTAGTCCTAGTCAGGAGCCCAGCTGCTGTGTTCAGTTCTATACAGGGTTAAAAGGTGAGTAATTTATGCATGATCCAAACCATGTCTTGCTTTAAAAGAAATCAGTGAAATGTGAAAAGCAGTTCAGAACTAAGTGAGAGCCAGGGCAATGAGGCTAGGACTGAAGTTAGATGATTTTTCTCTTTAGTCCTGGTCAGGAGCCCAGCTGCTGTGTTCAGTTCTATACAGGGTTAAAAGGTGAGTAATTTATGCATGATCCAAACCATGTCTTGCTTTAAAAGAAATCAGTGAAATGTGAAAAGCAGTTCAGAAACTAAGTGAGAGCCAGGGCAATGAGGCTAGGACTGAAGTTAGATGATTTTTCTCTTTAGTCCTGGTCAGGAGCCCAGCTGCTGTATTGTGAACTAACTGGAGAGGTGAAAGTGCCTGATGATTAAGATACAGTGTGTTGCAGTAGTCTAGTCATGAGGAAATGAAGGCATGAATGACTTTCTCCAGATCAATGCATGACCGGAAAGCAAAATGAGCTTCTTTATGTGCTGTTCCAAGTTTAAATAGAAATACCTTCCAGTAGGTTTCATGATAGTGGTAAGTGAATGGAGTTTATATCAAAGGGTCTCAGTTGCATGCTTGGATCTTCAGCTCAGTATAGCTCATACCTTTGTTGTGGGCAATGGCTAACTGAAGTAATTCAACATGTGTATCATTCATGTAAGATCACCAGCAATACAAAAAATGTGAAATCTCTAATTGCTAGACTCTTAACAGATAACTGTAACATATGTTGTATCACACTTCTTCATGTATCGAAAATTATTATACATTGTCAATTACTGTTGATTGTAAAACTACTTAATATTTAAAATGCTACTCGTTATTACAGAGCTGTGTGCCGAGTTGGTACATCTTCACACATTTGTGTCCTTTTATGTTCTGTTTGTGCTGCAATTCCTATCACTTTATAAAAGGCATTGTACTGTTGATCTGATGCACTTTTGCTGGCAACAGTTAGCAGCTTCCCCTTTGTTTGTTTCAGGCTATAGTTCAACAGACTAAATATTAGAAATATTACTAAAAACTTTTTCCATTCAAACGAGACATTAAAACAAGGTAATACGTTACTGATGAGATTATTTGCAAGAGAAATTCTTTAATTATTAATGTTTGTCATGTTAAATGTAATTTTTCTATGTGTGCCGTCCAAATCTGCCTCTACTACAACAGCTATACATAATCAAAATTAATAGCTTAATTTTTCCAGTTCTCTACTTGAAAAGCTACTACCAGAAACTCTTCAGCTGGAAGTCTAATTGTTGCTAGCTTTATGAAGCTGCTAGTTTTTGTGGCTGACTGATTTTTATTCTGTGATTCTGTGTTTTCTCTCATTTATTTGCACATAAGCATGTAACCTCAGTGATCCTCAGACAGAACCATATATGTACATGTGAAAGGATTTCAGGTTGAATTTAGACAACAAAATAAGGAACATTAGGTGGGCCTGGGTATATGAGGGGCTCCCTGTGAGTGGGCTTGGGTTGGTTTCAGGTTTAAAATTCCTACCCACTCAAGTCACACATTGTGGGGTCTGGAGTGATACTTCTTGAAGGCCATGTGTAATGATGGTTTGTTCCAACTTTATCCCTTTAGCTCATTCCTTTACTCTTATTTCATGTCTTCACAACTGTAAAGATGCTAAATGGCAGCTTGCTGTGATGCCGGGAGGGACTGGCACAGGAGCAGAGGGCTGCCTCCATGTCTGCATCACCCCAGCAGCTGTGTGTTCAGCTCCCCTGGAGCCTCAGCTGCTTAGGGCTGGATTCCAGAAGTTCTAAATTGCAGAACTGCCCCACTTCTGTAGGGGACACATGAAAGAAACAAGATATTTCCCTGATTGTCTCCTCCAGCAAGTAAAGGTTAGGACTTACTTTTGGATTGACTAAAGCGGTTGTTTCTTGGATTTGCAATGCCAGTGTGGATGGTTCTGTTTTGCATTTTAGTTGCTGGCATTTACTTTGGAGAGCATTTATATTTTACCTGCTGTCAAAATAAAAACCTGACTTTTTCTGGTCTTGTTCCTCCTCT
The DNA here is from genome assembly GCF_013368585.1 of Megalops cyprinoides. NCBI lineage: Eukaryota > Metazoa > Chordata > Actinopteri > Elopiformes > Megalopidae > Megalops > Megalops cyprinoides. The sequence goes on from NC_050600.1 coordinate 24,703,029, forward strand.
CTACCACCACCAAGTGACCACAGCTGACACTATCTGATACTACTGTTCACATACATACATGTTTGACAGTTCTCTGTTGGCTTCATGATTGAATGTAAAGCACAATTATTAGCACTTAGCTGTCAGAGGCCATTAGGGAACCAGAAGTAACTTAATTAGAAGATTAAAGTGAGACATTGCTGTTGCAACTGTGTCTACTGTGTATAAATTACATTAGCATAGGTCTACCCCAAATTCGTTCACAGTGGTTAAATATGAGCAACATATGAACCATATGAACAGAAAAAAATACATATAATTTTTTCAAATGTATAGCTTTCAACATTTTCTAAAATTTTAAAATTGTAATTGCACTTTAATCTCTCATTCCATAGAACAACATTATCTCCATGTTAATAGTCTATGTTTCACTTTCATTTAGTAACTTTAACTTTAAACTGTATACATGTTTATTTATGCCAGTATCAAACTCTTTAATATTCTATGTCACATCTGTAGGAGGAAAATTGAAAAACATGAAAAACTCATGTATAGCATTCCTGCCTGCTGTACCAATGACACAATGACACAATGCAACACAGATAAACTGCATCAATAAACAATAAATTTTTCTGTCGGAAGAAAAAGTTTCAAACTGCCAAACAGAGGTAATCTGCACGGATTCTGCTGATGTCACTGCTGTGGACCACAAATCTCTCCTCAGCCAATCGCACGTCCTGCTCTGCTCATGGTACTTCAGCCGCTTACTTTTGTTCCTGGCACCATTTTTTGTACAAGAACATTTACAATTCACGCCAGGCTCATTTAGAGGCCAAAAAACAGAAACAAAACAAACTGCGGAGGATGGCAAGGCACATACATGAAATTTAGTAATTATTTATTTGGGTACACATAAAATAAATATAGTATGGCTACAGGCTTTGAGGCAGGAGCTTCCAGGTTTTTTGTTCATTATATTCGATCAGTATTAGAGATTTGCAATACTAAGAAAGTTCAAATAAAAATGAGTGAAAACCAGGCACCTTTGTGTATGTCAAACTTTGCTAACAGTATTGTAATGTCAGCCAGGCTTTCTACAACTATATGTATAACATTTTTGCCTGCTGCATCAATAAACCCACAACTGTAATAAACTGCACCAGTAAACTCAATGTTCTGGGTCATCACAAGAAAGAACGTGGAATATTAATGATTAGAAAATTCAGAACACTGTTTTTGAATTTATGCTTGACCTGTCCAGACATCTGCATTATAGGCATCAAACACATTTGCAAAATAATAAAATGGACCAGTGATGTCAGATGATTGAAACCTTGACCCAAAATTCCTGCTTACTTCCTTTTCACAGGTGGGTGTTAAAAGAAAAGAATCAAGAAAGTGAGCTGGAATTAGCTGGTTTAATGTTTTTGGCATTTCGTCAAAATTTTCTACTGTATAGTATGGAGCCCTTTAAATGACATGTTCAAAAAAAATAAAAATTCCCTTTAGAGATGCACACCCTTAATTTACCAGTCTGTACCCATGGTATAAAATCATACCCTTATTAATCTAATTAGATAATCTAATAGATTAATTTATTAATCTATACCCACAATTTACGATTCTGTACCCAAACTTAAAAGATCATACCCTAAGTTTATCTATCCATATCCATAATTTAGTAATTGGAACCTTTAAATTAACTGAGATAGACTCAGCGAAACTTGTTTTAAACAATGTTTAAAACAAGAGAAAAATTATCAGAAATGAGCATATTTTACATTTAAAATGGAATAGCTAAAACAATGAAAAGCGCATTTTTAATACAAATAAATTCTAATTAATTAATTAATTCGAGTTTTAGAATTAGAATTTGAGTTTTAGACTAATTTTAGAACTAAAGGTAGAAAATATTAAAGTCAGCACATTTTATAATCATTATTAGAAAAAAAACAAATGATTTTAATAGGATATTTTTGCTCTTGCAAAAGGTTTTAAAATGGTTAAATTATGGAGAGTTTTCCATGACATCACTGTTTCTAATACCTGAATACAATTAAGTGAGCTTCACTTTCAAGCTACAACTTGTCTTTTATTCTTTGTTTTGACTAGTCTCTCCCTGACCACAGCTGCAGAAGTGTACCGATGCAGCTCGCATAGCCATTTTGCCACCAGTGAAGGGTGAAAGGAACATGCTTTAATTGAATGCATGATTTAAGGATAGGAAAAAACATAGTTTAATGATTGAAATGGAGCGGATGATCGTTTTGCTGATCCTATGTCACATCAGCGCCACATTTGCTGGTGAGTCTTATTCTGGGAGGGCTATGTGATGTTGTTTTAAAGTCCTAGGGTGGGTCTTTTATTTTTTATTTCGATCATAATGGTGGGTCCTGCATTTTTTAATTTCAGCGTTTTCATTTCCCAAATATATTCATATGTGTTTATATGTAAGATCTGTTTTGCATGTTTATTTTTAATACTTTGCTACTTCACCTCTGTCACACAAGCCAACCCTACCTAGCTGCAGGTAGAATTTGCCTGTTAGTGCTGGTCTAGGACGAGGTTTCCCGACTACAATTCAATCTTAACAATTGTAATTTAAACAGCAAACCTAGTCCTACACCATCACTTCACTGTGTTATTGAGAATTTGTAGAGGGGTCAAGAATTTTTTTCAATGACACAGGGAGAGTCACATAAGAATATGTGTAGCTTGTGATTTTTTTTTCCAACTAGTTCAGCAATGATCCATTCCCTTCTCGGAACAATACACTGTTTCTAATATCCTGGGCATGGTCAACTTGACTGTCTAAGCCCACCTCTCTTGAGTGATCTGACAAGGTACAGTAGTCATGCATAAAGGTGTTCGTGGGAGAGGAAAGGCTTGTGATTTAGCCCCACAAATGGAATTTAAGGGTTTATTTAAATTACTTATCCTTGGTAGGTTTCACACCATTCTCTGTTCATTTATACACAGATCAATATTTACTGAAGTCATTCTAGTTAATTCTGTTCTGTAAAGGTTACACAGCACTGCCCTTTCTGAGAAATGTAACTGGAACATGTTTGGAACACTGGGCAACAATCCCAGTGCCTTAACCACAATGTCTTACTCCTGCATTCCTGTTGAAGTGCCAGTTGCACAGACTTGTGAATTTCAGTTGCTCTGGCATGAGGAGGTGGGAAGGTGGGATTCTAAGTAATATAAAAAATAAGAAAAAAAAAACATATAAAAAAAAGAAAATGCACAGCTTGTACAACCTGATTGTGTGTCACATGTGTAGTGTGTATTCATGGACACTTGAATTGGGAGACTCTTGCACTGTACTGATCCAGGTATATTGCTTGCGTGAGTATCTTGATTTCAGGGCTACACTGATGTGATTGATACACTGAGCTCTGAGGGACAGGCAAGTAATTAAATGGATGACACAACAGAAGTTTGATCCTTTAATTTTAATCAGAGCCAAGGTAGATTTGAGTGCTGGTGTTGCTTGCTGTTTGAGGTGGTAATTTTCCCCAAGTCTTTATCTCCCTCTGGTTGGAGTGTTGCAGTTGTCTTTATATGGAGCAGCTGGTAAGGCTTTTTTCCACAGTACTGCTGGTTTTATCCTGATTCTCTCTCATTTTAGGGATTTGGGAGATTTAAATGGTGGCCTCTTTTGGCAACTGTGCTCTCCCTCCCCAATGCATGGTCGCAGGGTACTGGTTGGGAATCTGTGGCAGCACTGAAATATGTAATGCAATACTCCACAGCAAGGCAGTAAAAATAAACACTACTACATGATTCATTGATATGTTAGGTATATGGTGTGTAACTAGAACCCTCAGTTTTGCTCAGTCTGTTAACTTGCATGTATTTCACTTCTTTGACACCAAGAGATTGTTGTATTTTTTCAAGTCACCTGTTAAACAATAATCTTGTTGTACCCAATCATCAATGGTGATTACTTAATTACTACTAATTAAGTGGAAATGACAGAGACATTTTGGTCCAGCTCTGTCACATGTTGAATTCAGTCCAGCTATTTAGAACAACAGACAATAATGAAATGTGTGAAATGTAATGCAGGGGTGTGTTAATTTTTCATTGTTTGAAGAGCAATGGGACAATTATACTTAAAATTACTTAAAAAAAGAGTGCAGTCAGATTTTCCCTGCAAAATAAAAAAGAAGGGATATGTGACATAAACAAGTAACTGGTAGGGCCTGAATGATATGAAAATGGTGAATATTATGTTGCTCAGTTAAAATAAAAAAGCAGGATTCTTATATTAACCAGACTCCTGCTATGTACCACATTTAACTACAGCTGTTTGTCCTTTATCCTCCAACAATATCTGGCCACACAGCAATGTTTAATGTCACATTCATCTCCATTTCCACAAACCTGGGATAAAAGCTACTGGATTTGGAATGATACTCTGCAGCAGATTACCAAGTGCCCAATTTTACCGGGAACCAGGGATAGCTTTACTGGGAGAGACGAACCCTTCTATGTAGATGTGTTCAATAGATGTTCAGTGTTGTGCACAGGGCCAGGGCTATAGGGGTGCTTAGGGGTGCACCCACAGTTGTCTCCTTATATCTCGATGTTTGCATAGTATTTATTGCTTTTTTAATATATGACAAATGGATTGCAGGTGCACCCCTCTGTATTTTCTCCTGGCACCAAGCCTGGTTGTGTGTTTTCCTACTTGAGGACAACCAGTTTGCCCAGGAAATTACTTTATGCCTATACCTTAACATATCACCATAAACTACTTGCAAGTGCCACTGTGTGGGCATTGCAATTTAAGTGCACTGAATACGGCAACAAACCTCAGAGGATGTCATCATATGCCGGAAACATGCAGATCTCATTGTTGGACACAAATGCAGTCATATTATTAAAGTAACTGATGAGAATGTAAATAATGATACATGTAGATTACTGTTATCTGTACAATCATTTTTTTTTGCAAAAATTCAGTTGAACATTTTAATGATATTCATTTATAGATGAAAATATATATGCCACTGATTTGTTTTTGTTAAACATGTTTACTGTTTAACATGTGTTACTTGTTTCCAAAGTAAATAAAAACAGTCACACTTCTCAGCTAATTCACACCAAAAATATATGTGCACTTATTTAATTTGGGTGTTGTGTACTTATATACTGCTGTACTAATTAAGTTTAGCAGGTAAATAAATTTATTCAATGATAAGAACCATTTAATTGTGAGGTTAAGTCTGGTGGCTTCAAAATAATCACTCATTGAATCATCAAAATCCAGTTTCTAGCATTTCAAAAATAAACTTCATGGAGAAATAACTACACACAGTGAGGAAAGCTGTAGCACCTTATTTGCATAGTGTGCTTCTGGGCATTGCAATCAACAGCATATACAGGCTATTTCCTTCAAACAACTTGTGGAGCTGACTACAAACGAATTCGAGTTCCAAAATGCAAAATTCTACAAGCGTGCATGCGTGCATGTGTGTCTGTGTCTGTGTCAGTGTTTGTGTGTGTATGCCTATCGTGTTTCTGAATTAATGAAATGCATTTATTTGTGTTGCAGCGATCCACTCCTTGCAGTACCTCTGTACAGCAACATTAGGTATTTCAGCCTTTCCAGAGTTTGTGGCTGTGGGGATGGTGGATGAAGAGGATTTCTCTTACTATGACAGCAACATCCGCAGAGAGATTCCCAGGCAGGAGTGGGCAAAAGAGAAAGTGGAACCAGAATACTGGGAGAAAAACACAAAGCACTTCAACTTGGAAGAGCAAAGTTTCAAAGAAGAGATGGAAAATGCAATGCATCGCTTTAATCAGACAGGAGGTAAGCACAGGAAACACACTGGGCCTCATTCATCAAAATGTTCATAGAAATGAGCGTATCTTATTCTTGGGAAAAGTTTGTACGAAAAGTAATTTGGTGGAGAATGACTGCCATTTTTTCATGACCTTGTTGTGTAAGATTCAACCAATCAATGTCATATTGCACATCCCCTCTGATACATGCAAGAGCATGCTGTTTGCTGTGCCCAAACACATCCAACAGTATTTCAGCACTCTGATAGTGTGCTCCAACACCGAAGGAGTGGGTGTATGTGGTTTTATACAACCTGTCGTTGTGTCTGCTACCAATTTTAGGTATATATAACGCTTTGACCAAAAGGTTTGATAACTTGTCCTGCACCCTCTGCACTTGGGAGCTTCACATACGTTGACCTTATTTATTTTGGCGGACTTTTTAGCTTCAGATAATAACGATGGGTTTACTTTTGTAATGTGGTTTGTTTCTCAAATCCAACACACCAGTAATAATCGCCAAGGTTAGGAATTCAGGTGCAGAATCAAATTGCCTGCTTTTCGGCACTTAACCTCCATCACCTACAGTATAGACAGGTAAGCAATTATAATTAGGTGAGTCCGTTACTTACAATATAAACCTACTAATTAGATTAGCTTAATTGTTTTTTTATTGCCGATTGCATTGAGTCTTTATTATGGATGGGACAATATAGTTATCTCATGATTCTGTTCGATATATGATATGAGGTTCACGATTCGATATCACTACAATTCGATAGAGCCAAATAACAGTTCAGTAACAAAGTATGAATATTCAGAATTGATATTTAATTTTTAGCCAGCAAATAAAGGTAATGTGGTAATGCAAAGTAGCAAATTTGCCTGTATTTCTGTTTTGTTTACCGTGGAGCTGCACGGTTTTCCTACCCTGTCAAATTACAAATGGTCTTTGTCTTGTCAACAACTCGTTTGTTGTTTTCATACATCACTGGAAAGCCGAAGTGTTGCCACACATGCGATTTCAGCATAGCAGGAGCATTCTCAATACACTATTAAAATCAGACTTTTGATTACGGGTTGCAGCCATTTTCAAGTTCTAGTAATCGAGCTGTTGTCTCTACAGTTACGGTTGTAGGCCCTGCTGCATACAAAATGGCAAATTTTTGGCGCCCTCTGTTGTATAAAGTGTGTAATTGCAACAGAGAGATTTTGGTGGTTGTAAGATCATCCCAGATCATCTCGTTTGTGGTTAAATACCAGGGTACAGTGCAAAGTAGCAAATATCGCAATAACATTTTCTGACTTACAAAATGGATCGTAATATTTTTGGGTCGCGATATACCGAATTTCGATTTATTGTCCCATCCCTAGTCTTTATGTATTTCTACCCCAAAAGCTCATTTTGTCTACATATATAATTTATACTTGTGTAGTTTTATCTGAGTGGTATAAACGTCGTCTTTCCAAATTTGTGCGCTTGTGTATGAGATAGGAGTTGTCTAGAGGCAGCCATGAAATTCATCTGTATGTAGCAACAAATTCCATCTGAAAGCAAATTGATGAATTCCAAAATGTTCGCAATTTTGTACCATTGATGCTAACTTTACACAGCAGTGTGCTGTGGTGGTGAGCAACAGGGCTTGTAACCGAAAAGTTGCTGGTTCCATTCCTTGCTGACGCACTTGTGTTTCATCCTTGCACAAGGTACTTAACTTACATTTGCCTCAGGGTATATCCATCTGCATAAATGGATAACATGTAAAAGTTGTAACCTATGTGTATAGATCTGGATAAGAGCATCTGATAAAAGACAATAATGTCATGTAAAAATGTTCATACACATGATCAGTGAATTGTGTCCACTGTGAATAAGCAGGACAAAATGTCTGTATTGGTGAGAAGAGCATCAGTAAAGGTTTTCTCTTTCAAGGGGTCCACACTCTCCAGAGCATGAATGGCTGTGAGTGGGATGATGAAAATGACAAGATAGAGGGGTTCTTCAAACATGGATATGATGGAGAAGACTACCTTACCTTCTACCTGAAGAATATAAGATTTCCACAGACAGCCACAGCAATTACTTCACAGAGTGATAATGAAAGTAAATTAATTGATTGCACTAGGTGGCTGAAGAGGTTTGTTCAATATGGACGAAGCACACTGGAAAGAAAAGGTACAAATACTCCTTTTTGAACAAAATTTAAGAATGTGTTGCAGCTGAGTTTGTTCCATTGGAAGCTGCAGTGTCTGATTAATCCTGTATCTGTGCTTTGAATATGAAAAGATTAAGTAAAGGGAGGTATTTCCTATGAGTGTTCTGTCTTTCTGTAGTCCCTCCTGAGGTGACCCTGTTACAGAAGGACCCCTCCTGTCCTGTAACCTGCCACGTCACAGGCTTCTATCCTAGACCGGTCAATGTGTCCTGGCAGAGAGATGGAGAGGATCTGCATGAGGATGTGGAGCTGGGGGAGACTCTGCCCAATGGAGATGGAACATTCCAGATCAGAAGCTCCCTGAGAGTCTCTCCAGAGGACAGGAGGATTCACAAATACACCTGCACTGTACAACACTCAAGTCTGAAGGAGAATATTGTCAAGGAACTGAATGAGGGTGAGATATTCATATAAAGCAAAGGGAGAGTGTGAACAGGGAGAGTTAGAGACTGGGACAGAGAGAGAGAGAGGTGGAGAGTCTGTGAAAGAGAGGAAGACAGAGAACCATAAAAGTTGTGTAACACTTGGGAGAGATCAGACGTCCAAACATATTCATATTGAAACTTAATGTTGAATGTTGAATATTGATTGTTTTAGGGAAAATGTGATGTAAACCAAAGTAATCATACAATTGACCACAATCAATCTTAAATTGGACTGTTAAGAAAGACCATTTTCAAATATGAAAATATCAGACGGTGGTTGTGGGTGGTCATATCACTAGGAAGCCGATAAGACAAGGCTAAATGTAAATTGACTGCCCACTGTATTCTCATACTATTGTCTCAGTTCCTCTGTTTTTGTCAGTACTGTGGCATCATAGCCGGTATTGTTTTTGTGTTCCCCAGCCATGTGCTTTTGTTTTCAGTGTTCTCGTTTGCCTGCCCCGCCCCTTGTTTCTCCGCCTGTGGCTTAATGGCTTATCTGTTTCACCTGCCCGCTTGTTCACCTGTATCTCGTTTGCTTGTTAGCACGTGCATTTATACCCCGTCTGTTTCCTAGCTCTTTGCCAGTTCATCACAGTTTTCCTGCTCCGCTACCAGCCATTATTCCGTGTGATCATTCTGCCAGCCTCTTTATTGATCTCGCCTGTTTCCCGACCACAACTTTGGGTCTGATTCTGTTCCATGCCTGCTTGTTTTGTTTATCTTGCCTGTTACTCAACCTCGATTTTTGGATCCGACTTTGTACCGTTTGTTGTGCTTTCCTGGTTTTGGACATCGCCTGTTTGACTCCGTTTTCTGGACTACCCCTGTGGACTGTAATTCAATTCAATTCATTTTTATTTGTATAGTACTTTTTACAACACAAGTTGTCACAAAGCAGCTTTACATTGTTCCCAGGCCTGAGACCCCCTGAGAGCAAGCCTAAGGCAACAGTGGCAAGGAAAAACTCCCTGTCAGGAAGAAACCTTGAGCAGAACCGGGCTCAGAGGGGAGGCCCATCTGCTTCTGGCCGGCACTGGGCAGATAGAGTTAAGGACAAGTTATACAATGTACTTTAAGACATTTATGATTGATAGACAATAGTAGTTAACAGCAGAGTGATTGTAAGAATGTCTCCTAGGATGTCCGGTTCTTGGAACGCAATTGGCTTTGATGGGCAGGGCAGCGAGGTAGCAGGACTGGAAAACGGGATGAGACGCTTGGGCTACAGTCCGGACAGGAGCCTGGAGCAGGGATAGGAAGCAAACAGAAAACAGTGGTTAGTGGATGATAAGAATGGCAGTGATGTAGAACAGAGAGGCAGGAGAGGAGGGGCAGTGAAAAAGGTGCCAGTGTGCAACAAGGAAAAACCCCGGCAGGCTGACATTATGGCAGCATACCTAGGGGATGGGAGGCAAGGGACCGGCATAGCCATGAGGGCGACCCTAAGACAGTCAACACCAGATCACGGCACAGAGTCCATGAAAGCAATGACCACTTAGTCCACCAGAGACTCTCTGATCCACGCCAGCACCAGGCCATGTCCCTCAGCTGAAGGATTTACTATATAGATATGTTTTGAGCCTAGAGTTAAAGGTGGAGAGAGAGTCTGTTCCCCGAATCTCGGTGGGTAAGCTGTTCCACAGGAGAGGGGCTTGATAGGAAAAGGCTCTACCGCCTACAGTAGTTCTGCCCACTCTTGGAATGATGAGACGCCCGGCATTTTGGGAGCCAAGGGCTCTCTGCGGAAGATATGGGTGAAGAAAGTCCTTAAGATAGGGGGGGCAAGCCCATTTAAAGCCTTAAATGTGAGTAAGAGTATTTTAAAAACGATCCGGTATTTAATAGGTAGCCAATGGAGAGAAGCCAGAACTGGGGTAATGTGCTCAAAGCGTTTAGTTTTAGTTAAGATTCGAGCAGCTGCATTTTGCACCAGCTGAAGAGGTTTTAATGAGACGTTTGCACATCCTGACAAGAGGGCATTACAGTAGTCTAATCTGGATGTTACAAAGGCGTGGATTAATTTTTCAGCGTCGTTAATTGATACGACTTCCTGATTTTTAGCTATATTTCTCAGATGGAAGAAGGCATTCCTAGAGGTGTGAGGTATGTGAGTTTCAAAAGAGAGCTCAGGATCAATAACAACACCAAGGTCTTTGATGGCTGCACTCGGGGCAAGGGAGACACCATCAAAGTCCAGTGTAAAATGAGTGAGTTTGCTCCTGATTGAATTTTGGCCTATGACCAATATTTCGGTTTTGTCCGGGTTAAAGAGGAGAAGGTTTCGGGCCATCCAATTCTTTACGTCTGTTAGGCAGGCCTCCATGTTTGAAATATTCAGAGGGACATCGGGTTTGACTGATATGTATATGTAATAAATTTCCTGTGCATCCTCTACCTCTGTCTGCGCCTGAGTCCCTGCCTGAGCCCTGACAGTTTTGTTTTGAAGCCCCATGAATATGTATGTTTGCTGAAAAGATTAATAAAGTTCAGTTTCAGTGCCAGTATGATCTTTTTTAAAACATTCTAGTGACAAATCCAGGCAATATATGACCATCACACTTGTATTATTACATTGCAGAATCTATTACACGTCTGATATAGTAATGGTAACACTGAGTTATTTGTGGAAGAATGATACACTGATCAACAGTACCAGTCAACCCACATTCCTTCCTCCTTCTGAAAACACTGTGGACATTTATATGTAAATGAAGCATGTAGTTTTGGACTATGACTGTGATTGATGTTTGAAAGTTGATGTCTGCATGTATGTGTTCATTATTACAGATATGAAGAATGGCCATACTTTTCTTCTCATTATTGCTGCGGCAGCAGCTCTCTTTCTGATTTCCATTGCTGTGATGGGGATCATAAAGTGGAAGAGAAGGTCCGGTGAGTGAGAGAAAATGTGCTTTGATACACAGACACACACTGGTGTCCCCAGAGTGAACAACCCAGATTCACAAAGAGTAACAAACACATAACAACAACAACAACAACACACACACACACACACAGAAACATAAAACCAAAGCACAGGATCACCCAGAGAACACCTCAAAGAGATCTGGGCAGTCATAAATATACAAGGACATAGTGTTCCCACATGCAACCAGATAAACACACTCTTATATTGACACACAGACATGTACATGCACACTCATGCTTACATGTATGTATCCACAGACATGCACACACATTCTGTCACATACACAAACACAAGGAGACATTTTAAGACATCAACAACTTTTAATAAAACACAGCTCTGATTAAAAATATTTTCCACACTGAACATTGATTCATACATTTTTGAGGAAAACGTGTTTTCAATATATTTAACTGTTCTTTAAATTGCTGTTTTGTTTTGTTTTTTGGGTGATTCTTCAAAGTCTTTGAATCCATCCTGTGAACTTCAGTAAGTATTTGCTATGTGTATACTGGGTTGTAATATATGTGTTTCTTATCTGTTGTGGACACATAAAGCTTTCATGTTTGTCATTCAGCATGTGGAAACTTATTTTAGGGATTTCATCTTGTGATTATTCTAAGCCATGTGCAATCTCCATCTGGCCTCCTGCACTAAACCTGAAATGGAAGATTATGCAGGCAGCAGCATCCTCTGTGCTGTTGTTGTGTTGTAAAGAATACCTGTCAATAATTATATAGGAAAGTAGAAATTATCAGACAATAAAGACAGACACTATGCTGTCAAGCTTTCATTTTACTTAAAGTGTCTGTCACACTTTAAGTAAAATGAAAAATCCCCCCATCCTCAAAAATGGGCAAAAAATTGAAATAATGCAGTCTTAAATCTTTCTTCACATTGTAATTGCTGATATTGGTGGAGCCGGCTTTGATGCAAGTGTATGAACTTCAACATCTATACAAAAAATACCAGCACTATGTCTTGCCATTTTTAACTTTCAGAAGCGTCTGAGTACTGCCGTCTGACCTGTGATTATCTATAGAAAGTGTGTCCTCAGTATACACACATCTGCGATTATTAACAGAAAGCATCTCAAAGCACACTCAAAATGTGTATGGATAAACTGTCATCATATCATTCCTTGGAAAGGTGGCCATAAAACCACTGTTGAATTTGAGTGTAAACATAATACACAAGAAGTTTTAATGTTTATAAAATGTGTTTAAAAGCGGGATGGTCATATAATGTTGTTTATGTTGATATTTCCTCTCTTCATTAAAGGCCCCTAAGGAAGAGCATAAATGGTAGAAAAAGTTCAGGTAAACCACATTAGTGGATATATATACAAAATTAACATGACTGCATATACAGGAAAATTATTACATAAAATGAAGTGCAAATGCAGAAAGCCTACATAACCTGAGCATAATGACAGCATTAAGTGTTAATAATGCATTGTGCATGATATATGACTTAATAATATTAATTTACATCACTGTAACATTTTCCATCACTCACAAATGGGACATTTTCTACATGTATCGTTTTCTGCTTTCCCATATATTTCATCCACATATGCATCAAATACTCATTTCTCAACAGTCATGCCTATCTTTCCATCTCCGCGCTCACCTGATCACCCGAATAATCTAATGCAATTTCTCGTGTCCTAAGCTCTGCTTTCCTTAAAAAAAAACTAGAATTTTAATGGTGTAATACACTTGTGTCTCCACCAGCCAGCTTGTACCTTGTCTGGCCAACTATTGAAACTTGGTCATTCAGCACTTCTATTATTGTGACTCCATGTATGGCTATTGCTTGTGTTGTACTCTGCTTCACATGTAAGTCGCTTTTGATAAAAGCATCTGCCACATGAATAAATTCCAATGTAATGTAAATGTAAATCTGTGAGCTTTTTAAGCACAATAATGTGTCATCTCTGTGATAAAAACTTTGTGTATAATTGGAGGGACAATATTTTTCCATCATATAGCATAAGTGTGATGATTGTAATAGTTTGGATAGTAATAACTGTATTACTCCACCAGGTTCCACCTATTCAGGGTGTTTGAACTCATGACAAGAAGAAGAGGGAGAAGAGGAGGAACAGCATATAAGAGCAGCATGAAAAAAAAACAATACAATTGAGATATTGTTGTGTTTATAAAATTGGGTATCTTGGGTATATACACCTTTACAAAGCTGTATCAGCTCACTCTATGAAATGGGACCAACACCAACATGACCCTCCCAGATACCCCAGAAAGTCAGCCCACACATCAGCCACGCTGAGCAAAGTCTCTTCAAAGTCTTCACAGCACAAGCAATCTGTGATACATGGCCAGTTGGAGCAGTCACCCCCCCGCCATCTCCACACCCACCCAGATATCCCTCACTTGTACAGTACAGTGCCACACCAAAGCCCCCAGTGTGCCCCAACACAGCCATGGTCCAAGGCCTGCTGAAGACCCACATACATCAACTGATAAAAACTTCAGAATTATGACTATGAAAAATTAAAAACACCATCATGACCCTGCTACAATCCTGCATGAGCACAGGAATTCACCAGAGAGAGGGGAGGGGGGGGAGAGTTGTGCCAACCAAGAGGCAGAAAACAACCACTGAATCTTTACAGCAGTAAATTGTTAGAAGGTTCCCTTAGATAATAAAGTACTCAATGAAATATGCTGTATGAATTGATTCTCTTGTTTGAACTTATTTTATTTTATTAGATTTTTTATTTTCATTACAAAACAATTGCATTCATGGATAACACGACTATTCAATACTATTTACAGTTCTACATAAAACTTTGAGCAAGAGTGATCAGAGCTCTCAGCTCAACAGGAAAAGAGCTGCTTCAGTGAATCACACAATGTTGGGTAAGATGTGTTATTCCAGGAGGGTCATGTGTGATGCTGGTTTTTGCTCAAACTTCCGTCCCTTCAGCTCATTCCTTTCCTCTGACTGATCATTTTCATGACTGTAAAGATGCTAAATGGCAGCTTGCTGTGATGCCGGGAGGGACTGGCACAGGAGCAGAGGGCTGCCTCCATGTCTGCATCACCCCAGCAGCTGTGTGTTCAGCTCCCCTGGAGCCTCAGCAGCCCAGGAGTGCAGCAGGAGCAGAAGCAGCACCAGCCTTACTGCAGCCTGTCTGTTTATTAGGTGTAGCGAAGGATGAGAGCAGTCACTCCACCCAGCCTCGAAGCCGGGTCTACAGGGTGCTAAACCTGCAGCTTGACTGCAACACCAAAGAGCCAGGCTCATTGGTATGGCACTCAGAGCGCATACTCAGCCTTACTGCAGCTGCTGTCTGTTGCCTGATAATTGGGACTGTATAATGGAAACCCTGCCACTGAGAGATAGGACTGAATGGTGGAGTGAAGCGGTTATTTGTTTTCTCTACAATGCCAATGTAGCGGTTATTGTTTTGTGCTATTTAGGTCTTTTGGAGGAAAAAAAATTGACAGTTCATCATTTCCAAAACACAAGACCTGATGTTTATAGTCTTTGTGAACATATATGTGGTCAGAACTTCCCTGAACCTTGATTTGATGTTGAGAATAATATAAGGGTAGATATGTCATTGATGTAGGGCAAGTTACAGGACCACATCTCCTGCAAACCACCCCCCCCAAGGAATGCAAGAGTTTACCTCTGGGCTTGCAGGAGGTCAGGAGGGTGCAATAGTTATCTGGATACCTCAGTTACCCTCCATGACAAAAAAGCAACCCAACCAGGGGGTAGCGGCAGGCCAACCCTTGTCACTAGTCTCTGGTCAGTAGGTCATCACGCTAAGGGCAGCTGCGTCCTGGACTCTGGACTCTGTCGGCTGCCAGGCAACCTACAGCACAGCCATGCTCAGGATCCTGTTCATCTCTTGCAAAAGTATGGAATATGGTCATCCTCAGGTGTAACATAATCATGTTTGGTGTCATTTGAAAGCTAATTTCACATGCATGTCAAGGATGTATATAGCAGGGAGGTACGATGGGTCCATAATAAAGATTACAACATGTGGCACAAAAGTGGACAGTAAGGAATGCACTTATCTCCGCATTCCTCACTCGCTAACACCCCTCGTACCCCCCTGGTTACGACAGTATTGGTAATGGATGAATCGTGACTACACTGTTGTTTCAAAGATTACCATGTTTGGTCACAACACCAAAGTCCAGATACCCTATGTTCAGGTATATAAGGGGGAAACTGGCATAGTTTGGGGAGACTCGTTAGAACGACCTCCTGCGCACTTTTGCGTATAGCCCATTCATTATTCTTTGCCTCTCCATTGTACTCTGTTATTTCTATCGCATTATCTACTGTTATTTTGGACAACCATACATTGTAACAATAAATTCATTTATCGTAACTCGTTGTCCGTCTTACTTGCTGCAGCTGATCACTGTACGGTAAGAGAACTGCTATTTACGCGCTCATAGAATCATTATGCTATTGGTATACTTCGTAGTCCCTCGCCTATACAACTAGTGTCGTTTTAGGTCGAGCTCAGGCCACAGGCATGTATGTATCTCCATGAGAGACTGCAACCCGTATAGAGCAACACTACGCGAGACCAGAGGCTACAGTCCCTCGGTTGCATATATAAGCATTCTATCTTAGCGATTAGGAGAGAGGCATCTGAGCAAGCCGGTTACTAAATTGGAATACGTTAACAATAACAAAATTGGAGTCAAGTATATTAACAGTTATATTTAATGAATTCTGTTCCCGAACAGCCAGAGGTAAGACAGCACGCCATCCTTCCCCACTCGGGCACTTCCGTCGTTGGTGTGTTTGAGTGAGAGCTCTACGGGCAGCTCTACATTGATGAGCCCATAACATGAAGAAGGATCAACACTGAGTTCTGAGTTCTGAGTTCATGAAGAAGGATCAACACTGGGGAACTCCTTCCCCTGTACCTGCCTAAACTCTTATTTCATATTTTGTTTGTTTTTAAGGGGGGGGGGGGGGGGGGGGGGGGGGGCGTTGCTGCTTGGGGGAGAGGTGAAGCTCAACACACAGAGGCTTGGGGGAGAGGCAGCAAAGCCTGTTCTGTAAAGGTGTGTGTGTATGTGTGAGCTAGGGGTGGACGGATCGATCCAAATATCGATAGTATCAATACCAACGCTGGTATCACTATCGGATCGATACTAGCGTGATGAGATCGATTCTTTTGTTCCAGTTTCTCTACGTTCAGTACGTTACTCCCATTTCATCAAAAGTAGACACGTGTGTGTAAAGCACAGCTCCCTTTACGTCTTGCCTGCTCACTCTGCTCCCCCTCCCCTCCCTGCTCTACTGTGTTGCTGTCACGTGACTCAGCAGCGTCGAGCAAACACTGTTAGTTTCCCTGAGCGAGAGCATGGCAGAGAGAAAGAGGAGCGCTGTTTGGAGTTATTTTACAAGCGAAAATGAAAATATTGCAAAATGCGATGTGTGTAAGAGAGCTGTTCGTTACTGTGCCAACACAACCAATTTATACAAACATATAAAAAATCAAGAAAAAGAGAACGCCGAGTTGCAACAAAAAAGACGAGAGGAGGAGAGAAATCCCCCAGGCAGACCACTGCCGGCACAGAGACAGAAGTCGCTGGCAGAATCTTTTCTGCGAGTCAAAGAATATCCAGGTAGCTCATACACAGCAGTGAAACTAATATTTTAGTCATATCGGATCTTCAGTTTTAGTTAATGTTAATTTTCAAAGTGATACTAGTCATCATAGTTGTTACTTTAGCAGACTGATTAAATATAGACCATATTAAGACATTCAAATAACACTCATTACAATATGTTATCTAAATGAATTATTTCACTGGAGGTAAAAATTTTAAACCTGAAATATGAAAATGGCAGAATATAATAATCCTTTAGTGTTAACTGTCAAAGGGGCACTGGGATGTATTTAGGCTACATTTAGATATATATTTGCACCTTATTTACTTTATTTTTCTCAAACATTTGTGTGCACTTTGTTTATAAAAAAATCTAATTTTTATTTTGCGATATTGTTTCTGAACAAAAACTGAATACAACGTCTAATTGAAAAATAGGCATTTAAGTTTTACAACATGTTCTCCAGTAATAATTTTGTAACTTTAATTACTTTGTTTATTTTTTCAAAAAAGCCAGAGAAGAAGTGCAGTGTTATATTTTTGTTTTTGAACAAAACCTCTAACTGGGAAGGAAGAATTTGACTTTTTAAAACATTTTTTCCCTAGTAATAGTTTTGTGCACTTTGTTCTTAAAAAAAGTCAGAGAATAAATAAATAAATAAAAATAAAAATAAATAAATAACGGGAAAAATTGTTTTGTTATTATATAGTTATTTCTGAACAAAAACCTCAGACTGAAGGGAAAAGGGATGTAAATTTTCAATATTGGTTTTTCTTTTGTGCAGATTTTATGTTAAATATATATGTTTTTTGATTTGCCTAACTTTGCTTAAAATCTGTTCTGGGTTTTAACATGCACATAATTAACAGTGGTAAGCAAAACTGAAACTCATTTGGTGTTCAGAAAATGTATTCAGATTTAACATATGATGACACACTGCTTGCCCCTATATCAAAGCACATAAGCTGCTTGTTTAAGTACAAAGTATCGGTATCGGCAATACTGGCCCTGTATTTACTTGGTATCGGATCAGTAAAAAATTTGCAGTATCGCACACCCCTAGTGTGAGTACTCCCGGTGGCAGCCTGTGACCTCCACCTGGTCAGCCCCGATTCGAGACCAGCTCACTCTGGCCAGAGGGAGGCGCCAACTGCATCTTGTGACGGTAATTGCAGTGTTTGTTTTTCCGTGAGGGTGTGAGGTGTGTCGTGGGTTTGGAATGTGTGCACTTACCTGTGGGGGGCGCTACCCTTCGGGAGGGAGGGGCCAAATTCCCGCCAGGGCTTACAGTGGGAAGAGCAGGCCAATGGGGTGACTCCAGGGTGTGCTCTCGTTAATGAATTTTATTGTAAGGTTTTAACCCCAACTTGTATCAAAGTTTCGGTTTTTGCTACCTACCTGGTCTTGTGTTGTGGTGGGCTGAAGGTGGTCGGGGCAGTTCGGGGTCTGGGTCTGCTAACCTGCAGCATTTATGTATGTACTTGTTATCAATAGTTTTTTTCCTTATTTATTCACACCCTGACAAAATACCTCATTAAATAGGAACAAAAGCACAATGAGAATGTAATATTTTAAATTAAGCATTTTAAAAATGTTATACTTTCAAATTAAGTGCATTCCACATCAGATCTCTTTATCTCAGGAAAAATACAGGGAACCAGACCTGGGAAAAACTGATGCATATTATTTTTACAAGCTGTTCCAATAAACTTGAACTCATCAGAACAGTGAAAAAGGTACTTTCTCTTTCACACTGTCAATCACAAGTCTTTTGTCAATCATATACTTTGCTACTTCAACCACTTATATCCTTTACCTTAAGAGCTTTGGAAGTTTGAGCAAAAACCAGCATCATGCATGACCCTCCTGGAGCACCACTCCTAACCCAATATTGTGTGACTCACTGAAGCAGCTCTTTTCCTGTTGAGCTCAGAGCCCTAATCACTGTTGCTCAAAGTTTTGTGTAGAACTGGAATTATTGTTTAAGTCATGTAATTCATGAACGCAGTTGTTATATACTGAAAATAAAAAAGTACTTTATAACCTATTAGCTAACATGCTAACAATATTACCGCTGTAAGGATTCCGCAGTTGTGTTCTGCTTGTTGGTTGGCACAAACCCCCTGTCAGGGCTCCGCCCCCCTAACTGTGGTGTTTTTGTTTATCCCTGTCCATGTGCTTTTTGTTTTCCTTGTGTTCCAGCCCCGCCCCGCTCCCCGCCTGGTCCCCGCCCACCTGATTGCCCCATTACCTTCACCTGCCTGCCTGCCCACCTGCATCCCATTTCCTCATCAGCCCAGCCCTATTTCTACCCTGCTTGTTCCTGTCTTGTTGGCCAGTTTGTCTCAGTGTTTTTGTACCTGTTTTGGCCCCGCAGTTTTTTTCTTGATTTCTGATTTCTCCGTGTTTGACTCTGCCTGCCCTTCATCTTTGTTTTCTGCCTGCCGTCTTGTCCCGTTGCCTGATCGTTTGCCTGCCCGGTTCCTGACCCTGCCTGCTTCTGTTACCGACCCTGTTTTTGTCCATGGACTGCCTTCCGGTTTTCGACCCTTCCTGCTTTTGTTTCGCATCTTGCCTGTCTTTATTAATAAACCCGCCTGGAACCTGAAGCTCTCTTGGTCTGTGACTGAGTCCTTTCCAGAACCGTTACACCCCCACCCCTCAATCTGGTGGTTTCCTGTGATCATGCTGGCTTGTCGCAGGGTCATGATGGTGTTTTTATTTTTCAGAGTCATAATTCTGAATTCTGTATTTTTATTGTATCTTATTGTCCATATTTTATTTATTTGTATTAAACTCTTGTATTTTTAATTGCTATTTGTTGTGTAATGTGTCATGTGCTCTGCCAGGATTGCTACACAATTCCATTGCACTCTGTGCAATGACAATAAAGGAATCTTTATCTTTATTTTTATATGTGACCCCTCAATAGCCTGCCAAGCACATCAGTAGTGAAAATAAATGAACTATCTGTTCCTGAACATGACAAATTCATGTGTTTTTCAAGAAATAAGTCACAGCACAGTTTCTCAGTATGTTCTCAGTGAGAGACACAAGCAAAACTGTACATGACCAAATTTATTTCATTTACAGTAGCTATCTAGCTAACCAAGCCACTGATCTGCCAAATAACTACACCTATTAGACTTACTGTGGAGGCTATCCTATAAGCTTCGGAGTGGATGGCCAAGTGTTCTCAACGCGCAGGTAGCTCCAATAAACCAATGTCCAAACAATAGGTCCAGGTTGGGTGACGTTCCCGTTTATTACAAACTAACAGACTTACATAAAATCAAACTTCACTTTATCCGGTGCAGATCAAAGGTGCTGGTGATATTAATAAAAGAAATTATGCTGTCGTGGTTGTGTGGAGGCATTTAGTTTGGCTATGGCTACGGCCACAGTAAGAACCGTGTCTCCTCCGCCATCCACACCTTCCCTTCTGTGAACGCCTGTTCATATACACCTGTGAACCCATGTGACTAACACCCAGTACATTACACCCCCAAGTGGCTAAAACAAGAAAGACCAATAAACCCACAAATTAAAGGTGACTAAATGGCTCCTACACTTACTATGTACAGTGATGCTATTGCTAGCTACTTTTGCCAACCCTTGCTTGTAACTGAATAGACATTTACAGAAGAACAATATTTGAGAGAGAAATTACCTGTGCTAACTTATAAGCTGAAGAAATCCTGTATTGTAACAATATAATGAACGACATGTTTAATGACATTAATATGAGGACACACAGACATATGGGTCATTTCTGTGCTGTAAAAGTCAGCTGCTAGAATAGTTACATGTTATATACAGTTGTATCATGTACCAAGGAGGGCAAATTAAGATACCCAATTTCATAAACAAAACAATATCTGACTATCCTGCCAATGCCACTCTCATAAGCTCTTCCTCCTCCATAACTTTGAACATGCTAAATAGGTGGTACCTGATAAAGTAATACAGTTATTACTATCCAAACTATTACAATTGTCACACTTATGCTATTTGATGATATAACAAATAATTGTCTGTCTGGTTAGAAACAAAGTACTATTGTTATCACAGATATGACACATTGTGCTTCAAACGGTCACAGATTTGGAAAGATAGGCATGATTGTTGAGAAACAGGTATTTGATGCAGTTCTGGATGAAATAGATGGGAAAGCAGAAAACCGTAGGCTACATGTAGAAAACGTCCCATCTGTGAGTAATGGAAAAAAAAGTTACGTGATATAAATTTACATTATTATGTTTCATGCAGAATGCATGATGAATGCTTAATGCAGTTGCACTGAATTTTATGTAATAATTTATCTCAATTTTCCTATTGTCCTGTCTTTGCAGTCATGTTAATATTGTATATAAATCCATGAATGTGTTTTCCTGAACTGTTGCTCCCGTTTATGCTCTGCCTTAGGGGCCTAGGGTGGAGAGAGATATATAAGAGACCATATAATGACTTTTAAACACATTTTATACAGACTAAAACTTCTTAAAACGTCTTACATATTATGTTTACCCTCAAATTCCAAAATGGTTTTAAGACGAACTTTCCAAGAAATGATACATGGCGGTCTATCCATACACATTTTCAAGTCTGCTTTGAAACAGTTAATAGTCACAGATGTGTGGATATTGAGAGCACTTTTTCTGTAGATAATCACAGGTCAGGGCATGGTGCTGCTAGAAGTCCCTACTATCTGAATAATCCTCCATTTCAAGCTTAGTGCAGGAAGCTAGAAGTGCAGTACCAGCCAAAAGTTTGGACACACCTGATTAACATAATGGGAAACATGCGTTCAAAGACATTTTGATGTCTTGTTCTAAAGACTTGTTCTTAAAATATGTTCATTACACAAATATAAATCGTGAAGTTGATGCCTATGTATGAGTATCTTTCCAAAAAATAATTTTAAAAAAAGATTTTTTGACCACTTTGAAGAATCTAAAATGTGTGGTAGTTTTGACTTGTTTAACACTTTTTTGGTCACTATAATTCCATTTGTGTTATTTCATAGTTTTGATTTCTTTACTATTACTCTAAAATGGGGAAAATAGTAAAAATAAATAAAAACCCTTCTATGAGTAGGTGTCTCCAAACGTTTCACTGGTACTGTGACTAACAATCACAGATGGAGGTGGTAGAGCTGCATTGCTATTAGTGTTAACAGTACATTTATCACACTTTAACATTATTTTGAATGATAAATTGTACAAATAAAGTCACTCTGGGTAAGAGTATCTGCTAAATGACATAATGTAATGTAAACACAACAGCCAACATATATATTGTATGGGGATTTGTGAAATAGTTAACATGACTGCAATGCAAAATGGCCACCTATATCACTGTAGATGTTGTTTCCTCTGGTACTGTCAGTGTCAGAGGACTGGAGCTTACCTGATATCAGGTTTTACTTGACAATGTAGCTCCTGTAAGAATACAGACGAATATGAGTTCAGGATGAATTAAAATGGAGGAAATGAACAGCTAGGTCACTGGAGTATCTGGCTGTAGATAAAAATATACACACACAGTTGTTCTCTATAAAGGCAGAATATGACCAACACCCAACAAATTATGCTGTATACTGATATCAAACTTTTACATTTCATTTCACTTAGGTGAATCATTGATGCATGTTTTCTCTTATGCTGACAGTAAAAAGTTAGACCTCTGGAAAAAAAAAACATAACGGTAATGTGCACTGAGCTGAAAACGATTTATTGTTTGCAGAGCAGAAAGTATTATGTTCATTATGGTATCTGACAGGGGTGGTAAATCCATCTTTTTTCAGATCTGATATAATGTCAGTCTGTCCATGCACATTTTTAGCCTCCATGCATCCACACTCCCTGTAGATAACAGCAGGTCACAGTGCAGTATACAGATGCTTCTCCAGCCCATTAACAATGACAGGAACCATGGGAGATGGTGCTGCTTATCTTATTTGAGTGTAATAGGAAATGTATTTACTAGTGCAATACAACTGTAATCTGCTCCAGCAATAATCAAAGCAACTGCAATATGAGCAAAACTTTACATCTGCAATATTTTAACATATGAGCAATCACTTCAAAGACTGAGAGATATATAATATTTCTTTACAATCACAACATTTTATTGCAAGAATTTATACTTTTCTTTATGGTTGTATGAAATTGCAATCTTGTCTGGTTCCTTTATAATACAGCAGCTGCTGCCTGAATAAACCTCCATTTCAAGTTCTATGAAAGAGGTCAGAAATCGTACACAGATTACAATAATGACATCACAAGGTGAAGCACCTGAAAACCGACTGAAAGACGGCACACACATCCTGCCCAGCTCCTTGTGGACTTCCTTTGATAGGCCTGATACGAAAGTGTTTTGTAACTGGTAGATTTGACATGAAAGTGTTTTTTGCATTCATACCAGGTAAGAAAACACAACCCAGACTGCTCCTGTTGCCTTTAAAAACCCAAGGGAAACACAGATAAATACTTACGGAGGTTCTTAGGATGATGCGGATGATGCATCATTGTCACCTTGAAACAAATACAGACTGCATCTCAGAGAGCGTTCCAACATGCTTTGATCTGGCCTGTCCCATTAATAATCAAGTCTAATTCACTGTTAAACAAAGCAGGTTGTTGATGGTTTAAAATGTCTCATATCCCAGTAATCCTCCTTGGTCTTAATACATAAAACATTCAGCAGAGCACATTTGAATTCATATCCTTGAATATTAATTACACTATCATAAACCTTGTCAGTCCATGAAGTAAAAATGGTGCACATGAACTTACTTGTGGTAGCTTTGCTGTAGCCTGTAACAAACAGAGTGATATGGAGTGAGTCCAAATTGACTATGTCAATGTCCATACAGGCATGTCTCTTATACTCTTCTCCACTACTGATAATAGTACCTACAGCGTGTGTGTGTGTGTGTGTGTGTGTGTGTGTGTGTGTGCGTATGCATGCGTGTGTGTGTGTGTGTGCGTGTGTGTGTGTGTGTGTGTGTCTGCACATGCTTCTGTATTACTTCTTGTGTATCTACGTTGTTCACTCTGGGAACTGTATATATCTGTGTATCAGAGGACCTTTTCTCTCACTCACCAGACTTTCTCTTCCACAGAATCAACCCAACCACAGCAATGACAGTCAGAGCTGCTGTCACAACACTAATGATAACAGCAACAGGGGGGCCATTTTCCCGGTCTGTAATCATGAACACACACACATGCACACATCAGAAACACAAATTCAAATCACAGTCAGGGACAGTGACTAGCAGCTTCATTTACAAAATGATTTACAGAATATTCTTCCAAAGGAATGAGGGGGCAACTGGTAACATTAATCAGTTTATCCCTCTACAAAAAACGACTGCTCACATTACCATTGCTCTGTTAGGCATGTAATTGTATTTTTGTCATACTAAAACTAAATGTTGGTGATGTGGTGACTTTGAAATGAAATAATTTTGATAAATTCTACTTAAATTTTCTCAGCAGACACATTTATGTGTCTTAAAACAGAAGAACTGAGCCAAGAGCATGTGCTTGTAGTAAGCAATTGATTTACACTCCAAGTAACAAATGACATGGTTCTCCCATTCACTGATTCCCCACCTCTATCCCTCTCCTTCAGTGCTTTCACCGTCTCTCTATCTCTATGTCTTTCACTCCCTCTCTGTGAATCCCTCCCTACCTCTGTCTGTCTCTTACCTGTCAAGATCGCTTCCACATTCAGAACCTTGACAACATCCTGCTGCAGACTTGAGTGTTGTACAGTGCAGGTGTAATTGTGCATCTTCATGTCCTCTGGAGAGACTCTCAGGGAGCTTCTGATCTGGAATTCTCCATCTCCATTGGGCAGTGTCTCACCCAGTTCCACGTCCTCATAGATATCCTCTCCATCTCTTTGCCAGGACACAGTAATCAGCTTGGGGTAAAAACCTGTGGCATGGCAGGTTACAGGAGAGGAGGGGTCCTTCTGTAACAGGGTCACCTCAGGAGGGACTGCAGAGACACACACCACATGGAGTTAATCAGAGTCAGCAACTTCAAACAGAATAGACCACATCTGCAACCCTTGAATTTAGTGTGAAAGAAAATGTACCTTTCCTCTTCAGGGTACTCTTTCCAAAATTTACATAGTTCTTCAGCTCAGGAATGCATGCTTCAGTCATGAAGAACTTCCTTTGCTCACTCTGAGCACTGTCTGCTGTGACTGTCTGTTGAAGTTTCATATTTTTCATGTAAAAGGCTTGGAGGTCCTCTCCATCATATGCATACAGATCGTATGAGTATGTGCTCCCAGTTTCATCATCCCACTCACAGCCATGGATGTTCTGCAGAGTGTGCATACCTGAAGAGAGAAAACATTGACATTGTTGTCAAATATTTTCAACAAAGCACCAATGCACTTTGCCTTTTTTCTTAAGCTTAACTGTCTTGATGATAAAACATGTTTGCAAAGTAAATTTGACACACTGAGTGTTTCTTGCACTCACCTCCTGTCTGTTTAAATTTCTTCATTGCCGCGGTGATATTGCCTTTGATACCCTCCTGTTCTCTGTTGCAATGAGATGTGGCTCTTTCAAAGTAGTGTGGGTCCACTGCCTTAAATGCCCACGCCTTTCTGGGAATAATTCTGCGGATGTTGCTGTCATAGTAAGAGAAAGGCTGCCCATCCAACATCCCCACACTTATAAAGTCAGGGACATCTGGAATACCCCAGGATGTAGTGCAGACGTACCTCAGGGAATTGATTGCTGCAACACAAACAAAAGATGCGATGGGTTCATTGACTATATTGCAAGAAAGTGCTGTATTTGACAAACATAATTAACCTATCAGACCACTGTTGACATCAGTGCTCTGAGACAATTTAACAAAGCAGAATGTGTGTGCTGTAATTACAATGGTGATGGACAGACAAGGCAAATACAGTGCTACACTAACTTATATTTTCAAGCTAATTATATCTTTTTACCCAAGTGTGTTGTTTTTTAGTAATTGATTTACATATGTGAATAGCGGGCGGCAGTGTAGCATAGTCGTTAAGGAGCAGGACTCGTAACTGAAAGGTTGCAGGTTTGATCCCCGCTGTGACACTGCTGCTGTACCCTTGGGCAAGGTTGGGCCTTTATAAATGGAAAAGTCAGTGTCAGATTTATTAATTACATACCTTTTAAGTACAAAGTCACTTTTTTTATTGTCAGATATCCATACCAAACCATGTGAGAGAGCTCTTTTTGAGAATGCACTTCCATGTTTTGGTATACTTGTTAATTAACCTTGTGAAAGCTTTCATTATATTATCACAGGAGGAGTTCAAGTAATTTATTTCTGTCGTTGTATCCCAGTTGACCTACTCTAATTCCGTTTCAAATTCTCTTATTTTGCCTTTTGTAATTCCCGATTTCATTGATTTCAGACCATTCTTTATGTGATGAACTAATCATTTTCTGGTCAGTTTTCTGGCAATTAATATCATACCATGATCAGAAGGTCCTTTAATTAAGATATATATTTTGGTAATTCTATCTGTTCTCTTACTGAATATAAGGTCTACCAGCAAATTGCTCTTCATGGTTATCCTTGTGGGCCCATTTATCATTTGTTGGGATAGGAATTTTGACATGATTCCTATCAAACTTAAAAAAATAACCATCATTAAAAGTTATCACAGAGCATCTGTGAAGCCTCTGATTATGAATTGTGAGCATATTACAGATTCTCTGAGAGGCGTCACTTTGCTGTGAAACTGTGGCTCCTATGAAAACGTACCTTTAAAGGTTACCTGTCCTCCTGACAGCACTAAACCACAAGTATTTTGGACATCCAGACCAAATCAAGTATGACTTAGGCATGGAACCATACAAACAGTAACAAACGCAGAGCTTACTCAAAGTAAAACAAAAAGTAATTTATGACAATGGTGTCTGTATCAGGAAACCCAGTCTTAACTTTAATGATGGGTGCTGTAAGCTGGCCAAAGGACAGTGATCACAATATGGCGTCACCAGATATGAGGCAGGACAATATTCAAAACAATGCTGCACTCTAAGAAAAACACCCTTGATCTCTACATGTAGATACATGACTGTTTTTAGCGTTGGGCACACCTGTAGATTTATTTTAGATAAGAAAAGGAACCAGTGACGCTGTTTTCTAAAATGTTCTCACGGTTTTAACATCAGACAGCAAAATATTCAGAAGCTAAGCTGTATTCTGTGTGTTCATCACAGATCCTCATATACCATTTCTCATGCTGCTTTTAATTCTAGTGTATAATTCTACAGACTACAGTAAGCAACATAGTTCCATAAGATGCATACAGTCTAACAAAATACAATAATGAGAACAGCCAATCACTCAGCCAATCTTAGCTTGTCATTTACCCATAATGTAACGTGAAATGCCGGCTCAAGTTTGGTCTCATGCAAGAATAGCTCATAACTGATTAACTGAGTAAACAGTGCAGGGAACACAGAGGTCCTTGAGATTAACAAGAAGTTCCTAAAATATGCAGCAACGAGGGCCCCAGAGCAAAGCAGATGTAAAAGTTTCACACATCCTACATAATGAGTCAGTTATACACTCCATATGGGGTGCAGGTGACCCCCGAGAAAATGTCCAAAACAGATAAATGATAATGAGTCCATAGTGAGCACATGTATTTCTGGAAGAATGTGAACTTGGACCATGATGGGACATGAAATGATCTATTTACAATAACTATTATAACAATGATCATTGTCTATTTTTTTTAATCCATGGGGCTATATGTAATACATCCTCATGGCAACCAAACACAACCAAACATCTGCACCCCAGCTCTTGTTCCATGAATTCCCTGTCCCAAGCTACGTGGATTACCTTCCTGTTAGGGGAGGGAGGAGGGCTCTTTTTAAGCACTCTTGATCTCATTAATGACCTTTTGTTCAAGTTAGTTCAAGTTGTTGATAGCTGTTGTTTTGGTTTTCTAACCTCTCTACAAAAATCATGTTGTATAAAGTATATGAGTATATTTCAATTCAAGAAAAAACTAACAACAACAAGAAAACAAAATACAGTAACACAGGATAGGTGTACAAACAGACATGAATTTCAGGTAAATATTTGAAAACAGATTGAACAACAATTTATCCTTCCTCCTGACTTCCTCCAGAAAATAAACCGCTATGTCTCTGTATAGCCTATATTTGTTTCAACATATTCAGTGTTATAGGCTAAATAACCGTACTTACTACTTATGACAGACAGGCAGAAAACAAACTGCTGTCTTTCGAAGTTTCACTATTTTCCAATGTTGTTAGCAAAATTACTGTAAGCATACTGTGTATATTGGGTTAATTTATATGTGAAT
This sequence comes from Megalops cyprinoides, assembly GCF_013368585.1. Taxonomy (NCBI): domain Eukaryota; kingdom Metazoa; phylum Chordata; class Actinopteri; order Elopiformes; family Megalopidae; genus Megalops; species Megalops cyprinoides. Next base: position 24,731,366 of record NC_050600.1, read on the forward strand.
GTGTCACTGTGCATTGCTTTTAATACATTGTTAGAAAAATGACAATGGACAACACCCGACATTCAGTTCACTTTTGAATACATTAGACGCGTAAAGACAACCTAGTCCAAAATAAGATCTGCTTAATTGCAGTAGCTTAACACACATCAACACCGACTATAAGAAAAGGAGGAAATAACTACAAGATGACTTATTATCAGCACTTATAGTCAGTATCATAAAAATCCAGGCAGAATAGAGATAAGCTGCATTTCAGAAATGAAATAAACTTGAGTCCTGTTCGTCATATGCAGTGGTGGATTCACGAGATGAAGCAGAAGCATGTAAAACAGCCCGCCCCTCCCTCCAGTTCTGTGCAATGTACAGCATTACCATCAAGGTTATAATTTTGAGCCAAAAAAAAAAAAAACACAAAACAGCTAAGCATAAACTGAGACATCTCTAACTAATACGCCTTTAACTATTGGCATCAAATACATCCTTTAATATGCCTTTACCTGTTGGCATCAAATACATCTTTTGCCCAGCCAGCGTCAGGACAATACACCAATATGGATCAACTGTATTTTGTTTTTAACTGTATATTATTATTATTATGTTCTCAAACTTGACATAATTCTCCCAAGATATTTTGGTCTGACAAGTGGCAGGAAGCCTGTTTCACACAAGGAGGTTTCATTACAAAGAACGTCAGAAGCATTAGAAAACAACAAATTAAGGAATAAAGCTAAACGTTTTAAGTGAGCCAGAGATGCTGGTCATGTATAACTGACCCTGATCCCTTGAATGATTTGAATGCTTAATGCGGTTGTTGTGCCCATTTGAACTTTGTGACCTCTGTTTTCTTCTGTCTGTGTGTGCACCCTGCCTTCACACTAGAACTTACTGGACCTCCTCAGACTTGAAATAGTGATGACAGCTTAATGCTATCTCATCCAGACTAGTCATGTTGGTTTATTACAATATGCTCATAAAAGACCCATGTCATTTTTAAAGACTAAGGCTAAAAGATTCATTAGGGCACATTACCCTCATGTTAAATGGTGTTATTCTGTGTATACCCACATTTTAAAACATCAAATGATTTCCTATGATACTGCATTACTTGGCTGCTTTTAGGATTTTTTTATGCTGTTGTTTTCTCTCCGTCAAAGCCCTCGAATAGTTTACATAATTTCAATAAAAACTCACCAGCAGATGTGAGACAGAAGTGGTACAGGCTCAGCAGAACAATCACCCGTTCCATTTTGACCATTGAAGTATTTTGTTCTGGAATTAAAACATCAGTCCCTACATGTAGTTCTCACTCTTCCTTGACAGTCAAATGGAGAAGTTAACACCAAGAGTATGTTTTTGAGGCATTGCAATAATATGATTGGCTGGGGATAGATGCTACTCTTAGCAGCATCATAAGAATCCAGGCAGAATAGAGCGACACAAGTTGTACCTTTAAAGTGAAAGTAACAACCAAACACCTGTTGCCAATTCTCTCCATGTACTGGATTACCAGTGACATCCTTAATAGTTATTTCTTTTTCATAAAATAATTAAACCTTAAGCAAACATCCCCAGTTTATTTGCCGTTACCTGTCATCATCATATCCTTTGTACATCCAGGACAAGACACCAACATGGGTATATAATTATTATTGTTATTATTAAAGTTTTACACACATATATATGCTGCTGGAGTGAAGTGTAAACATGCATACACAGACAATGGCAAAGTGACACTGACAGTTGCAGATAAATGCAGTGTTTGTGCTTCTGACAACATTATGAGATTTCAGAGTGGTCCAATCACAATATATGATCTGTAGATGTGTCATGGCAGGGTTACAAAAGTGCATGCATGTTGGCCTGTATCCCTAGTGCTGGTGTTTATTAGGAGATTGATGCATGGGGTACTCTATACTTTCATATCACAACTTTTTTTACACTGTGTATTTCATAAATATAGTTAGTAGATAAGAATTTCCATCCAATCCATGAAGGCGCATGTGATGTGGCTGCAATGGTAATTTAATTTGGTTTGAAGTCCAATGAAGAGATTGCATCTGGCCATGGGCTAAGGTTATTGACCCCATGTGGACATCATAAACAGGGAAAAGAAAGGGGAAGATGGGGAAGCTGACACAGAAAGGAAGTGGAGATGATACATTCTAGCCCACCAATTATTGCAAGTATATTTTGGATGCATGCAAGAATTGTGCATTTTTGGCTGCTTGGGGCACAGGAAAAAGCCTGAAATCATTCTGTTGCCGACAGTTAGTGGCTGCTGGTTTGGGTTTTCAAAATAAAAGACCATATAGCTCAAGTTCAAGAGACCTATGTGCCACACAAATCTTCCCCCTATGGAAAAGGAAATGCATAGTCACTCAGTGAATCCCAATGAACCCCTCATCAGCTCATCACAAACTCCCACACCTGCAGGGGATGCAGTGCATCCCCTTTTGGCGAAGATTACACACAATAGTATACTACAAGCTTAGCATTAAATGACACAGCAAAGGCTCACACAAGAGGCTGCTTCTCTTAATCTTAATTAACCTTAAGGGACTGTCGCTTCAATTGTTTTTTTGTTTTTTTTTGCTGGAAATCCTGTACATGTTCAGAGACCAGGGGGCATAGTTTTTACAGGCTTCTGCAATAAGTTCTCATGGATTCGGGTATGTAGCACTGTCTGAACAGGGGAAATATTACTTGACACAACTTGTCTGCCCAGATTTTTCCAGACCATGGATGTTGACTACAGCTCTCTCCCTGGCCAGTCATGAAAGGCACTGTGTCAGAAACTGGCTGGAGTTCACTTCACCGTGTCATTATCAAAGGAAAGGAGAAAAGACCATGTAAGGCACTTGTAGGGTTTTAAATGAAAATCAAAACACAGTTGAATGGTCTAAATGGAATGGAAGATTGTTCTGCTGATCCTTTCACATTGGTTCCACGTTTGCTGAAGAGTGTTACTTGAAATTAAGTAAACTCTGAAGGCTTCAGAGAGAAAAGACTATCATTATTTTTGCTGGGTTGAAGCATTCAGATGGCGTTGAGATGTAAATTGTACACATTTTATATCACAATAGCCACATTACTAGCAGTTTTAGTCTACAGCATTTAGCTTGTATCACTGAAAATTATGAAACTACTAAAAGCTATGCTGGAACACAGCCAGGTATTGCCTCAGGAGGAAGGATAAATCGTCATTCAATGTGCATTCAAACTAAAGTCTAAACTCCTGTAACCTGAAATTCCTGTCTGTGTGTATGTCTATACTGTGGTGCAGCATTTTGTTGATTTTTGTTGATAAATGTTGAATTAGTGACATCATCATGTCAGTTTTTCTCAACCATGTGACCTGCAGGAATTTAAACCTGTATTTCAATCATTATCCTCCAGGTGTCACTGTAGGCACTTAATTACCAGTAGTGTTTAAACAATCGGAATAATACCCTAAATAATTGGGCTAATTGTGACTCTATAAAAAAGTACGAACATGAAAAATGGGGGAAAAATCATATCTTCGAGCAAAAAAGACCAACAGTATTCACTGTCATTCATGATTTGACAGTGCTCGTAAGTGCAGATATTCCCAATGCAGGCTCGGCAGCAGGAGAAAATACAGAGGGGTGCAATTGCAATCCACGAGGGGTGGGCACAAAAATTCATAAATACTATGTAGGCGTGCACCTCAGTGCACCCCAAGGAGACAACTTGGGGTGCACTGAGGTCCATCTGGGGGTGCAATGCACCCCTAAGCACCCTCATAGCGCCAGGCCTATCCCCATGGTTTTCTTTCACTGACATTTATCCCTCACAGAATTTACAGAATTTAGTAAACTCTGACAGGAAAATTTTAATCTCATTTGTCATTTGACAGACAAAAACATCTAAGCATGTGATTTATTGAAAAGACTATCTGCAGTGCACCCCTTAAAAGGTTTCATACTGGCCCTCTATTCAAATTCAGTCTTTTGTTTATTATGTCACGGAAACCACAGCAACACAAACGATGTAAATTCATAGAGCTGCCAAATTAGTGTTTCTTTTGATATCCTGTTAATATACAAGTACTGGTGTCCAAAATTAATTTTGTAAGTAAAAGAACTAAAACAAATGAATAGTTTTGAATTTATTCAATGAATGAATGTTACAGCCATGTAGACTAACGGAAGTAACCATTCATGTCAGAGCATGTCTTTTTAAATAAATTTAACAGAATTGTCAAGGGTTTGTAAAATATACCTGTATCATGTTGTCTTTCTGGTGAGACTTTAGTTAATACTTATGAACCATGAATGGCTGTAATGACAAAATTCTTCAGTCCTGTCTTATCATAGTAGGTGAAACTTTATCCTACCACAAACCTTGACTGTTCATGAAAAAGTGGAGAATCTGAAATTGTGAGCAAGCATGTAAAAAATGGCAGGACAATTCCATCAGTCAGTCAGCTGTGAATTGTCTTCTGCAGACATCCTGCAACTTATATGACAACAAATAAGAAACCTGATGGTATACCTGGAAGAATCAACAGACAGGAAGAACCATTATGTTTTACATTGTTGTATTTTTTCTGCAAGGAAAACACATCGCTCATAATCTGAAAGTCAGCCTTAATGATGTACATACTTTGCTGCTGTCAGTTACTCCTCAGCTGCAGATGGGGTCAAGAAATACCTGAAGTTATTGAAATTGGTTTTAATCATGTGACTGCGACTGTGTCCAGCAATGTCACCTATATGTCAAAGGTATATTATGACATTCTCTAAGGCTGTCCCCAACATGCTTCTGTGCAATATTTCATACATACTCACACTGTCTGTTTTTCTAAGTAGTCAGACTGAATTCAACACATGACAGTTTCAGATCTAAACACCACTGTCATTCCTGCTTAAGTAGTGGTGATTAATTAATCAGTTTTGATGGCTGAGTGCAATTGGATAACGGTTAAACAGTTGGCATGAAAAAGCACTGCATCAGCCTCTTGGTGTCTGGGGGCTGAAGTGCAGTCAAGAAAACAGGTTGAGAAAATCAGGGGCTCTAACTATGGCCATTGCAGAACCAGGAACCACAGTGTTGGTTGTAAATTTACATATTGTGGTGGTATGATCATTATAGAAGAGTGAGAGAAATGTCACTGCTTCCTCCAGTTCAGCCCAGGTGTAGGAGGTTGTAGACCTGTGGCAGGGCCCCCCCCCCCCACTCATAGACTGAAGTCCATCGCTTCTGGATTGTACCCACTCCTGCTGGTTTCAGGATCTCTGCTCTCAGCCTGTTGTAGTTCTCAGCAGCCCCGCAGGCAGAGATCATTATTACCAGACCATGGTCTACATGTTTGTCAATGTTGTAGTTTCATATTATTTTTTACAGCTTGAAGAGTAGGCACTAGGTGGCGGTAAGGCTCATAAGCACCTGATGTTTTTTTGTATAACGGAATTTGCTGAAGAAGAGTTGTAGAAGGCGCCAGCGTAGCATGGCTAAGTGTTGACATTGTAATGCCCACCAACCCATAGTGTGGCAGATGTGATATCTGCCATGTCAATAGGTCACTAGCAATAGCTTCACTGAACATCCAAAGGATCCGCCCCTTCCTTGCTGTGTATCCTGTACAGCTCCTAGTTCAGGCCCAGGTTCTCTCACTCCTGGACTGTTGTAATTCTCTACTTGCTTGTCTTCATGCCTGTGCCTTCAAACTCCTGCAGCTGATCCAGAATGCTGCTGCATGAATTGTCTACAACCTCCCTAAAAGTCACACCCCTCCTCACTTCACTTCAGTGGCTTCCTGTGATCATTCGCATCAAGTTCAAAACAATGGTGCTTGGCATCCAGGACAGTAAATGGGGCAGGCCCCTCATACCACCAGTCAGTCTTCAGACTGTATGTACTGGCCAGATCATTCCATTCTGCAACCTTGGGGCAACTGACTGTCCCATCCCAATGGGGTCGCTTCTCTCAGACACGACCCCTATCTAAGCAGGTCCCTCAGTGATGGAATGAACTTCCCATAGGAGTCAGGACAGCAGAATCACTGGTCATATTCCAACATAGCCTGAAGACCCACCTTTTCAGACTGCATCTCTTTCCACCTCGATCCCCAACCCCTAACACCTGATTGTATTACTTGCCAGGTATTTATTTGTAGTATTGTGATGCCTTATTGTTATTATGATCTAGAGACTGTCTGACATACGGCAGTGTATGCACTTGACTTCCCTTGGTTTCTAGGCTGTCTAGTTTCAGGTTAGCACAGGGTAACTTGTGGTAGTGCTTGCATGGTGTTGTGCTCACGCTACAGGAGTCCAGGAGTGTTATTAGCCTGGTCTGACTCTGCTGCACATTTAACTTGGATGGATACACTTCTGTGGTGCTGTAAGTTGCTCTGGATAAAAGTGTCTGCTCAATTAATGTAATGTAGCAGTATGTCCCACAATCTGGCAGGTCAGTATCTTCTTTGCAGTCCAGCTATATGGATACTATTCTCAAACTGCCTAACTTCACTGACAGAATCCATAGTAAATCTAGTAATTTCACTCAGAAAACATTGCCAAAATGGGGTATGTTGGGATATGGGTTATTTCCCACTGTTAACCTCTATTTGCTATAAATTCAAGAATGTACTGAAAAGCAAGTCTATTTTTTTCTCATTCAGGAACAGATATCCCTCCAAAGCCTATTTTCACTACTGATGTTCCTGAGCTAGTGAGAGGTCACATATGTGATACAGCTACCTTCTTAAAGATGTTTTAACTACAGGGTTTTCTGTATGTTCTGTATTTTTTATTTTGAAATAAAATGAACTCTCTCTTGTTGATTAAAGCCCTCAATCTGTGCATTATTTATATTAAGGATCTTGTGTTTCATGCCATTCTTTAAAATTGGACTTGTAACCAGAATGTTGTATATTTAATTCTCAGATGGTGACTTTCTGTTTATATATCCATATTACAGTTTTTTACAATCACTAACATCCTTTTGTGTCACATTGTAGTCACATTTTCAAAACTCTAAACACAATTAGCACAACATCTGTCTGTTGTGGACCATACCATTAACACAATTCATGTTGTTTTCACAGAATATGCTGTCAATTAACACGTTTCTAAAATGCTTAAATTTTCTTTACATACAAGCTTACCTAATACCAAAATTATGGATCTTTCTTGTCTTGTTTACAAATGCTTGCACACAGCATGCCAGAAATGAAAACCTAATGTTCAAAACCTTAAATATAGTATAAAGCCTCTACATCTGCAACAACAGCAGCTCAATAGCTATATTGAAACAGCTGATAAGCATTTTTGAATGAACAGATCATTGAAACATTGAGAAATACCTCGTTTAAGTTGTGTAAAATAGACCAACCACAGCTGATTCCAATCTCAATTGGAGACATAGCCAGGTGCTGAAGTTCTTTCAATTACATGGACATATACAGTAAAAAGGGGACTTTTTGTATCGATTTTGTTCAATGTGGATACAGAACAACACAGAGGAGCAGAGAGAGAAAAAATAATGTCTGGACAAGGGAGAGGAATAGTTGGATGAAGGAGAGAAAAAGGACCAGGGAGAGAAGTAGCTGGACCAGGGAGAGGAGTAGCCGGACCAGGGAGAGGCGTAGCTGGACCAGGACAAGGGAGAAGGAGAGGTAGGGGGAGAGGAGTAAGAATGTGTGCATCACATGACCAAATGTCCCTCCTGGATGCAATGGATGCTGACTGCAGAGACATCTCACCTGAAGACTGCCAGGGGTGGATAAGGCAGGCCAAGCGTTTCTATCCAAGGTGCACAGCGAGAGACGACATAAGATGTGATGTGGACGAGAACATGCGGCCAAATGCTGAAGATCATATAGATTAGAACAGGACTGTGTATTTTTGTGTTTTTTCCCTTCTGTGCCTTTTTACTGCATTTGTGTATTTTATTTTTACACATTTGGAACCAAAGGCCATGTATGTTGGATTTTTTGTTGATCACTGGCAGCAATTTCATGTTGCTAATAAAGCTTTTACTGTAGCAATACTGTCACTTACTATTTTTTTCTACTGTACATTCTATAAAGTAAAGATGACTCATTCACTTTTAGATAGTATGTTGCCAAAAATGCACATATTCCACACTCAACCAAAAAATGTAGTGATTTACAGTAAAAGGAAACTCAATTATAAAAAACAATGGATATTGGTATTGTCTATTGTATGCAGGTAGAACTGAAACATGAAAAGTAATGCAGTTTTTATAATGCCATCAACTGTTAGTATTTTGAAAGTCATTGTACTATGATTGACTATATGTTCCTCTTGGATAAAAAAAATGTGCTAGTGTTTTTAAAGAATGATTTGATATTGAGTCAGGTTTGCCGTGTTTTGATAGAGTTAGTGTATGTACAGAAAGTTTTTTTTGCATTTTGAAATGTAGAGTTGGCATTTAATGAACAAAATGTGGTTTTGAGCAGAAAATTAACTATTTGGCTAATTGTGTAATGTAGGTGTGTTGCTGTGTTAAGAGTTTAGAAAAAGTGTCTTAAGTATAGGTAAACGCTTGTTAGCAATTGTAAAAAACTAACATTTCAAGGACAGTGAGATATGACCATTCCATGACTTTCCAGAATTAAAAGATTTTCAATGATTTTCAAAAACATAGCAACAATATAATATTCAGAGGAAAATTTGAGTAAGCCATGCTATTTTATCAAGCATGGGCCAAACAGTAGACAGAAAACTCCAGCAGGATTTAAGCAGTTATGATGACACTAAACAGGAGCATTATGAATGTGTGTTATGAATAAACATGACCAAAGGAGATGTACATAGCAACATAAAACTAGCTGCCTCCAATTCTTCATGTCAGAAATGTCATTTTTTAAATATATTTTAAGAATTCAGTCTCACGTCTGAGTGGAAAACATTACTTCATATGTCAGAGATAACTTTACATACAGCACATTGTTATAAATTTAGGTTCTGGATCAGTTCAAACTTTCCTGACATAATTGCTGGTGTTTGGATTAGGGTTGGGTATGCTGTTCCTGGAACAGCCATTGTGGCAGAAATCAGCTGGACCAATACAAATACACAGTTAGACCATGGTCCAGTAGCTACATATTTTATGTGTATCTGGCAAACCACCTTCTGTTGGCAAGAACTTATAACTCTTAGACAGACATAAACATAACAATAAAACAAGAGACAACACCATACTAAAAGGTCCCACATATATTTCATTTTGTTGTTGGACACATAAGTTTTGTTATATCTAATTTATATATCTCTGTATATAGTTATACATATTTTAACATTCATGTTACACAAAATTTACACTTAAACGTATTTGTAAAACATTACAGTCAGTGCAATTATCTTTACATTTTCAAATTAAAAACAACTCTCCAAAAATATACATATTTGTTAAAACATTGAACTCTGGTGACTTGTCCGTTAACACACTAGCCATAAAATGGAGAATACTGCCCGTCACAGACACTTTTTTTCTTTTTTAAACGGAACCAACAGTTAAGTCAATGGGAGGCACATTAGCTCACATTAGTCAAGACACCTCGAACCTCGATGAAGATATTCACTGCACCAGCGGAACGAATAGGACACGCGTTATACTGCAAGTACAGGTAAAATACCACTACATCATAGAAGCACTTTAAGAGGCACTACGTGGAATTTCAAGCCCACGGACGTCACAAAACAGCATTTGCCTGAAGGCTCGTCTACGTGCGGCTGGCGTGGTGGACAGAAAGCTGCGTGCAACAGGTATTGGCGGCATTAAACACAGAGCGGTGCCTACCCGCTGTCCTCTCTAACTACCTTACCCGAGTCTGCGTCCATATGGGGCACGTAAAGTGGGAAATGAAGGCTGAAATGGGTGCACACACAACGTTCTGACAACGTTGCCACCCGTGTTGAAACAACGATAAAACGTTGGGGCTCGCTGGATTCAGGGAATGGGAAGAAAATGCAACTGCACTCATCTGGGTTGTTAACATTCTACATGTGGAGGGTGACTACTTTTTTTTTTTTTTTTTTTAAGTCTGCTGTATGTACACAGCGAATCAAAATAACACTCCTGCATTTTTGGAACTATTCCCATTTTTTTTGTTTTTTAAGGCCTTGCTTGGCACGACTGAAGAATTTTGAGGGAAAAGGTCCTACTGGTGTAATTTTCCACCACCTGGTAAAGGGTTTCTCCCCGGCACAAGACAGAATGGTGAGGATTCAGTCTGGCTATGCCAGGATGCACAGGTGCCGTTCGATTTAGATGAGGGTTTGCTTCTCTGCTTGCTCTCTGCTACAGACAACCCCCATGCCACTGAGATCAGTACTTTGGCCCTTCCCCCAGAGTCTCTCTCTTTTTCAAAGCGCTATTTTGACATGACAATCTCAGTGTAGCCCTAGAGAGTAAGCAAATGACAGTAATCTCTGGGGATGGATGGCATGTGGAGGTAGGTTGGGGGGTTGGGAGTTAAATACATTCAGAAGGCATCCTTTGTTCTCACAACTCCTCTGCCTTGTTGTACTAATACCATCACATTGTGTCAACATTACAATGTTGGGAGAATGCTGTTTGAGCTGGGGAAAGCAGCTTCTGCCACTTAGCACTGTAAAACTGGGCCAACCATATACATCAAAGACAGAGTACTTAAAACACATGGAATATTCTACCGTGCTTTGTGCTAACCACTCCAAGACTTGACATCTCACTAAATCTAACGCACTCACTGCATATAACCCTCACTAAGTTTGACTCACATCTTCTCTGGGTTAACACTGTGCCTACAGCTCATGCATTATCCACAGCACGACAGCGAATCAAATCTGAAATCAAGTCATTGAGCCCGCCCATGCCTGTGTAAAGATCACATGGTCATTACCAGCCAATCACAGAGCCAACAGTACACAGAGGTAAACAGGAGGAACGACACACAAGTCAGTCTCTGCATGTCTGAATGGAACACATTTTATATTCTTATTATATTCTTATCATCTTGAGTATATGGGCTTAATTTAACTGAGTGCCAGCTCAAAGTTTTATTACCATTTTCTTGATTGAATGACTTTCCTCTTAAAATAAAAATATCATACTAACAAGAACAGAATGTATTAGAAAGATTTCCACAGAAGTGTTCTTGGTTTATTATACTATTATTATAATGCCTTGAGAGCACTATACTGAGTCAATTTGACTAACTGACTGATTTTATAAACAGGAAAATGAGAACATTGTTTATTCGCCCCCCCCCCCCCCCCACCCACACCCCCACAGGACATAGTACATATTGTCTGTATGTTTGCCAGCTTGACTGAAGAATTGAGAAACTGAGAATTCTGCAATTGAATCGAATGACTTGCATGTGGTCCGTCATTTACAAGACACACGATTCACAACACACACAGCACTTGTGCACTGGCACCAGGTAACAAAACAAGTTAGGTATCACAAAGCAGATAAGACACAGAAGCCCTACGACACTCTCTCTGGCTACTTCAATGCAAGAAGACTGTTCCAAAAAGAAAAAAACAAACAAAAAAAAAAAAAAAGATTGCATTGGAACAATTTAAATTCTTGAAGCTGAATCGAAAGCCTGATTACTGAGCAAACACGGCGCAATCCCATGATTGTGATAGTATTGGCTGTTGAGCAGTAAGGAACATGAGTTAAGAATACTGGTTCAGATATTTTGTGTGAAAGCAGCGCAAAAAGGAGTGTTATTTCAGCATCACCTTTGTCCCGGAACAAGGCCAACAGTGCCCCAACTTTGGACCCTTCAGTGGAGCGAGGTGAGGGTCACCATCAGTCAGAGGCACCGAGACACTGCTTCTCGATTCATGATCCAAAGGGGCCATTTTCAAATATTCAAATACTGTAGCTTCTCAGGGAAAAGTTTATATTTTCATTTGGCATCAAAAGGGCCCAGAAAGACCCCTTTTTGAAATACATAAATATATTCAAGTGTGTGTTTTTCCTTCAAAGGGCCAAGGGGTTCAGCAGGCCACGTTTGGCCCTCTGTGATCGTTTGAACACCCCTGCTCTATAGCGAGTTGAAGGTTATGACGACAGCAGTTGCACCAGGCAGTACGAACGGCGTGAAATGTCCAAGAATGCCACATCTGTGTGTCTATAGATCCGGGTCACAGGACTCTGCTCAAAAAGCCACTCAAGTAAGGTTCACAAGAGACCCACGATCTATATAAAAGACACTTGGCAGAAATAAGGAGTCAGGTGATGGCAGAAAGCTGATGGATATCAACACAAACACACAGCTGTCACAGTAAACAGTGCCACGGATCTGCTGAGTTCTGATTTCAGAGCAACGTCCTTGGAAAATAAGTGATGTCTGAGGGTCCGAGAGATATTGCCAAGCTGTTAATCCAGCATACACCACATGTCCTTGATGGGTCGTGGATGCGCGTGCTGCTGCTTTGCCGAAAAAAAAAAGGCGCTACATCGGAGAGTCGGGTATGAGGTATCATTTGTGCCGAGAGGTGCCGTTCTCGTGTGCGTGACTTGGGGACATTGCGAAAACAAGGGCCGCATTTTGTGGGACATCTCCAAACACTACTTCTCTTTGCTCTGGCTGTCACTTCCATTGCCACTACCCAAATAGCACGGGTGATTTCAAATGGTTCCACAGCAGTGGTTTGACGGGAGATTACCAAAGAGGAGACACTAGAATCATAATCTGTCAAGGTGATTTTTTTTAAAGGAAACTAGAGTTTGGCCACAATTTATGTGACAAGCCTGTTTATATGAAAAAATTTTGGTCAAACATGAATAAATAGGAATGACATTAAAAACTGCGAACAGGAAAAATTTGCAAGAAGGAACTAGTGAACGTTTTAAATCATCATTAATTCAATTATTTAATTAAATATAAGCATATGAGAGACATTTCTGTGCCAACGAGATGACTTCAAACCATTTTTTAAATTATGAAATACTTGCCACTTTTGATCTGTTTAACAATATTTCAATTTATTTCATATTCATTTAGTAAAAAAAAAAAATTAAATATTTCTTAAGTTCAAGCAGCCCGTGAAATAGACAGACCTATTTTTTGTGCACTTCTTACAAGAGCAACTTCAATACACACTGGTAAAAAAAAAACAAGAATTATTTTCTCCCGTGGAGCTATGTCTTCATCCACTGACATTGTGAGAATGCTCACATATCCTTCCTGTTTCTGAAGCAAGGAGGAGTCTGAGCACTTATCAATAATACCTAAACGATAACAATCAAAGCAAAGAGAAGTGGTTCCACCTCCAGCCAGCATGTGTAAGATTGCTCATTTGTTCTCATATTTGTGAACACACCTGTTGTAAAAATGAAGCCTAAACCGCAATGCGACGGCAAATGGAAGTTCAAGTATGTGAGAAAGCTAAACAAAACACACACGTGTTCAGGATCCTACCTCTTACCTACAGACTTCAACTGGGCCAAGGCCTAGCAGGAACAGGCCGTCCCATACAGGAACACATAGAATATCAGGGGGATTAACTCCCCTTCAGTGTGTCTGCTACTACAGGAACACTCAGTATTAACAGTGATGGTCGTCTGAAGAGCGGGCCTTCTCGTGGTAGCCCTCCATCTCGTCTCTTCTGCCCATGAGGGTGAGTTTTGGGTCTCCCGGTAATGAGAGCGGGGGGTAATGGGGTAGGCTAGGGAGGTCATTGTCCCCCGTTGCTAGGCACCGGAGTCTCTGTCCTCGTCTCCTTTAAGCTCCCCGACTGCTTCTTCTGCTTGCTCTTTGACTTCCTCAGCATGCGCACCTGGCCAACGAGAGTTCAACCACACCGAACTTTATTAACAGCTTCCATTAAAAAGCAAATCCTGGAGAGTCTAATTACAAAGCCTTCAGAAGTGAACGCACAGACGAACACTGATCTAGTGACACTAATTTGCATGCATTTTTCACTTTAGAGCCCCCTCTGCTGCACTGGTTTCCAAGGTTCAGATTCACACATGGGGAGGGTATGGAAAAGAGGGGATAAATGAGCAGGAATCTGTGAATTTGTTAAGACTTGGGGCCATGTTCCCACAGGGATGTCTCTGCCGTGTGATGATGGAAGCGCAGATTCCTGTGGGTCTGATCCATTCACAGGTCTTGTGACCATTGTAATTAGAAGTGTATGCTGAGAGCTCTGGCAGTCTGAGCCAGGCCCCCCCCCCGACTCCTGGCATTTTCTGACCTTTGACACTACCCCCGTGTGTCTGCCCTTTACCCTGTCCCCCTGTGTGCCTGACCTTTGGCCCGGCTGCAGAGATGATGATCTGCCCAGGGGCCTGGATCCAGGGCTCCCCGTCCACCTGCACTGGGATGGGCTTCATCACCGTGATACGGATGTAGTTCCCCTGGGCGATACGGATCCCAGAGCGCAATCCACTCTGCACCTGGCCCTGAGAGAGAAAAAGGCGCACACAGAGGCACACACACACACACACACACACACACACATATATGCAGGCATGCGCACACAAAAAGGAAACAGCCCATGAGGAGCAAACCAAGTCTTTCTTTCACAGCGTATTGAAGCAGAAAAAGCATTCCATATTTCAACCACTGGGGGGCGGCAATGTTACACAAAACAGCAAGGAAGAATGTTCTGATGTGGAGGAGGGAGAAGGTGGTCCTGTACTCACCATGTGCACCACGCCAGTCACCCCCACCACCTCCAACATGCCGTCATCAATACGGGGCTTCCCGAAGCGCGAGTCACTGTCCGACCCCCACAAGTCAGCCCCAGAACCCCAGCTGGAGGAAAGAACCAAATAATGTAACACCGCCGTCAGTTCAACCACAACACACGCAAACATGCAGGAGCCACCTCTGTGCATGAGCTAGTGTGTGTGTGTGTGTGTGTGTGTGTGTGTGTGTGTGTGTGTGTGTGTGTGTGTGTGTGTGTGTGTGTAGGTCTGTAGGCATGTGTGCGCACGTGCGTATGCATGTGTGTCTGTCCACAGATAATACTGTAGTAATATGAAGGTGTGGGCGTGTGCTAACCTGGGGATGTTGAGGAAGATGAGTCCCTCGATGTTGGGCAGCTCCACTTCCTGCTTGTCCACCTGCAGCTTCAGGTCTTTGTGCAGGTTGCGGGTGTGGCTCAGCTTCTGCAGGCCTACCTTCACGTACACGCCCTTGTTGTGAAACCTGTGGGGGAACCATTACGCTGTAACACCACAGCAGAGGCAACACACCTGTGGGGGGGGGACCCATTTCACTGTAACGCCACATCAAAAGCAACACACCTGCATGGGGAGCCATGACATTGTAACATCATATGAAAAGCAACATACCTGTAGGGACCCCTTTAACTGCAACACAACACTGAGGGCTACGCATGACCATTCTTCCCTATTACACTTCCATTTTAATTACCACTCTTACTAAGCATTCTTGCCACTTTCACTCTTTAAAATTACACTGTGCACTCGAATATGCCATGAGTGACGAGTGTGCACTTACAATTCCCTCCAAACACATTCACATCCTGGATAAACTGAGCAAAAGATGATTTAACCGCAGATGTGCTCATGTGATACCCGATTCCCTCAAGAAGCTTACGCTTTGGTTGAAACGCAAACATGATCGTGATTCGAAGCTCACATCAGGGAGTATGAGGAAACATCAAACAAACGCTCCGCGCCGGCCTTTACAATCTACAGGCCTGTCTGAGGCAGAAGGCGGCAAGCGAGAAGCTGGGGGCCTTCGTCACTCCCTCACAAGAAGTGCCTGAACTTATGAACAAAGGAACTCTCACAGTGAGTGAAAACAGGACGTCTATGATACTAATGTTGGGGGTATAAATAAACATGATCACTTCCATATAAAAAAATCAATTATTGGTATAACAGTAAAGTTCTGGTACCATTAAAATGTTACATGCCGTTTTTCTTTTTATTCCTCAGAATGTATATATTTTGCATTTGCTAGTTCTGTTAAATCATTGGTTATAAGTATGAAAACATTTGGAAGCCTCTGTATGTGGACACATCCTCTGGACTGTAACCACTGCCTTCCTATAGGAGCGTGAGAGACACTGGCTCCATTATCAATCCTAACACCTTGTTGCCAGTATCTCTATACATCTACCACAGGAGGGCTCTGGTGCAGGACGTGGTCTGTGCACAGAAGAGGAAGTTCCATCACTCAGAATGGGCCCACCCACAGTGTAATCAGTCCCGTCTTGCAAATGTGCTCCTTCCCCATCAGGAAAAGCATTGCGGTTTTGTTATAGAATCTGCGGCCCCTGATCGGCCCTCGTCCCCGGCGCCGCCCTGTTGCGGTACCTGCTGTTGAATTTGCCGGGCTCCTCCTCGCGGGCGTGGTGGAAGTCCAGGCTGAGCTCGGCGTCGATCCCCAGGCCACAGTAGTTGCTCATCTGCACGATCTGCGGGGTGGAGGAGAGGGATGATGCACTGAGAACACGGGCACACTCACGGGCACGCTCACGGGCACGCTCACAGGCACGCTCACAGGCACGCTCACAGGCACGCTCACAGGCACGCTCACGGGCACGCTCACGGGCACGCTCACGGGCACGCTCACGGGCACGCTCACAACACTTTCATCAGTCCACTTCTGAGACAGAGAGCAAACCACTCCGGGAAACCCAAAAGCAATAACCACTCCCAACCTGTCTGTGTACCCAGCAAAGCCTCTCCAATGGTGGGTGACCAATGCAGTAACCACTCAAACTCCAGAGCCTTTACATTCCTATGTATGCATAGTGCATAGGAGGCAAGCAACCCTCTGTCCTCCTGTTGGATGGCTGAAGCTGCATGGGGCTCGGCTTAGTTAATACTTTGATGGGGAGATCAACTTGGAAAGCCAGCTTCTTGCTAGAAGTGGAGCTAGCAGGACAGCATGCGGCAGACCTCCCTCTGGACCACGCAGAAAAGCAAAGCCCCAGTGCAGTAATGGGGACACTTTGCTTCTGATGCTACCGTCCCTGTGATGAGACGTGAAACCTAGGTCTTGTCTGGCTGTGGTCAGTCCCTCCCCTCTCAAGCTAAATAATATGTGGTGAGTAGTCTGGTGCAGTAAGCCCTGCTGTGCAGTACCCAGGCGAAATGATGTAATAAAGGCACCAATAAGGGATCCACCAAAGCAGGGGCAGGCTCTAGAATATCCCTGCTGTCCTTTTTCTCATCACACCTTTTAAATTAGCATCAGCAACTGCCAAACTCACCATACAAGTACTGACAAAAGTACCACTAGCTTAATTATCCTACTCATGCTAAATGACTAGGTCAGGGGTGTCCAAACCTCTCCTGGAGGGCCACTTGTCCTGCATGTTTTAGATCTCTCCCTGCTCCAACACAGCTGATTCAAATGATCAGTTTGTTATTCAGCAGCTTCAGGAGTTCGAAACGAATTGATCATTTGAATCAGCTCTGTTGGAGCAGGGAGACATCTAAAACATGCAGGACAAGTGGCCCTCCAGGAGAGGTTTGGACACCCCTGGACTAGGTGCATTGTAGCTAGACTGAGTGAGGCCCAACTCCGAAACCCTTCAACACAAAGGTCCCCAGTCAGGCACATTGACCTTATCAACGTTTCGGCCAAACGAGCTGCCAGTCGCCAGGGGTAACCGCCATTGCCGGGGGTTACCTTGGGAGGCTCCAGGATGCCGTTCTCCTTGCCGTCCTCCAGAACCTCCTGGGCGTCCAGCAGGATGGTCCAGCGGTCCATCAGCACCTCCTCTGCCTCATCCACCGACAGCAGGATGTTATAGGGGTCCTCCCCGCTGTACCCCGCCCCCCAGCGCAGCACCCTCGCCAGGTCGTTACCTATGGAAGGGGCGGTGGGGTCTAATCGTTACGGGGAAACGGTTTGATGTATTTTTTGGTATGTTATTTCTCTCTTGCACACCAGATCACTAGTTATCAGCACTTTTTTTCCTTAATCATCCAGCTATATTCTGGTACTTTTGTGTGTGTGTGTGTGTGTGTGTGTGTGTGTGTGTGTGTGTGTGTGTGTGTGTGTACGCGCACGCAAGAACATGATTCTGCTCTCAATTATTTCCTTTTCTGGCCAGTATCTGAGTTGTTCCTGGAAATGTTCATAATATTTTGGGACTCCTTTAGGACAGAGATTAATTCATATCATTCTTTGTTTTGGGAACACTACACAGTTCAATGTGCTGTTGGTGTTTTTTGTTGGGGAAACTGTTGCTCATTCAATTTGAATGGATACGCTTATGTTCTACTGTGCTGGAAGTTGCTCTGGATAAAAGCATCTGCTAAACGAATGTAATATAATGTAATGTAATGGAATGGAGTGGAATGGAAACTATTGTATGACTGTTAGGATGGATAGAATGTGTCCATCTCCAATAAGATGTCCTACTGAAAGATTTCCAGCACTTATTTCTAAGTGTAGTGAACTTAGAAATGTGCCAAAAAGGGGATAACCAGCAAGGAATAATACTGTATTCTGAAATAGTCAGAAACCACATTTAAATTAGCAGCCATGCAGGCATTTTTGAAGCAGGTTCATTTCACAACACTCACTCCTACAAAGGGTATGTATTTTAGTGCAAGTTGCACAATGTTGTTTCCTTTGTCACGTACCCATTGTAATAGCCGTCGTACTTCAAAAGGGATCCATTTTAGGAGGACGCTGGGGACACATCATAACCCATCGTTTTGTTAAATCCTTTTAAGAGCACTGAGTTTTACCCCTCGGGGTCTTGCTCCTCCTGGAGACCGAGTTATTAATGTGGTTGGGTTCCGGGAACACTAAGGGTTTAGGGGTGACTGGGATCATGAAGAATAAATAACAGTTTTTGGTGTGCGTCTGTACGCTTTGCTGCAAATCCCCCCCATTACTGAAAACATCACTCAAGATCCTCCCTTACTGACTTGAGAGGTGTGCAAGATGGCACAGTTTTGAAAAGATATGGACAAATTTCTAATCCACTCGTTAGCTTTTCCTGCTAGTTTGTACCTTGCCTGGCCAACCATTGAAATTTGGTCATGCAGCGCTTCTAACATTGTTAACTCCATATGGTTTTTCACTTGTACTCTACCTCACCTGTAAGTCGCTTTGGATAAAAGCGTCTGCCAAATGAATAAATGTAAATGTAAATTTAATCTTCGAAGTACATGACTTCATGGTGTCTTCCATTTGAATGAGAGAGAATGGGCCCATGGGCCATCATTTCCAGTTTAGACAGACTGACTGTGAAATTATCTGATTTGTGGATATTGTAGATATAATAGTACCTCATTTGCATCGCCTGCATGTAAGCTGATTATGAGGTCTCTTTGCTCCTAATTTGATCCTTACAATAGATCTGCAATGGCAGATAGCAAGTAGCAGGTGAATATTGCTAGCAGAGGGCTATGAGAGAGCAGCCTTGCCTGGTGCCTCAAAGTGCGAATGGTTTGACATTACAACATTTGTTATTAGAGATGCTGTTAGAGATGTGTGCTGTGTTACATTACATTATATGGTCATTTAGCAGATGCTCTTATCTAGAGCCACTTGCACACGTTTCAATTTTATGTTATCCATTTATACAGCTGGATATTTACTGAGCTGATATGAGCCCTGCTCCTTACTACTATACTACACTGCTGCCCCCCCATGTTGGTGGTGATCTTTAGTGCACAAGTTTGACTATTGGAGGAGGGCAATAAAATATGGATGCCTACAGGCCAATGTTTTGGGTGCCCTCTGATCTTGCAGTTCAATCATTCTGACCGTAATTCCTGACCAACCGCCACGGCGTTAAGGTGGTCACTCTCACCTGTTCCCAGGGGGATGATGCCGATGGCTGGCTCGGGACAGGCCAGCTTGTGTCGCACCTCCTCCAGCACCCCGAGCACCCATCCCACTGTCCCGTCACCTCCACACACCAGGATCCGGAAGTGGGGCACCTCCCGGAATGTGTGCAATCTGGAGAAAAGGAGAGAGAGGGGGAGGGAGAGGTATGACCGTACTGTAATACGCACTGTGCATTTCTGTATCAGTACTACTATGTTTGTTTAAATAAAATGACTCATTTAATTATCTATTTCAAGCTGGTATTGAATATCAGCTGGTATCTTAATCTCACATGTATTTTTCTTGTAATTGCTTTTTTTCTTGCAGATTGCTTTGGCAATCTGATTGTGTTGAACTGAACTGAATTGAGAGGGAGAGAAAGGAGGAGTGAGAAGAAGAAAGAGGAAAGGAGACAGTGAGGGAGAAGGGCAGGGATATTAGGGGAGACGGAGCAAGGGAGTGAGGGAGAGAGAGGGAGTGGGTTGTACAAGAGAAAGGGTAGAAGAGCAAGAGACAAACATACACAGAAAGTAACCGATAGAAAAAAGGAAGTGAAAGAGGAAAACGTAAAGTTGATAAGATAAGAGAGGAAGGGCAGAGTGAGGGAGCGAGACAGGAAGAGTCACAGTGAAACACAGGGACAGATGGCAGGAGAATCAATCATTATCCCTCACAACTCCCTTAACACAGCCACGCACCGCTGTAATTCTCAAGCTCCACAAACTCATTCAGGACATTTCACACAGCCAAGACGAAACAGCCTTCTTCACACAGAGAACACCACGCGGCACAAGCTACACAGCTGTTAAAGTCTGTCCTCATATCTGACAACTCTCATATTTGTCAATTGAGATTTTCAACTTCAGAAGTACGACCTTCATACACCAACATCCACCAACAAAGCTAACGCTTGTACTTGTCTGTGCAAAGAACTGAAAAGAGGCAACTCCACGGGACGTTGCTTCGATCTGAGCGCTTGAAAACTGACAGCAGAGGCTCAGAGGCTACTGAAACGTATTGAAGTTGTCAGTTTGTGGCGCTCACCCTGGTAGAGGCCCGCCGCTGGTTAGCTCAAACACCTGATGCGGGTTCAGAAGCTTCCGGAAGCTGGAGAGGATCTCGCGCCCTTTTAGGCCCCCGCTCTTGGGGTTGACGAATACCAGGAGGGGACAGCAGCCCCGTGGCAGCTTCCTGTGCTGGGGGGAACAGGAAGTGGTGACAGCAACAGCATTATTGTCAGTGCAGTGCATAAGTGGCATAACTCAACCTGATCTACTAAACTCTTCCTAACTCACAGGCATTTTAAAACTGACACTGCTCCTATTTAACATAAACAGTTTAGAGCTAGTGATTACAACAAATGGGTTTAAACCACACATTTTCACAAATTTTAACTATACTAAGCAACCACTATTACAGTGAGTGACTTTCAACATTTAACAATACACTACACAAAAATATACATAAATATCATTATATTATTTATTTCCAAGTACTAGCTGAAGACACCCCAAGTGTAACTTTGGGTGTATAGCAACCTGATTTTGAGAACCAATAGGCTCTTGTATCCTTCTCAATAAATCCAGCTGTATGACATCACCTTACCACTTTATTTTGCCACGGC
The DNA here is from genome assembly GCF_013368585.1 of Megalops cyprinoides. Taxonomy (NCBI): domain Eukaryota; kingdom Metazoa; phylum Chordata; class Actinopteri; order Elopiformes; family Megalopidae; genus Megalops; species Megalops cyprinoides. Next base: position 24,752,764 of record NC_050600.1, read on the forward strand.
ACTACTTCAGATCCCCCAGCAGAGTGCGTTGTAGAGCTTTAAAAGGCCCTGACAGCTCACACCATCAATCTCTGTGAGGTTCCATCTCCTGACACCTCAGCAGTCTTTGTGATAAATGGCATTCAGCTATTCGTGCCGAAGCTCCTCTGTATCACATATTGGTAATTGATATAACTAATGATTATGCAGAATAGGGGGACTGGTGGATCTGTCTTTACCATGATCTCAGGGATCACCAGTGAATAGAGCGGCTTCCCACTGACAGCCGTGTCTTTGGCCAGCATGTAGATCCGCTCCGCCTCCGAGAAGCAGGAGATCTCCAGCACCACCGCACCTGTAGCACAGGGAATACATGTAAGTAAGAGACCTGGGCTCCACACCCGATAGTTACGGGCTCAAATCCCCCAACAGCATGCTAAACATAACCCCTTACGAACCAAGAACTCCACTAAAGCAATCCAGAAAACACACAGTAAACTTCAGGTCACTCAGGACAAGGGTATCCATCACACACATGAACAGCCTAACCCAACCTGCTACAGTGAGGGCAAACATCTCCAAAGTCACTCTCCAGACCCAACATTTTTGCTCTTAACGTTGTTACAAAGCTAGAGTGACGTTGCAGGAGCATTACGCGCGGGCACCAGGCCAGAGCGGGAGTGTATTATTGACTGTTGGCTGTGGGTGCTGTGGGCTCTGTGCCCTCCTGCCCTACAGTGTGGTATTGTGTCTGTAACAAGGGGCCCTTTGCAGGGATTCTGGGCTCTCCACGGCCTCACAGCTCTGTCTGACGGAGCGACGGGGGACCAGAACACACACACACACACACACACACACACACACACACACCGAGACCAACAGCCTGAAGGCCTGCATCAGTCCACATGCAGATACAGAAAGTCATCATGATGATGATAATATCCATGACAAATCTATAGATGTACCAGCACTTTGGAAGCTGCTCTGGATAGGAGCATATGCTAATTGACTAAATGCAAATGTAAATCTAACTGGGGAACATGTTCTGGGAGTTCAGGTGAAGCGGTGTTCCGGTCAAGGGAGATGATTAAATCCTAAGAGCTGTGACCTTGAGGATGTGCGTGTCAATCATACAGCTGTTACTCTGATGGGGACGATGGGGGGGGTTGCAGGGGCTGTGTCGGTTATTTTTGTGCGTTCCCATGGCGACTCCACCCACCTTGTCCGGCGTAAACGTGAGTGACGGTGACCAGGTGACCTGAGTTGAGAGAGCAGACGTGACCGATTAAACCTGGGGGAGAGGGCGAATCGGGCTAGACATGAGTCTGTCTGCACGCGTCTGCGCATGTATGCGCAGCTGTGTGGACTCACCCTTGGTGGCCAGGTGCTCCTGCAGCAGGTCTGTGTATTCCTCCTTGCTCAGCTGCGCAGGCAGCCCCCCCACCAGCAGGGTCACCCGCACCACGCTGTTCCTGCGCTCCGTCATGTACAGGCGCGTCTGGTTCATCTGCCTCAGAGACGTCTGCGCAGCACACGCGCACACAGGCACAGAGGAATGCATGCATGCATGCGCACACACACAGACACACACACACAGACACACACACACACACACACACACCCCCACCCACAAACATTAACACACACACACACACACACACACACACACACACACACACACACACACACACACACACCCCCACCCACAAACATTAACACACACACACACCCACAGGCACCCACAGACAGACACCACATGTGTAAGCGCATACACACAGGCACAGAGACGCACACGCACAGGAATGCATGCACACACACACACACACACACACACACACACACACACACACACACACACACACAGACACACACACACAGACACACCCACAAACATTCACACACACACACACACACACACACACACACACACACACACACACACAGGCACCCAGACAGACACCACATGTGTAAGCGCATACACACAGGCACAGAGACACACACGCACAGGAATGTGTGCGCATGCATGCATGTACACGTGCATGAGCACACAGACAAACACGTACATTCACACACACACGCATGCGCACACCAATACATGCACGCATAGAGAGACACACACCCAAACACACGTGTTGACATTTGAGCGGCACACACACACATACACACACACACACACACACACACACACACACACACACACACACACACACACACACACACACACACACACACACACACACACACACACACACACACAGAGGGAGACAGTGAGATACAGATCAAGAACATGAGGCTGCACAGTAACTGACCGTCGCCTCGCATAGGAGCTGCTTCCTCATACCTTCCTGATCTCCTGCAGCTTGTCCAGCATGATTTCCTGGCCCGACAGCACCTGGCGCTGAACTGCATGAGGACAGAGAGCAAAAACAGCCTGCTCAGCAGGACGGCAGCCAGCGCACCTCATCAGAAGCAGCGACGCCCCATCCCCCCCCACCCGTCCGGGAGCCACCGTTCCCGCACCCAGAGCGTGACTCAGCCACCTCGCTGCTACTTTAAGCGAGCGAAAACAAAGCGTTGCTTCAGTGCAGAGGAATGCTCCTCTCAGGACGAGAAAGGCCGGGTCTTACCTTGTTTACTGCCCATGAACACCTCCACCAGGCTGTACCCAGAGGGGCTTTCACCCTGGTGAGACACACACACACACACACACACACACACACACAAACACAAACATGAGAGGCACTGAGCTTACACCCATCTAACGCTGACCTCCTGCCACCAAAAGTGACACTGTGCAAAGCTTGTCTGATCTTGGTTACGGTGTCCATAACAATAGCCACGAGTACTGCATCTGGAATATACCCTGGTAGACCTGATCAAGACTTACGTACGGACAATTTCCATTTAGATGATGCAGCCAAACGCAAAATAAAAAGAGTCATTTGATCCTGGGCTTTTCTGCTGGTGCAGTATGCTTTGGGACCGCAGTCCAGTAGGGACTGGTCCTGGATTTAAATCATGAACACACTGAAAACCGGGAGGGGAAGCTAAACAGACTCGATCTGAGGCACTCGGCGTAATCAGGTTTTCAGTGCCAGGCCGTGGTGCTCTCGGGTACCTGCTTGCCCAGCTGTGTCAGGACCTCCTGGACGACGGAGTCCACCGTGCTGCCCTTGGAGACGGAGATGGAGATGTAGGCCACGCCCAGCCTGCCAACACACGTACGGGGGGGGGGGGGTTGGGTGGAGACAGATAGACACCACCAGATTAGCCTTGGCCAACAGGCTGATAAACTGATAAGTGGACAAAGAGGGAGATGAAGAGAGCGATATGCAAAGATATTTATCTGCAATGACTCAACACAACTTACATTAAAGAAGACCTACATACGCACATAAAAATAAGACAAACTGGCACTTCCAATTGAGACAATTTAACCCTTTGCAGTGCAGAAACAGTGAAAGACGTGGAGACATCATGTCTCTAATGGGAGAGTTCTGGTTCCTGTGCAAAAAGCTCTGGTAATGGATGCTCTCTGTGAACTGTTTTACCGTGAACGGGAAAGCCTGGATTGGAACAGCATCTTTTTCCGGAATACAAGGCTGTCGTTGCAATTCTAGAGCTAAAATTCATAGCTAATCAAAATGCCACAAATAAAAGCTGAGAATGTGTATTTTCGGCAGCTGCATGCCATGTTCCTTCCAGAGACAACTGTAACCTTGATGGGGATGTGCATCTTAATACATTGTCTCTAATGTCATTTCATGAGTGTCTAACATCTTTGTGTCATACAGCATCTTCAGCAATGGTCTTCCTGCTGCCTGCTTCATTAGGCTCAACAATACTGGAACTGTTGAAACCCACGTTTGACATCTTGTCAATGTAAATGTAGTATTTCTGACTGTACTCTCCTCCTGGGACCTTCTTAATATCCAGATTTTCACAACTCTTTCTCCCATCCAGATCCTCTTCCTGCCATTCACCCCAAATTGCTGTTACTGTGTAGTGAGATTTCTAAAGTAACACTGAGGTTTCCTTCGGTCTGTACTCCATCAATCAGTCCTGATCGAGCCGTTAAGTGGAAGCCGATATGGATCACCAGCCGTGTCCTCAGCGAGAGTAATGAGTTGCTGCAGGTTTGGTTGCTCTAGCAGAAATATAGTGGGTGCCCCTTTGAATTATTCGTGCATATTAGCATTCATCCTATCCATTTATGAGGTTGTTGAAATGAGAACCAGCATACCAACGCTACGCTGACCTGGGCAAGTCTGTTCGCCTTCGTTCAGACCCCTCTGTCGCAAGGAGCAGAATGTGATGCTGAAAGTGGCGTTCGCTGTAATGGGCAGTGCTGTATAACAGAGGCGAAGTCTGTACTTTTTATTCCAGAGCCCTCAGCTCCCCACAGATAAAAGCCTGCGGCTAAACGACATTAAGGTAACGTCAATAAAGCGCGGCAGGAAATGCGATTTGGACTGCCTGGCACCGGCGGAGGTGGGATAATCCAATAGCAGGGCTTCCACGCACAAATCTGATCTCATTTTTCCACCGGTTTTTCCAGGAAACCGTTAAACTTCCAAGGACCACTTTCCCCCTGTGGCGGCCACAAATGCCGAACAAGGACGCCGCGGCGTTAAAATAACACAGACTCTCTGCCACTCCGTTTCAAAACATAAGCACGGGCGGCCAACAGGGTGACACACGGGGGATGTGCAAGTTTACACTCATAAAAAAACTCCTTACACAACCTAAGCCAATGCGGCCAGGCAATAAACACTACGGATGTGCCCTTTCTGAGTCTGTCGAGGACGAGCCTGAAGTCTAAACACCCCCGGCCTGAAAAATAAAAACATTAATAACCGCTTTTGATCCTGTTCCCTTTGCAAAATGGGGAGAAAGTTCCAGAATTCAAAGTATTTGACGCAAACCGGTGAGTATACATTCCAGAGGTGGACCGAGCTCTGGACCCGCCGAGCTGGCTATGTGGGAGGCCTGAATATCAGTGCAGTATCAACAGGGTACGCCACCCAAAGAGCAGAGGATTTGGAGGGAGTGTGACCTTGATCTTTTTCGCTTCCAAGATTATGTACATGTTGCTAATGCACTGCCTGTTCGTACTAGACGCTCATTTTGCCCTGAAAGCATACGGCTTGTACTGGCAACAGCTGCAAAAGAAGATGCAGTCTTTGTAGAAGGCAAATTAGTTATTGAAATTTAAAAGAAACCATTTCAGGGGGGGTTGGTATAAGGTACAACACATTTGGTTACTTTTCCATTCACACCTACAAGGCCATTTTTACTGAATATCAAATCATTTTAAGCAATTTCTTCACCAAATTAATGGCAATTTAGTAATGCATCATTATTTTTAGCTTGATCTGATATTGATAAGGCCTTGCAATAACGCTCCTGTGGGATCCAAGGATGTTATTGAGAGATATGATTGGTCAAAATTAAATGGAATGGACAGGACCAATCGCATTGCAGCCAACTGCGCGGTTCTTTCGTAACAGGAAACATTCAGCAACTGTTTTTTTTTTTTTTTCAAGGATTTTCCAGGATTTTCAAGGCCCATGGGAACGCTGATTAAACACAACCGGCAGCACGTTTCCCGCCCTGCAAACCCCACCACTTTGACGTGCTGCCCTGGCCATTGCCTTGGCAACGGCACCCAGGGTGAAACCGTGGCCGGCGTGTCCGCACAGCGTGTGTTTACCTCTCCATAGAGACAAAGCTCACAACACCAATCACGGCGTCAATCAAGGCAGGCGTGTGTTTGAGGGTCGTGTACACAATCACGGCCGCTGAGTGGCTCCAGCAGTAAACGGCCTTGTCGCAAACCAAAACAGAAGACGTCGTTGCCCCATGCACCTTTCCCAGCTGGCCCGGGCTTTTAACTGCACATAAATAACACCACTAATTTGCTCAGTACATGCCTTTATACAAGGTGACTCGCATACTATATTGTATTTCATGGTACCTCTCTATAAAGCTAGAAATGTGCTGAAAAAATACAGGTCAAGTACCTTGCTTCATGGAGCAGTGGTGTCTGCTTACAAGCCCTTAACTACACTGCACTTCAAACACCCTGCTGTTTTCATATATATTCAGTTTATCTTATTCTCTTATGTTAGTCTGATGGGAACGTGCAAAGATCTTTCAGAGAAGCAGAAATTCTCACAGGAGAAGTGTATCCTTCACAGATTAACTATGACTCTTCCATGGGGAAAAGAAAAAAAAAAAGAAAAAAGATTGATGCTCCATGCTACACGTGTCGTTTATCATTATATGCGGATGACTGGAGCACAAAATTAATCTTAAGTTCAAAGCCCAGGTATCTGAAAACTGCAGCAAAGGGAAAGGGTTGTTAGGGCCAACCCTGAATCAAGGTCTCGAGTGCAATTTATTTTCAGAGAACGAACTTCGCTGGCCTTTTCAAATCAGGTCAAAAAGGCTTTCTTTTCAAGGCCTCAGTTTATGGGGGTGCATCTGTACCATAAATACGTAGAGGTTAAGGAAAGGTTGGGTCATTCTATTAAAAGTGAAGGACGGGGGGGAAGACACGGTGCTTGCTTACTCAGCAACAGCCCACCCCCGATGGAGTACTCACTTGAGCCAGCCCGGGTAGATCTTGAGCACCTCAGAGTCCCTGGGCTTGGCTCTCAGGATCCAGGCCTCAGGAATGCTCTCCCTGAACACGGACTTGTTGTCGGGCTTGTTGTCAGGGGCACCGTTGCGGTTGATGATGTCATCGCTGAGCAGGGCCTGCTGGCCGTATACCTGCAGCTCATAGTCCTGAGGCTCGTCTGGGATGTAGAAAGCCCTCAGAGCAGCTTCCTGTACATATATATACACACACACACACACACACACACACACAATATGACAAGTTAACACAGAACACACATATACACACACATGCAATATGAGAGGTTAATACAGACAAATACAGGCAAAAACACTTCATATACATATGCACACAAAATAAGCTGCATTCAGATTCACATAGTCACCATCACATGTATGCACAGACACAACATACATGTATACAATGTCAGATTAACAGACACAAACACAGTTACAGACACACAGCTGCTCTCATACACACACACCAGAAAGGAAACATTACACTCCCAGCAACCTGCTCCACTCATATCAGCAGCCACCCCAACAGACTCAATGGTCCAAATTCTTAGAGAAATCAGCGTTACTCAGCGCCTCTGTGTTTCTTTCTTGGAAGAGGGAGGAGTCTCACCACTACTTCTTCGTTCTTGGTGATTCGGGGGATGGAGACCAGGCGGAACTGGTTGCGCTTGACCGCGTCATCCCCGTCGAACACCTTGAGGGTCTGTTTCCCTGGGGATGGTAGAGTAGAAATTAAAAACACAAGACAAAGCTGCAGGTTTGGCCCCATTGCCGGCGGTGACAATCTCCAGCTAACACTGAGGCCGTACACTGTTGCATTTATGTCCTCACTCACAGAGAAGCTACAGCAGTATCTGCATCATTATGGGTCTGATTTCAACAGCTGCGGAAGAAGTGTCCGGCCTTTGTAAATGGGAGTGCTCTTGTTAAAAGATGGCGACAGTGACTGCTCTCAACGTCCCTACCTGAGTCTGGCGATGACGAGGACTGGTTCTCCTTCGTAGTCGCCGGACTCGGGGTGTCGACATCGTCGGAGTTATCTGGACGGGGGGGAACGAGGCAGGCGTTGAGCGGTGAAGTCATTTCGGACCAACAGAAATCAAATCGAGTGAGGTCATGGCACTTTCCATCTGTGAAGGAGCTGAGCGTGTGTGCGTAAGTAAGCGGACACTGCACTGCCTGCTGCCATCTGGGATGAATAAAACGTGACTAAATATTACTTCCCCCGATGTGCGCTTCTCCAAAAGCACACGAGGAATGTGGGGTAAAGTGAGGTAAAGTAGTGACGGCTCCTGCCTCGAAACCTCTCTCAGAGTCGATGCATAGCCTGGGTTTAAACACCTCGTCTGCGGTTAATACTCCAAGAGCAAAGAGCTGAGGGGGTGGGGCCGGGACGAGGGGGCGGAGACTACGGCAGGGGGAGGGGTTAGGGGGCAGGGCTCGTCAGGATTACCCAGCTCGCTCTGGGAGCTCTCGGAGATGCGGAAGCAGTGCAGTTTGCTGAAGTTGCGGGAGCAGAGCCGGACACAGCTCGGGGGCAGGATCGTGTTCCGCAGGCGTCCCAGGCTGCATTCCGGGGTCACGATCACGTAGCAGGAGGCGTGCGCCTGCAGACACACACAGCACATGGGGATGAGAGCCTGGAGTAAGGACAGGGAGTAAGACCGGGCGGCCTTCAGGGGGAAAGCAGTGTTTGGTGCACAGAGGCCCCTCGTTTACTCTGACCTCCTCTTTGGGTGGGCACCTGGGGGTACAGTTCAGGGGAACTGCTGATAGGCTGAAGAATGGAAGATTACTAAAGCACTGTAACGTCCTTTATAACCAATTCTGCAGGAACCCTACCTAAAGAGAAAACAAGTCATGGAAGACAAAAAAACTTTTGTAACTTTTTCTAAATTTTGTAATCCCAGTTGGGGCTTTAACAGAACCTATTTCTGATCTGTCTACAACAAACGAGTGAGCTTAAATTCTGTCAGAGGTGACAGCCAGGACACAAGAGCTCAAAGACCAACCTCCCCTGCCCCCCTCGCTCCCAGAAGAGCCCCCTGGGTTCTTACCGTGATGCCGCACCACTCGCACCTCATGCCTGAGAGGACCTCGGACGAGCCGCAGGTGCGCCGGCACACCTCACAGCGCGCCCCCGACGACATGTTCCCCTCCCGCCAGTGGTGGTGGTACGTGTCCTGAGAGGGGGGAGAGAGAGAATTCCGGATGTCCTTGATCATGCTCATTATTAATATACAGTATTATTTCTTTTGGCAAACTCTCTCACCCAAAGTTACTTACAATTCTGCTGTGGCAGAATGCATTAAAAGCACATCACAGGAGCAATGAAATGACAAGAATTTAGGCACAGAACAGCTAAACAAAGCAGTGTTTGAGCACACAGCTGACGTTAGCAGTGCTAACGTTAGCGTACTAGATTTAGTACAGGCAGTGCTTCTGCGGCACATTCAGAGCCACAGGTAGGTAAGAGTACACCTCTGATGGTCACTTGTCAGTACAGTGTAATAGCAGGATAAGCATACTACAAACAAAAATGAAATGGGCTGAATTCTATGGATTTTTGTCTCCTGGCAACAGCGGAGAGTAGAACTAGACATTATTGCTGGTGAGTGGGGTTATCAGATCACCACAGCAGAGCTGGTGACCCCACGGATGAACCAACAGACAGTCAGCGGCAATTTGGTTTGATCCGGCGCTTTGCAACAGAACGTGAAAGGGGGCAGGCGTAACCCGGGGAGGGGGTCCCATCAAGGGTTGAAGGGGTGAACCAGCCGCACACTCACGTAGTCCTGGTTACCGTCCTGGTGACAGAGCCTGCAGTCGCTGCAGCTGAAGGGGGCGCAGTCGGCATGGACGTGCAGCTCACACACTGAAACGCAAACACCGCGTCACACCAACGCCACATCAACGTTACATGACCCGTCTGCTCAACCCACACCTGCACGCAGATAGCAAGCGGTTAGTACATATTGACCAATCATGATAGCCAGTTTAAAAAGACACCCAGCCAGGTTATATAAGAAAACACAATCCATGTCTGTGGTTAGTTATAATAGGCATTTATATCATGCTGCAAGGGCCACTGAAATGGTGCTTGCTAGGAGTGTCCAACTAGGCACTTTATATGGGTTTTAGTTCCCCCACAGAATCACCCTGGATGCCCTGTATTCTTGCTTTCTGTTTGAAATGCTGAAGGACCCAACACTCCGATTACTAAAACATGGCACTGCCAACTGCACTGTTAAACTATATTTAACTCCCTATAAATGCACAGCATACTCTGTCAGCAGCATACTCTGTAAAGGTAAAATATGCAGCATGCCCCATTTTAACTACACTGGCTTCGTGTACATCTGTTATGCTCACACCCTGGTTTAGTGTAAAACATGACACGAGCCCCAAGCATTTGCACCTTATAGCAGTCAACCGTTTTGAAAATCTTTCAAAACAAAGCCTCAGCTTTGTGACAAGCAGCGGGCGTCACAACTGGGCTTTGATCCCATATCCCTCTGGTCACCACTGGATACTCTGGAGAGGAAGGAGCAGTGTATTACAGGTCTGAGGGGAGATTAGGCTCGAGGATCTGTAGTTTTTATTCAGACTCAAACTTAATATGGGTAACTGGAACCCAGAAACATAGACAACCATTGGTAATGGACTTGGCTGGTTGCCCATGGGCTGATGTCTCCGAAAACCAAAGTGAAAGAAACCCAGAAAAACCACCACTAAATGGATCCCCAAAACCAGAGCCAGAATGATCTCAGGCAACCTAGCAACAAATGGATGCCGAAAGCCATTCCCCAATCCCCAGTGATGTTGCAGCTTCTTGAAGGCATATATTTCTGTGTTCTCATGGTCCTCAGCAATCCTTGCTAATAATTCCACAGGTGAAGAATGCAGAAAGCAGAGGTAGCTTTCTCTCTGCATATCTGTAATGTAATGTAATATAATCTGAATCCCCGCGTCTGACACCGGTTGCTACACGTAAACTAACAGCAGCAGTGATTTAGTGCTTTGAAACCGTCAGCCCCCGGTCCCGCATTCCGCACTCCTGCCGTTTTGCTACGCTGCTCCTGGATCCCATCTCCTGAAATGGCCATCATCTGTTGCCACGGCAACCACATCCTCTCCGCCAAAGAGGCTGCCTCAGATGAGCGAGTGATGTCAGAAGGCGGCGGGGGTGGGTGGTTGGTTTGGCGGGGAGGACCGCTCGGAATCCTCGCCGCAGTCTGTGAGGTAGAGGTGGGAGGAGTCGTCCGGGAGCAGTGATGCGTGCAAGGGGCGGGGCTTGAAACGCGGAGATCCCTAGGTGCTCCGCTATACCCCGAAGGTTAAAACATGATCTCCGTCTCCACGCTGGAGGCATCGCCCCCCCCCCCCCCCCCCCACCACCACCCTCCATCTCCACCCTGCAGACAGTAACCCTCCGCCTCCACCCTGCAGGCCCCAGGACCTCACCTTCACATCGCAGGGCGTGGCTGCCCTCCAGGTGCTTGCGGCACACGCAGCAGAACCTCTTCTTGTGTCCGGCCGGGCCGAAGCAGTGGGCCACCGGGACCTGAGGCGGGGAGAGGGGGCACAGAACCATCAGAACTGGAACTAAAACAGTTCATTCCATTAATGTGACTCTCCTTGCAGGAAACAGCAGGACACGTGTGGAGGTCGGCTTCCTGTGGCGTCTCCCCACACGCGCGCGCGTGCACTGTGAGTGTGACAGCGCTCCGGCTCTGTCCCGGGCACCGGGAGCCTGCCAGGATGTGAAGGACGGCCCAGGCCAGCGCGCTGCGGCGGAGGGCAACTCATGCGCCGCAGAGAGGGCAGAGAGGGCGGGGGGGGGGGGGGGATTCCCTGAGCTTCAGGCTGCTTGGGAGAGTGTCGGCCTATGTCTGCCAGCCTCGCTACCCAGGGGGACAGGGGACTTTGTGCCAACACACACAATCACATGCGCACGCGCGCACACACACTCACACACACACACGCACACACACACACACAGCACTCTCACACACACACACAGCACTCACATCCATCACAGCGCTCCCTCACATGCTGCAAACAAACTGAGGGAAATTTCTGAATAAAAATTTTAAACAATGAAACAAAACAGAGAACAGCACAGCCCCTCATAGGTACAACACGCTTAAGCTGGGTCGGTGTCGCCCATGCCAAATTTGGGCGAGCAGCAGCATCTGACTTCCCCCTTCACATGAGCTGGTGAGAGGAGGCTCAGAAATGCACCCTCCAGACCTCTTGTTCTTGGCTACGGAGGGATCTGGGAAGGAGGGAAGGAGACAGGGAGCAGCGGCAGCGGCTTGGCAGAGGAGGGAGAGTGGAAGTGGGAAGAGGCTGCTGGGATTAGCGGACAGTGACATTCAGGAGAACCAGAGAACTGTCCCCCACAGACACCCCCCCCCCCCCCCCCCCCCCAAGAGCCTGACAGCCAGGCCCTCTGACTTAACACTGCTGGAACGTGGGGCAATTACACGAAACCCTGCAAGTCTAGGGGGGCAATTAAACCGAACGCCGCTGAAGCCTGGGGGCATTTACCCTTGGTACAGGATTCAATTCTGCTATTGCGCTACACTGCTCTGTGTCCACCTTCAGAGATGAAAATACCACCAACATTAAACCTTTGGTGCGCACGTGTGTATCTATGTGTGTGTCTGTGCGTGCAGTATGTGAGAGGCAAGTGAGTGTGTGTGTGTGTGTGTGTGTGTGTGTGTGTGTGTGTGTGTGTGTGTGTGTGTGTGTGTGTGTGTGTGTGTGTGTGTGTGAGGGTAAGAAGGGTCTTGTGCATGGCTCCTGGGACAGGGGTCACATTCCCGTGCTGAGGAAAGAGGATTAAACCTGATCTTTCCTAAAGGGGTCAGCTTAGCTGCTGCTGTAGGTGAATGAGGTTGCGGGCTCCTCTCCGCTCTGCCCCCTGGCCCCCGCCCCTCCCAAACACGCTCCGGTGGAAAAACGCCCCGACGTTCTGCCACCCAGAGCTGCACCGTGCCCCAGTACGGTTCAACCCCACGTCATGATGCGGTCCACTGAAGCACTTCTTAGAAATCCGCAACAAAATGGGAACGTTAGCCAGTCTGAATACTTACTAAGCCCTTGGCCCAGTCCACTGCAAGCATACAGCACTGCGATGACTACAGTCCACATGCCAATCATCTTTCTGCGACACCGATACACGAGAAGGTATTTCTAGGAGAAACCACAACACGGCTTACTTGTTTGCCAAGCGCAAACCTAGAGCAAACTGAACAAATACATGTTCCAAGCACTGAGCAACAATTATAGATGCTTGTTCCCTTGGATTGAAAAATCAGTTAAATACCAGGGCCTTTCCACTAAGACTGGTCTGGGTTTCAAACAAGCATGTGTAAATGTATTAGTATGCAACAGCATCTGAAAATTCTGTCAAAATTCACCCAGCTAAAAGTTAAAAGTATTTGGCTGGGCATAAACTAAGATATTGCTGCCTCATGAACATTAATATGGCAAATGGAAAATGAAATTAAAACAGCTCTGTTTTTCCTGTAATGAATCTTGCTGCAATGAAAAGAAACCATTCTGGTTTGCATCTGTAGTTATTGCTAATGTCTAATGTGGACATATCTGACCAAAAGTATGCTACTCACATCAAAGTATAAGAACTACTGTAAAAGGAAAATCCTTCCAGAACAATAGTTGGTATGAACATTATGGCATGTGGACCACTTTTTTTGTTTTATTCTAAACCATACAGTCATTATTACATTATGAGCTTGTCTATTTTTAGCCTGGATTGCTGCCCCTGTTTCTGAAAACAGATGATGCTTTCTCTGAATTTGTTTAAATTCAGTTTTTCTGCACAGCACTTCTGAAAGTAGGTTAAAGCAAACCTTATGTCTCCATGTCCCGCAAACGGATGATGCAAACCCCCCCCCCTCCGCCCCCCCCCCAACAGACAACAATACCCTTCCTCCCAAAATATCTGTTCCTGCTCTGGGGTCTGGATTTGGCATTTCCGAGTGCTGGCCGAGGTTCCTGTGTCCGAGAAGACTGAATAAGTGGAAGCCGAGGCGAGAGATCAGTGGCTTCCTTCCTTACAGGGACGTGGGATGGGGGGGAGGCAGACACCCCTCCACCTGAGGTAAGGGCGAGCCTGTGCTTAAAATACCCCCCCACCTCCTGCTATTGAGTCCTGGCCTTCATCTGGAACGAGGCGGGAAGCAGTGTGATCCATTCTAAGGAAGCTGCCCCCCCGAATGCGTTGGACCAGACAAGCAGACACGTATCAGCATTACGAGGGCCCTTAATGTGCTTAATGCGTGTCTGCTATGCCAAACCAAACACCTTTCCCTGCTTTTATTTTTCCAGATCCTGATTCAGATTCATCTCAGTTAGTGGTGGACTGTAAAGGCAGCATGTTGGTTCCATGTGCTGTCGGAAACCTGCCTGCACTGTCTTTGGACCACAGCGCGCTCGGTTGAGCACACACCCAGGGTGAGGTCTCAGACATGAACAATCACACATATCAAGCTATTTGTTTTTATCACGAGGTTTTTTCACTATCCCAAATATCTCCATAATTTCCGTTCAAAGTATTATCATTCAATGTCTGATTCACAATGACATGTCGACCCAGCCTTGCTGAAATGCACTGTATTTCTTGAACGCCATTCGAAGATTTAGTAGCGTTTTGTTAATCAAGTCCCGAGCTATTAAAAATCTCTAACCACGTACATCTTTGTATAAGAAATAAATAAATAAAAGATTATGAGTACTAAGAACATGATGTAGCTAAGCTTGGATTTTGCTGCCAGGAGTGAGCTATGGCAAGATTTAAGCTCCAAAGGGTTTACTTGCTTGTGGCTTGTGCACATGGCGCAAACCATGGACATGTGGCCTCACTGCCGCTCACAGCGCCCCTCCACTGGAACAATCTGCATAAAGCCTTATCCATAAAGCTGTGGCCCTTCCTTACAGCATGCATGGCTGTTGTATGAGAGCATCTCTCTCAGTTGAATAAAGCGCAGCTGTGCCTACGGTGCACCTCCTCCTCCATTCTGCGGCTCCATGGGGACTCTGGCGTCGGATCGCTCCCTCCATCTATGCCTCCTGCCTGTTAATTAACCCTGCCCTGGAGGCGGCACAAGCCGCACTTCGTAGCCGCGGAGCCGGTTTTTTATCCATGCCAGGACTCCCACCGCGGCCCGGCGAACCGGGACATGGCCGCGGTGGGAGTCCTGGCATGGATAAAAAAGCCCCTCGGAACTGTTTCAGCTTCTTTGGGGAGAGGGGCTGCCATTCTCTGCTGGGAGTGGCGGCGAAAGACTCGGCTGAGGGAGACCAGGTGGCTTCTTTCTGTCTCCGCCGCGGACGCAGGCGGGGCCGGGGCGGAAGCGATGAGGGGGCCGATAAAAGCGAGCGCTAGGCGTGGTGACCGGAGACCCGTTGCGAAACGGCGGCCAGCGGAGGAAAAGGGAGGGCGGGGGAGGTGATTCACCTGCGTGATAGCAGGAGCAGGCGGCGTTCGCACTGCCGAGTCACGTCCTGCCGCTGGGGCGTGTCCCGGCTCGCCAGCCCCTCTGCCCCCTCTCTGACTGCTCAGCACGCGTTCTAGAACGCTCCCGACAGTGATGTCACAATGGGGGGACGTCACGCTCAGCGTTTACTCCTCGGCCCTGAAACGTTCGCTCAAGGGAGGGCGGGGTTTAAAACAGACCCAGAGGCTGACGCAAGCTCCCAGCCAAATCCCCTCTGCTCACACGGAGCATATTAACTGACCTGCACGTGTTAACACAGTTAATGTGCTGCTTTGAAAAAAATCACCCTAACTTCTAGAATATTCTATGTCTCTTCATTATATAATATGGCAATCAATCCTAAATTAGATGAATGTGTATTTCTAAAGGTTGAAAGTCAAACATGTTGATGCCACACAAAGTTGACAGTACAGACAGCAGAAGAGGAACCTGTCTGACTAGCACTTTAATTAGAGGGGCCCCCCATGGGTTACAGTTGACTGTTGCCCACACGGTTGTCACATAACCAAGCTTCACCAACGACAGCTAAAATCCCGCATCTATGCTGGGAGTCCAGTAACACGCAGTGCGAGTTCTGGAACCGCACTACCTTCTGCGGCACTGGCGTGTGCGTTAATGACAGAGCGGCAGGGGACCCCAGAGAGCTGTCCCGAGCCAAAGCGAGGGGAGTGCATTGAGTTTATGTAGTGCCGCCTAACAAGCGCCCATCGATTTAGATTAACGACTTGTTAATTGTTCACAGCAGCTCAATTGGCGAGACTTCAGCGCCTTTCCTCAACACACGCTTTTGCTGGAGCCATGATGGAGGCTGACATTTGGTGGCCGTGACACAGATGTGGCTTTTAAGGTGCGCTTTTCAAGGAGATTCCAAAATACAGGTTGGTGTGAGGCAGGGGATTCTGGGTAATCTGAAACTGACCTACAACGGGATGCTTCTCCACACCTCGTTTCTCCCATCCCGAGCTATCCAAACAGTGAGCACGCGCCGTCAAAACCATTGCCATTGTCATTGTCAAAGCACAGGGACAAGCACCAAGACATTCCCAAGTGAGACCAGAGACTGGGTTGTCTGCAGTATGCGGACCAGGCTGAGGTCCCGGCCAAATAGGGAGTTACCTCGATCATGGCTCTGCGAGTTGGGTCACTCGCCGCCTTGCCAACTGCACTACAGAGCAGCAGGGTGGGAGGATCCACGGCGTTGTTTCCACCAGACCCCCACTAGGGGGCGGTGGGTGAACCCGAGGGAAGCAGAGCCTCCGAGAAGGCTTTCCCCTCAGCCTCGGCCTTTTCTGTCAGCGTTCCTCCTCCTCCTCCTCCTCCTCCTCCTCACTCCGCTCCGCTCCCTTCCGGTGTGCGGCGAGGACAGAACCGAACCGATCCGAACGTTTGGCAGAACACCGAGTTTCGGTGCACCATGTCCCTCACCGCCAAGCAGAATCCTCGCTTCCTTTTTCGGATCAACAGGACCACCCGTGGCGGGGAACATCTCTCACCTGCCAGTTACTTACACGCCGTAAACCCCAGTGACAGCTCGAGCCGGCAGTAAACTAGCAATAAATAAAGAAAATAACTACTAGGTCCTGGGGGCCGCTGAGCATACTGTACTGTACTTGTCAAGGGGAGACAGATGAGAACTCCCTGTGACGAACGCCCGGCATCTTCCAGGAACGAGCCGCCGTGTAATAATGAGTGAACCTCCTAGACAGCTGAAGCAAAACAGAGGCCTGACAGCAGCAGAGGCCAAAGCCACACTATTCCCAGGCAGGCTTGGGGGGGGCTACCGGGGCCGCTCGTTCCACGCAAGGGGCCGTAGCGAAAGGACGCGACAGACATCGGGAGGGAACAGAACGTGCTGGCCAGTGGAGAAGCGGGGCGAAGGTGAGAGTTCAGTCACAGGGGATGGGTGTCCTCGCGTATCTGATCGCAGAGAATGCAGCTTCGCTCCAGGTGGACGTGCTGGCCTGATACGGTGCGGTCAGGTTTAAAAGCTGTGAACCGGTAATAAAAAAAAAGGAGCCCTTCTTATTGCAATCAGACTGAAGGCTATGGACTCACTGAACCCTAATGACCTCCTGAACATCTGAAATTTCATGGTGTACGGGCAAATCGTAAGCACCCGTTTGAGTTCATAGACATAATGAGAAGATCGTTGGCGCAAATGCACAAAAAAGTGCTGTGGTATATAATATAACATCTGACTAGTTGTGAAAATAACCCATGTAAGGTTTTTTTTTTTTTAAAACAGAGGCTTACAGTTCTAGTTTCCATGGCAGCCATATCTCTGGGAGACGACCCCTTCTTCCTCTCGCTCTGCATAGGGCGTGACCTTGAGCGGCAGCCCCAGCCTCCCCTCCCCCTCACCACGCCACTGCTTCCTGTTAAGAGAGGGGACACTTCCTGTCCAGCTCCTGCTCCCCCCAGCAGACCTTCCCACGGCGGGCTGGAAGCATCCTACAGGAAAAGACCCTATTTCCTGCCTCTCTCTCCTCCTCTACCCCCCTTGACTCTTGCCTTCTCACCTCTCTCTCTTTTCCTCCCCCTTTCCTTCCCCCTCTTTGCCTCTGCGTTTTCTCCCCCTCCCCCTCACCCCCTTCTCATTCTCTCGTGGTCCTCAAAATTAACTGGCCTCTCTGAAATGGCAACTAAGGTTGTCTTGAGAGAAAAAAACCCCAGGGAAAACCATTTAGTTACACATATGAAGTGCTTATACATCTGCCTTGTAAGGGGTGTTGCTTTCTGCATCCACCAGCACATTTTCTCCAGGGTTCCATATTAAATCCTTACTGGCTTAGAGTGATGGCTGAGTCTCCACTACCTTGAGGCCAGAGGGATCTCGCTGGGGGCACTGCTTTGACCCCCCCAGTGCCATCACCACGCTCTCCTGACTTACACCGGCTGCAAACATCAGAAACCTTTTAGACAGGGGCAGAGCGTAGCGCTGTCAGAGGTCACCTCGACCAGGAAAAAGGAAAGACATGCTGCAGCAAAGATCCGCTCCTTTTTCTACTGTACCTCGAGCAATGCTACTGTAGGACCAAGAGAGGTCCACACATGCTGGTGGGGAAGAAGCTTACTCAAAGGTTAATGGCAGGGAGTTTCTGCGAATGACTCAGTCACTCGTACAAGGTAAACAAACCGAGCAGTTTTTTTTTTATAAATATGGCTTATATTTAGAAAGGGCAGCCAGCAGGAATTTGCAGGAATTCACGTTTCGCAACTTCTCGCCCACGTCTGTCTCTGTCTGGACCATGGTCTGCCTGGTCCGCACTCTTAGCTGTTACGTCACAGCAAGCAGTCGTGAGGTCCGTCCCTCACTGTCCTCCTGAGGTAAGGTGGAAGGGGCTGCATTTTTTATCAGATTTCACACACGTCTGTCACGTGTCCCACTATTTCCTCCACAGGTCTTTTGCTGTGTCGTTACTGCAGTACCACCAGTGGTACAGGCCCATTACACTGGACTTGGGTCCTCATCTGTTGCCCCCTCCACCCCCTCAGAAAAAGAGCAGTGGGCTGGTCCTCATGTCCAATGGTCCATCCCTGGCTATGACATCACAGAAGACCCTCAGTTGCTGGGAGACCTTCCCCACTTATGACATCACAGCAGACCGTCAGTCCCTGGGAGACTTGCCCCGATTGAGACATCACAGCAGACCCTTGGTCCCTGGGAGACCCTTGCACAAAGCATTGTGTGGCTGAGGACGAAGGGGGGGTGGGGGGTGGGGGTGGCGGTATTCGCTTGGCCTTAAGAAAGCACCCACTAACTCTCCACTCTCAGACAGCTGCTGTGAGGATGCCCGTGGCGAGAAAGACAGAGCACTGTAAACCGGCGGCCCTCAGCTGACATCTTTATTGGGTGTTACTGTAATCATGTGCCCCGCCGGCTTCCTCTCGTTTACCTCAGGCCTGACAGCAGATGCCACTCGTAAGCCCCAGGTGCTCATGGGAAATTTGCACTAGCAGCTTTGGGTCTGGAGCTCATGGAGCAGAGAAACTTGTTTACAGGGCAAGGCAGTGCATCAAGCTCTCATTGTTCCAAATACTTTTACAAATTCACCAAGCTATGTTCTGTGTATAAAATGTAACCTAGGGAAGGGGCTTGGTTAGGCATACAAAGTACTTACAACTCAGTCTTCTAAGGGCCATGTACTTGCTGCAGTCTCATTACGTCTAAATGCACACACTCCCTGGGGTCCACTTGAAAAAGTTATTCACTTTTTCCAGAGAACTACAGAATGATTTCAAAAGCTCCAATAAAGCACCGCCATTACGCGGAATGAGATACACTTGTTAAATGCTAATCCTGAGGTAAACCGCTATTAAATTTTTGTTGTGCAACGCCCCAGGTGCCCTTTAAACACACACGAGTGCGTTTTTCCGTGTTACTCAGAGGGAAAATATCTCCAGGCTGTGCCGTCACTCCTACCACCGCCTGGCACTCTCAGCAGCCTGCGAACGGTCCGCTCTGCCGGGGCAGACCACGGAGATTCATTACCGAGCAGATTGCATGGCCTTTATGGTTTTGACATAAATAAATAAGTAAATAGTGGATATACTTTTTACGGCCTACATTTCTGTTGTTCTCGTGCAACGGCCCTCATTACAGTGCCGGGTGATCTAGTGCAGGGCAGCAGCGGTGGAAGACGAATGAAAGGACCTGCAGGCAGGGGCACGGCTGGCTGTTTAACTCACACAAAGGCTGTTTCAGTGCGCGCAAACAGCCAGGCATTCCGTGCCAAATTAGCCACATCGCTGAGCAGCAAGCGCTCAGACCAGGGACCGGCAGAGTCGCGATGCTCTGCGGGTTGCTCGTCACCTTAGCGGTCAGTCGATTTTTTTTTTGTCCCCAAAGAAAAAAGGAAGAAAAAAAATTCCTCAGGCAGAGAAGCATTCATCATACAGTAAAAAATAATATACAGCCCATTATAAAATGCAGTGTCCACATTCATCCTAGGAAGTGGAAACTCATCTGGTGTACCTACAATGCAACAGTCCATCCACAACTACAGACTGCAGTTTGTCATTTCCAAGCATCTGTCATTACAGCTATGGCTTCCTTGTCCCGTATTAACTGCAAAAAGTTAAAGTCAAAGTTTTGTCTCTAAATGAGTTTAGCCTATTTCTTTATGCCTATGTCTCTCTTT
The DNA here is from genome assembly GCF_013368585.1 of Megalops cyprinoides. Classification (NCBI taxonomy): domain Eukaryota; kingdom Metazoa; phylum Chordata; class Actinopteri; order Elopiformes; family Megalopidae; genus Megalops; species Megalops cyprinoides. The sequence continues at coordinate 24,773,054 of NC_050600.1, forward strand.
CCATCAACTTCAATTATAAATATATCTAATAAGAAGTGACAGTGAATGATTGCTTTCCACTTTAGTTCATACCTGCAACATTATTATAGTTAAAAGCTGCTCTTTTAAAACATCACAGCTCAATACACTGTTTCCTACTGACGTTTGTAAAGACTTTGCATTTGCGTTGTCACGGGCCCACGAAAGTGCCAGCATTAGCATGCGTGAACGTTTTCCTGCTGATATCACACTGCTATACAGATATGCACCATGCTCTTTGTGCTATATAAATTTGCATTTGTTCAGGCAAACATACTGGCTGCTTTCTTTATCCTGTTCAGTGTTAAATTCCAGGAATTCTAAGCTTGCGGTGGATGGACTTTACGCAGTCCTGTGTATTTGTTTCTGTGTGCCTCTCTACAATTGAACAGAGACTGGAGAAAAATAAGCCTAGAGCCAAATCTGATCATGATCTTGTATTGGTAAAAATCGTTTAACCCGCTCAAAACACAGACAAATAAACATATGTAAACACAAACCTAAATATGCAAATCCATGTGTTCTAGACACCTCAGCCCTTATTTTTTAGTGGATGGCTTGATTCGGTTCTTCACTCTATAGTAAAGAGTCTCCAGCTTAAACCTCTGCCGACCGCCAACACCTCTTAAATTCCGCCCTTCATGTCAATATTGACGGTATACTGAGTCGCACCCAGCGTCCCTATCTGGGGACAGCTGTGGTTCGGAGGGCCGTGATCACATAATCAAATTGCTTTTCATGGGAGCAAGCAGTAAGAGGAGCATCGAAGGTCAGCTCAGCATTGTGTAAAGTGGTGGGGGGGGGGGGGGGGGGGCATGCCAGACCTCATGAACAAGACACACACACAGGTACACGCACGCGTGCACGCACACACATGCAACTCACACAACCTTCCAGCACACAGTAGCACGACCAACTCCAGCTAGTTGTAATACTGAGAGGAGGACGACAGTGGGACTCAAGCAGTGCTTCTTCATGTGGCCGACGGGTGCAGACTGGCTGTGTCGTTCTTCCATTTGAGCGCTGGTTACCCTACGGTTCCGGCAGCAGCTGGAGTGGATTTTGTTCTGGCACTGTGTTCTTACGCTTAGCTTTCTGGCTGGGCAGGGGCTGGCTGATGGGGGGGGGGGGGGGGGGGTTTCTGCGACCCTTCTTATAGCTGGCCAATTCACCCGTCCTATAAGGGTTTGGGGGTCTGGCTTCGCCCTCCTTAGAAGAGAAGGGCCAGGTTTCAAGGGGCAGGCTGTCTGAAAGCAGCAAAACTGTGGATGCAGCAGTCGGACCGTCGGGGTTTGGCCGAACTTTTACACCTATGGCAGGCAGAAAATCAAGGCTCTGCGGCAGTCGTTTGCGGAATGATGTGCAAACCTAACATAGGTGAACTTCAGTGGGTTTTCTACCAGTGGACAATGCAGACTTGTTTTTGAACAGGTGTTCCTAGTACCCCAGGACATTCACAGCGCTTTCTGGCTCCGGCTCTCTCTCTCCACTGTGCTCTGAATGCCTTGTCTGCACTCCACTACCTCATCTTGAGACTAACGGCAGGAGATTAAAGGCAGCAGTTAAGAATCTACCAAGAGGCTACGTTAAGGACTAAAAGCGGTCACAAGCTGTTACGCCTAGCAATGCAAACGTCACAGAGACACCGTGAGAACATTACTCGGGCGGCTGGGCCCAGGAGGCCTCCGGCGTCTGGTCACGGTCACAGCGGGAGCCGTCAATCAGTAAACCGTCAGTCTGTCAATCGCTGAGCGTCGGTGTCGTGGCAGCGGAGCGACTCACCCGCACCAGCGTCGGCGCCATGCAGGAGCACACGGTCTTGACGTGCTTCAGACACTTCTCATGGGACATGAAGTTACACACTGTAGAGGGGGAGACAGACAAAAGACACTGCAGTTACTGCAAACTTTACAGTATGTGCACGTGTACAGTGCACTCATGTACTGTACATACGGGCTGGTGCCACACGGAGGAGGTAAATGAGCGAGGGAAGGGAGATGGAGTAACAAGAGGGGGAGGGGGGCATGGAGAAACGGGGGATGGGAGAGGAAGATGGAGTAACGGGGGGGTTGGGTGGAGTAAATGAAGGAGGGGAGAGAGGGATGAAGGAAGAGGGCAATGAAGTCAACTGAAGGGGTGTGGTCCGCAGGAAGTGAACTCTGGAAGGAGGTAAACATCTGACATTTTGCGAAATTTCCTCCATCGTCGTCAGATATCAGCTGACACAGCAGCTAGAAAAGATTTGTCTATATCCTACTACACGCTAGATAGGAGCCACATCCGCTTGCATGGCCTGCCATATCAAAAATAAGATAAAAACAGTTCCACTGGCACTCGGTGACAAACAGCGCCCTGTAGCTACATCACCAGCCTAACTCACACCGACACAGCTGTGCAAAGAGACAGACTGGCATTACATAACATGACGCATTTAAACAGCATTATCCTCAGTCAAGAGAATGGCTTAACCTGATGCCTGCAGGGTAAAGTTCAACGGAATGGTCCTGAGATGACTGACGGCAACCCAAAGGTATTGACCCAGGTCGTCTAATCCACAGGTTCATTGAGCTGAGAAGAGTACGGCGGCTCTGCTCTTTTCAATTTACAGCCGCGTCTCTCACTCCTCCTACTTGCACTACTCAATGCATTTTTGTACAGAGAAAATACGACAATATGCTATTCAGAGATATTCCCCAAAACCCTTTAAATGGACCTATGGTCAGACACCTTTTAGTAAGCAATCCTCTTTAAAAAGTCACATTTGCTCTGTGAGAAGATAAAACCAAGGAAAAGTGTCTGGTTGGACGTACAAATCATTTTGTATCAGCCTCATAAGGCATGTCCAACCGAACACTCTCCCTGAGGTTCCTGCTCAAAAGCTTGCTGACTTTTTCACAGAATGGAAATCCCAAGCTGAACTACTGATGGGTTTTCCAGAGTGCTGCCTCCAACTATGCTCATCTCGCAGGCGCCTCGGTGCGTACAGCGAGCCTCCCTTGGTTCTCGCCTTTCAGGTAGGCGCTCAATGCTCAGCACACTCCGCTCTCACACCGGGCAAGAGTAAACTGCCTGTCACTGTGCTAAAACACGACAAGAAACTCAGCAATTCAACAACAACAGCGCAACGGCTTAACCTTCCTAAAATATCCTCACACATTTCTACGTTGGGCAGCACATTTTACCAAAAACTAACAAGTTATAGTATCGTTTTTAGTGTTTTTTGTTTTGTTTTTATTTGCCCTCATTCCTCCCCCCCCCCCCCCACCCTTTCTGGACTGGCTAACCATACTTGCATTACATCTTCACGACACCCCCTATAACCATGCGGGAGCGCTGAGGCGAGTTAGCCGCCCACAATCCAGTGCAAACCAGCCACAGTGCAGCTCCAATTTTGATATATTGCTTGAACCCCAAGAGTTATAGCTTTCTAAGATACTGTATTAAGGCAGCATTGCTCTCTTGTGCAGGAGTGGCGTTTCTTTACACCAGCCGAAACCCCAGGCCAGTTCGAATGTTTTGCCCATTCAGTTTGGCCTGGTTTAGTGCGTTCACACCAGTGAGGGAAGTTTTACGTTTTGACCTCTCACCAGCAGCATGAATTATGCTTTTTTGCGCCTATTTACGCCAATGAGATCAGTGGAGCGTCTTTTGTCAAACTGCAGGAACAGGCGAGTGGTTTCATCTCGTCAGCAGTGGCAGGAAGTGGTATCTCTGGCCCCCGCTGCTGATGGCAGAGTGTCGTGGGCCGCGGAGAGAATCTTTCCATCAGCATCGCGCCTCCGCACCCCTACAAAACCGCAGGCGCGAGGGGGTCTGAGGGCTCTCAGCGCAGCACCTTTCCCCTCCCCAACCTCTTGAGCAGCTTCTGACGCAAACGGCAGGTGAGCATTCCCGGGGTGTGAAACGCACGGAGGTCTGTACGACCAGCGTCACCGCGGTTTCCTGGCCAGTAGACATGTACCGACGTACGAGTTCAGCAGTTCTGCTATCACCACTGTTCTTCACACCACACACAGTTTTGTTTTTCCACTTTTCAGAATCAATTATTTGAAAGCGATGGCCCTTTCGGTCTTCCCCTCTAAGGTAGCCGACTCGTGGTCAGCCACATTGGTTATTTTGAAATTTTCAGCATTTGAAAAGTGTGCAGTTCCATTTTCCCGTTTCTTCGCAAATTATTTGAATAGCTGAAATGGTCACCGCAGCCTTATTTGCTCGTTTCAGAAGTTTAAAAGCCTCCCAGGGCGTTTGAGAGAAAATGCAGCTCCGAGTGTTTGGATGCGCTCCGAGCGCTCGCAAACAGGCCCTGTGAGGACCCCTGACTGTGTACTCGGTGCGCCTTTCCAGTAAGGATCCGCTTCCAAGCGCTAACGTTTTTCAGGATTCCAACGAGGCGTTCAAGCTAAACAGTAACGGAAAGGTCAAGTGAGGCTAGTCCGTCTGAGGACAGCCCGAGGTGGCCCTTAAAGTCCGCAATGAAGCGAGCTTTCCATCACGGACCTCCACTAGGCAAACCGGCTGAGGGCGGGCACTCATCCCAAATGCCAGCATCACGTAGACAGTCAGTGGCATACTAATGCACCAGCAGTCAATATTGGCCTTATGTGACAGGGGGCATAATCATTTCCCTACCGAGGATAATCATGTTAATTAATGGTGTTCTTAAATCAGCTGGTTTAGATTTGCTTGGACAAAAAGTTAGGCGTGTTACACAGAAATTTTGTCAACATCCTAGCAAAAGCCCAGTAATGTGTGTAACCATGCATGAGTCTGTTTGTAGATGTTTGAAAGGCTCTCAGCTGCTCTCTGTTGCTCTCTCTCTCCCTCTCTTTCTCCCTCTAGCTCTGGCATCCAATCCCCTCCTTCCAGTGGACTTGCTGTTGCCATGCCGACCAGAGGAGTCAATCACGACTTTGCTGCAGCGGATTACACAACGGCGGCTCTCCCTCACTCTGCCCGGTAACACCAGAGTCGTCACTCACATGCCCGACGTGGCGGCTGCGCGCTCCGCGAACACTCGGGCATCCAGTGCCATGCGCTCCGAGAACGCTCGGCGCTCTGGACAACGTTCACGTCCTCACTCCCAACTCACATCCTGACACACGCTCACTCACTCACTGATACTCCAGATTGTCGCACACCCACACATTCACACGCACACACGAATACCACACATTCTCACAAACACCCACGCGCTTACATTCACTGACTCATCAACGCCACGTAATTTTATACAATAACATTCACTCACTCATTAAAACTCTGTATTGTCACATGCTCACATTCATTCAATCACTAATGCTCCATATTCTAACAAACTGACATTCATTCACTACTACTGTACATTCCTATATGCACACATACACTCATTCATCAATTTTCCAGATTCTCGCATGCCTACATTTACTCATTCACAGTAAGGATCCATATTCATATACCCCTACATTCACTCACACCCAAGGTCCTCACAAACTTCAACACCCATACATTTACTCTTCCTTCTACTAGATGGTTTGCTTCTACTTTTTAGGAAATGGTGGGCTCACATTAGATTCACATTATAGATCGACATTAATATGAAATTATTTCCCACACAAGTTCTCTCTCTCCCAATGCTATTACACCTGGATGCATCTGACACCACTTGTATAACAGTTTTAGCTGCACTGTTCCCATCTTTCTTAACTCCAGTTCTGCAGGTTCTGAGGAACTGGAGAAATACTAACGAGTTCCTGTAAAGACTGAAATATCATGGTGGTCACCAGTAACAGACCACATCAATGTGGCCTAGATAAGGCCGAAGGACAATTAGAGCACTGCACCACGCTAAACATAGCCTGCCGGAGGTCGTGGTTTTATGCTACATATGCAACACCACAAAAAGCAGCATGTTTTGAGAACTTTGGTCATGTACCCCGTTTCCTGATTGGATGTCATCTGCAGGGTCCTCTTGACCTATTGTTGCGGTCAGGCAACAAGAACACAGTTGGTTCACATGTACCATTTGCAAACCTGCCTTTTGGGAAAGTGACTATTCTGAATCTTGATGACTCCATTGGGTAAAGGAGGCAGAGGAAAATGGGTTTAATGCAAACCCACTGATCTACACATTGTCAGAGGTCTATCAATGGCCACCTATGATGACTCCACCATCATTCAGAAGTGGTAGTCACGTGGGGGACTCTTGGAGCCCTCAACCTCCATGATGGGGTACATGGTGACCCCCTGCCTTGCCAGAACAGAAATCAACAGCCACTGTAATCACAGCCCTGCTGCCATCTGAGGCCCGTAGAACTGCTTTCTACCCTCAGAGAGGATTTAACCATAAAGAGCTTTAACCATCATTATAGAGACAGAGGAGTCTTTCCACACCTTCAGAAAATCATAGAGGTAACAACATAACACTGCAGTAGGGTTCTGTGTGATGCACTCATGTGACATCAACAGTACAATAATCAAGAGTAGTAAACAGCCCCCCATGGAAGGGGAACTGAAATCATAACCTAGCACTTCTTTACATGATAGAGGTTTCGATACCAATGACCCTAGGATTGGAATGAGTCAGTGATCAGCCCCTGATGCTTGAACGGGACATCCTATGACCACGAGCTCATCCTCACCGACGGCTCATCAGAATGTCAGCTGTGACAGAAAGGTTATGGGTGAACGCCACAGCCCAGCCGCCAAATCCAAATCAGATCCCGTCCGCATTGCCTGGGGGCGGGGGGGGTAGGCAACACTCGCCTGGGCGTCTCTGAGGAGCTCCCTGTCTGCCCGGGCCTGGCGGGCGCCATGCCAGTCACATCAGTGCTCAGTTAAGGAGATTCCTTTTAATGAGGCAATTAAACAGGAGACAGCAGAGCACAAGATCGATCGGCAGCCATCTTTGCCTTTTGTATCCTGGAAGGGGCCTTTGAGTCTCTCCCTCTGAGAGGCTCAGAGCTGCCGGCAGTAGTGCTGGGAGATTCTTCAAAGCACGTCAGCGTGTGAATCAATGAATCCATGTCCCCCCCCAACCCCACACCCCCTCCACCCCCAAGTGCTCTGAGAAACAGGACAGAAAGTCTAGTTCTTATCTCTTGACAGCTGTCTGTCTATTTAGGTCTGCTTTGAAAGACCACAGAGCTAGACCAACCGACACTAAGATAGAAGTCACACCACACAGACACACACATACACAGTCACACCACAGATGCGCACACAATTATTCTACTGACATACATGCACACACTCATGCTACATAAGCAGAGACACATATTCCACACAATCACACCAACACACGCTACACATTCTGGCTGTTCTTAGACATTGGTTAGCCAAAATTACACACACAAAGTTATGCCAAATAAAGAAACACATTCATGCTTTCGGTTTCTCCATCCTGCACTCACTTATACACAAACAGTAAAACTAGAAACTCCACAGTCAGCCACACATCTGTACGATCTCTGCCTCTCAAACACACACACACACACACATTTCCACTCTCCCTCTTACAGTCACATTAAACAGACAGAACACATAGAGCATCACACATTTTGCACATCCACAAATGCATGCAGGCACGCGCATGCGAATCTTTCCCTGATTTGAAAATGCACCTAGGATTCTTATCAAAACCATTCATTCTTGCCCCCACTAGTTTTTTGGTTCACGGCTGATATTGTGAGTCATTTCACATAACGTGCTGGTTCTAGGTCAATCACTGTGCATTCACAGTGACTGTGAGATGACTGAGAAAAACTGAAATTCTCTTTGCTATTCTGAATATTAGAGAAGGAAACGGGAGCTGCCATACTAATCAAAGCCACATTCCACATAATGGCCAAAATATGGAAATATGAAAGCACCATCAAACACGATCACGCATTCTGCCAGTTTCCTTTGGAAAAGTCATTCTGAGGGACGTGGGGACAGGGGTCAGAACTGCTAACACCAAACTAACTGTACATTAAAATTCTCTGTTTCAGTTTTTCTCAATCCTGCTCCTGGAGGCCCACTGTCCTGCACGTTTTCCATCTCTCCCTGCTCTACCTACCTGACTGAACTCATCAGTGGCACTGATTAGTTGAGCACACCTGATTTAATCAAGCGCATGTTAATCACACCAATCAGGTGTGTTTGGAACAAGGATAGATAGAGGATATACAGGACAATGGGCCTCCAGGAGTAGGATTGAGAAAAACTGCTCTATTTAATTAAATATTTCTGATTAGATACCTCCTACTCAAATGAAGTCATCACTCCTTCCTTGAGTGGGAATATGCTCCTGTGGCCTGAATAGGACGGCCTGGATCTTGCTTTAAACTGTCGGCATCTGCATGAGTGCACATGCAGATGTCCCTTAATTGAAAGCATATTCAGCCATATTTTCGTATTTTAAATGCTGATTCAACAGCTGACCCGTTACCTTCTCTGTCCAACACGCTTGTCAGCACAGTACGAAACAAAATTGACTGTCAGGGTGATAGGTTTTCATTTTTTTTAATTAATCGCTTTTAAACAGGGATTCTGCAAAAAAACACTCTGATGTGCTATCTTGGTCCTCACAGCAAGGTCCACTGCTTGCACAGGCTAAAGCACTGCATTATGGGTACATACCCCTATCTCCTTTGCTGTCAGAAGGACAGAAATGTAGACAGATCTGGGACTATGCTGGTGATTCATCATGTTGCATTAGAGCTTCCTTATGTCACTCCACTGCATCCCTTGGAAAGACACCCATGTGCCAGTGTGACAGGGACACTGGGACAACTCTCTTCGAGGCCTGGTAACCCCCTGTCTCTCAATTCTGCTCCATAAGTAAGAAATAAGTGCGAGAAAAGCCCTCATCAGCCACCAGGTCTTTCAGTCAAAGAGGAATTTACACTATTCTTAGCTCTGTGTGCAAGCTTATCTTTAGCAAAGGGCTGATTGTCAATATATGCAAATTACACAAGGCATACCATGAAATTATTTCCCTAGCTAAATGTTTAAGAATTACAAATCAACAAGCTGCTGTCTTATCTCTCAGTTAACATGAAGCTAACCTAAGCTCTCTTTATTTACTGTCCCACTATCTCACATTGCTCTGTTGCCTGCTTGTGGACACCGGTTTTATGGATATGGATATGGATACCTGTCAGCTGGGAACGAAGTCCTCCTAAGGCAAGGGTGCCAAACAATGGAATTAATACTGTCCAATATGACGCTGCTTCTCGTGCATAAGCTAATGCGTTGCTGAAACTGAACAGTAACAATGTGGAAATGGTCTAGTCAATGCCAGTGATCTGATTACCCATATTTTTTCACTGCAGGTCACAGATCTTGTCATAGTAGTTAAGAGACATTTTCCAAATCAATGTTGCAGTTTGTCAGCCAGGAAGCAATTTGAAAAGGGCAGTCTAATCCATCAGTGGGGCTTGACCACACACCTGGCCCTCCCAAGGGTACCAGTCACCTGGCAACCCTCCTGTGTGATGCACCTCACCCTGATCACTCTCCACCGTGCCACACATGAACAGATGGGAGCAAGGCATGATGGGGTCTTTCAGAGCTGCAAAGGCTGAACCATCCAACAAGCCACCGGGAGCTCTCGCTGTCTGTGCAGCTATGTTTTCTGAACAACAGGGACTTGGTCAGATTGGTGGGGGGCACCAACTGTCAATCATTGCACTTGCTCAAGCTGCACTCGCAAGTAACATGTGAGGCAAAATCAAAAGAGAATCATTTATAACACAAACAACTGGGATACCCTATGACCTATGACACATGGCACCATCATACTACACCAGCAGCCCCTTGAATATGTGGGTATATTTACCAAGATGTACTTGTGCTGCAGCAACTCAAGCCCCTACAACTGTTGTCAATGCATAAGGGTTAATCGTTTCAGTTCTAAATGCAGTGATGTTTCCTACCACAGCCATTAAAGCCAAACCCAAACAAACCACTTCTTTATTCATTGAGACTGCATACTGTTTTGATTATCATTGTTATTATTGGCATTTAGCAGATGCTCTTATCCAGAGCAAGTTACGTCAGGTTTCGTTACAGGTTTTTTTTTTTTTTTTTTTTTAACAATGTTATCCATTTATACAGCTGGATATTGACTGAGGCAAGTGTGGGTTAAGTACCTTGCCCAAGGGTACAGCAGCAGTGCCCCTGTGGGGAACTGAACCGGCTACCTTTCGGTTACGAGTCCTGCTGCATAACCTCTGTGCAACTCTGGAAGCGTGGAAGCGGGACTCAGTGGCATTAATACAAGATATCCTTGTATGCCAGACCTTCATCACCAGCTGTGTTAACGGCATTTAAGTTCAGTTTCTAAATTGCAGCATTGTATTGTCCGTTTTGTCTGCATTATATCCGTTTTATTGCTGAATATGTTCACCTGCCTTCACCTGCCAATTGGAAATCTTGCAGCTTTCCTGAGGTGTTGGTTCTGTTGTTAGTTACACCCTTGAGCTGGTTGAATTTACGCTGTGGGATGTGTTTTAGTAGCTTGACCAAAAGAGGAGAGGACTGTACTGAACCACTCTGATCACAAGACAAAAAAAATGTGACCCATATCTTATAACACATCCCTGTTCAAGTTGTGTTATAATGAACATGCTATCTATTTAAAACAGGCCTGTTCCACCCCAGAAGGGATGAAATCCATGAGGTTTTCCAGGTCCTTTAAAATCACTGATATTAAGAAATGAGGAGCGAGACTTAAGTGGTTCAATTAAGTCAATCATTTTCTGAACCGGGTCCTTAACTGCCCGCCAGTGACGAAACCTGTAGCACCGGGTTTAAAAACTGAAAACTACGGGTCTCGTTCAGTATCATAAAACTTTGGGAAAAGAACCGCATTTTACAAGCTACCCAAACCGTGGACGTTCATTCACGTGACCCGACCCCTTGATTAACCCTGACAGCGTCTCTTGGCTGGCTAAAAAACCCACAGACCATCCCTGCCACCATGTGACCTGCTCGTCAACCCCAGCCAGTATGTTTCGCTGTAAGGGCGAAGCCAGTATGATTCTGAACGCCAAGCAACAGCAGCTTTGAAGCAAGCTTTAACCTTAGCATCCGACCATCGCCGAGAACGACACAGGTATGAGACATTGACCAGGAGCAAAGTTAGGCCTACGTTATAAAGTGGAGATATGCATGGTGACGTGGGAAAGGCCGGAATTCAACAAGGTTATGATCTCAGGTGGAGTCATCTGGAAATCCTCACATGAAAATCAAACGTTGTGTAAATGAGGCCATACCCGTACCAAGGTCAAGCCCGGGCGCCCAGCTGACCGGGCATGACAACATTCCCCTCATTAACTGAGCACAACACAGAGCAGCATACACAGTACCGCCTGCTAAGAACTGTGAGAAACTTGCTAATCTCAAGGACCACAAGAGAAGACAATCAGCTTGTCCAGTGACAGAGGCAAAACTTGCGTTAACTGCTTAAGTGTTACGGTGTTTCAACAGAGCATCAGTAGCCAGTTGTTTTTTTAGAGCCCATGAAGACCGATCAATCAAGTTCCATGTGTGCCGTACGTGCAATAACAGCCGTCTGATGTGACCACTTTAATAAAAGACAATGCAAACCATTTTGTAATCAACACCTGAATGTGTTTACTTCCTTAAAATGGCAAACTTGAAACAAATAAACTACAGAAATATTTCGACAGCTACATCCAGAGGCAGCTATCTTGTTCACAGAAAAAACTGACGACGTACACGGAGCTCCAACACTTTTCATTTAAGATAAGAAACGAATAAATTTTACAAAAAAAAAAAAAAAAACAGGTCAGATCGGGTGTCCCCTATTTGTTCCAGGTTCTGGTTGAGCAAATTAAACCGTCTTCATTTCACTTTCAGCCTCAAAAACAAAACCGTGCAAGAGAAGCCTAACCGCTGGCTAACATACTATGGAGTAATAATCAATAATTAAAAACATAGCAATCATCAACACAATCGCACGATTCCTTACCTTCACAAAGGAAGCCGACAAGTCCCCATATGAAATCGCTACAGTGATGGCAGAACGTCGGCTTGGTTAGAGTTACTTTCCTGAAGCCGTGTCCCGGAGCCCCGACCTGGTACTTGGTTCGAGAACCCGGGGACTGCTGTGCCTTCTTCCGCCCAGAAAGAGGGCTCTCGCCCGGACTGTCTGCGCCGGAGTTCCCATGTTTAATTCGACTACTATCTGCCATGCCACGACGATTATGCCTTCCAAAGCCGGTTTACTTTGATGTGTTAAAACCCGAAAAGCCAAGGTTATCTGGTGTTTTTGTAGCTGATCTCACAAACGGTTCTGTGCTTTGCTAACCTTTTCCGCCCGAGTCATCGTGACTTTACTGAGAATGTGAAACGCTACAGCGTGTTGTATCGTGAGCGTCAGCCTTGCTAACTGGCCAGAGATTAAACAGGGGTTCGTTCCTTAAACACTGACCTCTGTTTCTGGCTAGCTTGCTAGCACTGTGGTATTAAAAAACACGATTTTGATTTAGATTGTATGCGCACATACTCGTAATTTATAATACATATTTAGAAATGAGTTATTTTAGATCGAATTGATTGAATGGCAACGACTTCCTTGTGTGCGACGGCGAGATTTGGCTAGATACATTGTAAAACACTGCTTGATACCTATAACTACCTAACAAGTAGTTCAGCTAAACTTGTTTGTGAACATATGGCATGAGGTAAACTCTCTCTGTTCTGCATTTATTTCCTAATACGTGTTTTTTAAATGACACAAAATCAAACCCAATTTGTAGGATATATCCAGAAAGCAAGATGAACATATTCCATGTTCATGACTGCTTGTTGAGTTCATAAAATATTGTATTTAAGTATTTAACTTGTTGCCAGCTTTTGTAAAGGAAATAATTATTCCGAATGGTTTGATATTTTCCCCAAGACTGGGGGAATATTTCTAGCTTGCTGGCTAGTTGTCTGGCTTGGCTAGGTAGAACAGACTGGCCCGACATGCACGAACGACAACCTAGCCAATTCAGAACGGCGATCAAATGTATTCGATCACATTAGTTAGAAAAATGGATAGCAAGGTAACTAGCTCTAACAAGGAGGGGGAATCTAGACATTTATCCCTACGAAGAAAGGCGCGATTCGACGCGATTGTCTTCTGCCAAGTTTCATTTTCTTTGCGGCAGATTGGAGTTGTAAAGAACAAACACACAACTTCCGCCTCCAGTATTTTTCGACTGCTTTCCTCGTCCTCCCAGTTGCAGTCGCCGTGTAATCCCCGCCGCGACTTCGATGTGCGCTAACGAGCTAGCATCTCGCTACATTCCCTGCACGTCTGTGCAGATTGTTTTTTGACTGCGAATTCGCGTTTGACGCCGTTACCTGCCTGTCTGTCGTTGGTTCTGCTCTGCCCCCCTCCCTCCCCGGACCTGCGTAAGAAGAGCAGATGCAGGGATTCCAGTGCAAAAGCACACCCCACAATTTGGTATTCAAAGAGCGTTCGAACACCCACTGGTTCCCGCAACCTAGTGAATGGGATTTAAAAAGACAGCGCCACTTAGCTGGTTTTCTCTCCCCGTGAAGCCTTGCGGGGATTTGTTATGCAAAGTAATGAGGAGAACGTCCCTAATCAAACCTCAGGTGAAAGTGACACGGGAAAGTGGGAGATAGTATTCTACACACGACGCTGCGTTGGAAAAGCCTAACTCATACAGAAATCAATTATGGTCCTCTTTTTTCGGTTGGCGTTACTTTGCTGTGGACCCGCGATTAAAGACTTTCTAGGTCTGTGACAGTTGGAGCCAATGGTACCAATGTGTACCAAGGAGGTTTATAAAACAAACGAAACCTCATGCGTTATTTTTGAATGTCAACGTAATGTAGCTACTAATCAATGGGTAAGGAAAGTAACAGCGAGAGCTTCCGATACATAAAAACTGTTCTTAATCTAGTTCGGTTTCTGCTTGCAGAAAAGAGGAATTGTCTCATTAACCCCCACCGCAACGTTACCAATTATAGTAACCTACGTGTTTTCTCTTTCTACATAACCTCAGGTGAAAACTAATGTTGTTGTGTGTCTTGCTTCAGTTACTTTCCAGACTGAACAAGTTCTCACCTTTAACAAACAACGATTCCTAAAAAAATATTTTTAACTCATAAGGTAATTTTAGCTCAAAACAGGAACATCTCCTAAATGCATTATGTGAAAGGAATATGTCTCGGTTAAGGGAGTCTAAATATAGCACAATGTCTCTAACCTCTGCAACTTGGGATGGCGGGTCATTAGAGTTGTCATTATTGTCAATGAGACAATGATTGCTAGCTCTGTTAAAGAGTGAGCTCTCCTTACTCAAATCGTTCCTGCACCATTGCAAGATAGACACTTCTGATAACTGCGACTTTTTTCAATGTTAGTTTATTATAAATGTCTCATTCAGAAACTTTGTGTGGAATGTGTATAGCTGTCCCTTGAACTGAAACAGAAGGCTGTGGGTTTGATGGCCAAAAGTGTCAAGGAACAGAAACCATGTTTTCTGCTTGCACTTCCACAAGACGTGTGAACGAGTCAGTTTGTGAGTGAAATCACCTGTAGATCCCATGGATAAAGCAATTCAGACGACCAGAGCTGTGCCTGCAATGATCAAAGCTAACACATGAAATCACATTTGCTTAGCAGACGTTCCTATCCGGCGCAATGTTCACAGTTTCTTTTTTACATTATCCATTCATGTATAGATGGACATCTGAGGCAATTCCGCCTAAGTACCTTGCCCAAGGATACAACAGCCGAGCCCACAAGGAAATCAAATCATTTTGTACTACCACCATGCCAGTGTGCTGCATGCACGTAACATTTAGGCTAGATAAAATGAAATAAAACATATCACACTTTTACCTTTAAATTCTTGCAAAGGAGTCACGCTTCAGGGCAAGATTCGAACCTCAAGGCCTATCAGTTTGTCTAAAAAGCAAGAAAGTCACCTGAAAACTGTTGATGACTCAACACTGACTCGAGTCACTGACTGGATCCAACAACTCTGCTGTTCAGCACTGCAGGACTGGGCAGGCCAACCAGCCTTTCGCCAGGATGTTTTGGGTGCCTGTGTTTTTTTTTTAATAAATACCATACCATACATAGATCAATACAAATAGTCTCACTGTGTTTCTTGAAGTTTGCATGACTGAACATTAAAACCAGAGGATTAGAGATTTGTGGGACTACGGTTTGCTGCAGTCCTCCTTTTGTCTTTGCTGCATATGCACTTATTGTGTTGCACATCATCTAAATAATAGATGAGGTATGATGGGCGTCTATTGAGCGAATGCGTTCATCATCCAGACGCCCCCTAGTGGCTATCTCCATCGGAGCACTACTACGTGACATGACAACTGACTTTTTCAGCGTGGAATCTTCAAGTGCTTCAAAACACCAACTGGTCAACAAAGTGTTCTGGTGTCATGAGACTTTCTGACCATTAACAAACACAAGACTCTTTTGAAGCACTAAAACATATGTCAACAATAATTAAATTAAACTATTTGTATTTTTAGCTTTATTTCAGCAAAACTTTGTTTTACATTTGTATTATTAAAAACTGAGAGGAGAACCACCTATCAAGCCGATCAAGAAATGAACAGAAACAGGCAGACTTCCGCACCATAAAAATGTGTCATTATCTGCTAGCATTTATATATTATTTGCTTCAGTCATGAGCCCATATTTAGAAGCATTTTAATCACGAGGCAAGAAAAAACATTCAAAAATCTTTAAATAGATTGAAATCATTTGAAACATAACTTCATGGAAGAGCAACTATGTAATATTAAATACATGTTATGTACAATATTAAATATAGATTATATTTCATCATGCCAGAGCAGACAAAGCAAAAGATAATATCGATATATTCAAAGTGGGAGATAGTTATATGTTTGGAGGCTAAAAAGACCTTTCAAAGAAAGGAGTAGCAGTCTCTCAGCATAAGGGAAAGTCATGCTTCTTGAAGATTTTGTACAGCATCAGTCTGACAACATGTAGATTACAAGGTGTAGATATTTGAAAATAGTGCACCCAAAACCAACCTTTAATAAACGCAACTGTCCCTCATCTAACTGCAAATTCAGAATGAAGTAAAACACTGGGATTCTTGTTCGAATTAAAACTCAACTTTGAACTCTGTCAGCTCTGAGCCCGTATTATAGGTGATCACCTCCCAAGACAGAACACATATTGTGGTTTGACTACGCATCAAGGCCAGAGATTATTCCCCAGGGTATTTCAGTTGAAATAATTCCAAATGTAAAGGTGCCATTTTTTTTTTTTTTTTCGTTTTTAATAAATTATCTTAAAACAGTCAAATTTAGGTTTGGACAACCGTCCTTTTGGCAATGGTGCAAAATGCTTTTGAAAGAGAAACATCTGCAAACATATAATCAAAAACAAGTCACTGCTGCTAAGAAACTGTATCCCTTTATCCTTCACATGTTCCTCAAGGTTGCTGGGAAAAAGCCCCCTGTCATCCTTCCCACCTCCCTCACATTAAGGGTGCTTTCACGGCCAGTGTCTGATTTCTGAAAGGCTGGTAAAGTGGGCTGATTGAATTTGTCGGTATTGATCTCTAGTGTAACGAGACAGACAGTGCTTCTTGTCTGCCCACGCCAGCTTCCAGTCTCGCTTTCATAAATTATTGAGCAAGAAAGCTCACTGGATCTTGACACCGGATTGCAATGCATTTAAATCAAAAAAGCTCTTATTAAAAAAAAAAAATAATAACTGATGTGGGCACCTTTCCACAAATGAACAAAATTTAAGGTGTGAGATTTTTTTTTTCCAGATATCGGTTTCTCCACCAGCGACAACCAATTGAGAAGTGCAATTTTCATTGCACTGATTGTAGGGTGATTGACTTTATCTGGTGTGACCTAACAAAACCCAAGGGAAAAAAGTAAGCCAATGGGAGGCTTCGCTCAGGTGGGCCGATAACAGGTCAGAGGCGAACCTTCACAAACCAGTCAGCCACAGGGTAAAAACAAAATGCTCCGCTGTAAACATCAACGGTCGATAAAAACGTCTGAAGAAAGAGTGCCAAAGCTTCTTCTCTGTAGAAATGACCAACACAGAAAATGTGGTGAACTTCAAGGCCTTCTACATGGTAGACCAAGCACGTTCCCTGGTTTAATCTGTCAATACTCATTAATCTGTTCCAGGGAACTTTAAAGAGAATACATTCCAGCTGAAACATGTAAATGCATAACTTAATTAAATGAAATGTACATCCTTTTAGAGTAGGGTGAAAAATAGCTGTTTTACACAGAAACACCCCCTGTAAACTGTAAACCATATGAAACAGGCAGGGAAGGAACTTTAGATGACAACCAAAGGGCTAAATAAAGATCAACACAGCAACAGCAGGTTTGTCCTCAGCATATGTGACTAAATGTTGGCTCTCTCACCGATGCAGCATGGCTAATATTCAGAATCCCAGGGATCAGAGAATTGCAGGTGGTAAAGGGTAAAGACATGTTAATCACTGCATTTTGGAGTGCTTAAATAGCCAAAGTTAGCTTCCTTAGGTCCTGATTGAAATCCTTGTGAAACAGTGCTTGACCCCTATGTGGTACAATATTTGTAAGCAGACACAAGTCTTCCTTTTCCCCTGTTGGCTTCCCTTGCTCACTGCCTTTAACTTTATAGGTACCTGACTATGTGTATAAGTCCTGACAGGACACTGCATAAGCACAGTCCCTAGGTGTGGGGGCGGCGGTTAAAAGCAGACTCACTTTAGCGTTCTAAACACAGGAAGGCAGAGGGGAACAACTACTGTGCACACACTCACGATCAAACGGTGCATAAATCTGCAAAAGGCAAAGCTCCGACTGGCTCGACCGCTCCACCCAAAGCTCAGTCCACAGGCCGACTGGCTGCATCATCTGCACCTGCACCCACGCCCTCATAATTTTATTGTTGATTATATGAAAGAGCAACTTTTCTGTAAAATTCTGTATCCCATTTTGCTCCTACCCTTTGATGTGCAGGCCACTAGTAGTGATCACAACCTCTCTCCAGGCGCTTATGAAATGCCTCATTGCACCAATTAGCTTCCACATTTGCGCATTCTTCCATATTGAACAGCATATAGAGCATGTAAAATAATTAGAAATGATTAAATGTCCGAAATGAGAGACAATAGCTCATAGTGTACTGAAAAATATATAAAAAAAAAAAAACAACACATTGTTCATTGGCTACCTCAGCTTTGATGGATCAGCACTTTTTTGCCCTCTTGTGGTAAAACCAAGGTACTGCCATTACCTCAGGCGAGATGCTAACAGGTGAGTGTGAATGAGTAAGTGAGAGACATTGTTTCTTGGGCTGCTTATTGCAACCATAAAACAGTGTGCTGCATAAGCTCAGTTCTCTTCTGAAAAAAAAATGATGAACAGACATTGACAACAGAACTGAATTTTATACTTACAGCGTGGGGTGATTTCAGATGTGTGAACAATGGTGGTAAGTGCTGGTGGCCCCCTAAAAAGTAACAACCTGACTTCTCACTCCCTTAATGTACTGTACAGATGGCAGACACCACTTATTCTGTATTCAAAGCCAGGTGATAATTCTGATTCAGTGGTGCTCATTTGAACAAAACCATAGAAGAACCATAGAAAAGAAAACAACTTTTTAGAAGTTTAAGGACAGGGGAAAACAGTGCTGAACTGGGGGCTCATTTCTCTTACCAATGCAGACAAGAAGAAATGAGGCAAAATACCTGCAACCCAAGCAATGTACTGAACTGCAGTGTTGTTAAAACCGCAATATGAGAACTAAAATCTATCAAAAACATTTACACCGTAGCTACAGGGTTTGGATTATTAACTTTTTAAAACATGTGACAGGTATACGTGAATAAAAAGCAAAAGAATATAAAACAGTGGAAAGAGACGACAACCTATTTAACTGGCAGCAGGTCAAGTGGAAAGAATTCTCCACCAATTAACGGCGATGAAGAAGCACCAATGGGAATCTGTAAGAGGCAGCAAGGTGTAGGGTAGCCAGTGCCTTTGAGAGATGTTAGTAAACACCATTGGAGTTCTGATCCGGGATCCTGACCGGGCCCATGCCGGACAAGAGGGGGCGCACAGCCTCCCCCTGGGCTGAGGAAGGAGAAGGACCTGCAAGGATGACAGTCCCTAGAGTCCACTTCCTGTTTCCTGCTTCCTGTAGTTGTGGAAAAAGACACCAATCCCTGCATATGTGTGGAGATCAGTGGCGTTCAGGCAGAACCCAGGCAGGGCCGTAAAGTTCTGCCCACTCCTCTTCTGTGGGGTGTTGTGGCCAGTGCCAGGTTTACAGAGCAAACCTCTTATTCTTGTTGACGTTCTTCTTCCAGCCAGTCTGCCTCTGTCTTCAGTACACTTTCCTGTGTGACAGTTCTGTTTCCCAAAGTACCAAAAATATTCAAAACAAAGATAATGGCAAAATGTTTAAAACAGAAGAATCTGCACTACATACAACAGCAACAACAGATAATAAACATGGGCTGTTAACAATGCCCAAGATTGAATAAAGTATAGGCACCTGAACCACTCTTTCTCCCAACGGCATCCCTAAGCCAATCTGAAGTCCTTAGGACAGGATGAGGTTTTATCTACATTTGAGCATTTTTCATTCTGACTTGCAAACTGAGTTAAAAAGGTGTGCTGGGTTGATATGGCAATAGCTCCTGCTGGCACATTAGCTGAATGACATCTTCCAATGATTTCCACAAGCATAAGTCCTCTCCATGTATAGCTGCCGAAAGAAAGCAAGACTGCACCCCAACACAATTAGGCTGGACGACTTCTACCCCCTGCCCCTACATCTCAGCTTCCGGGAGACGCTGGGACGAGGCCTCTGAAGGTGTCCACCTGGCTTGCATCACTGCAGACACTACAGCATCCAAAACAGAGGGAAAAAACCACAGTTTTCCGACTCTCAACGTACCACCGACTCCTTCAGGACTGGGGAGGGAGGGAGGGAGAGATTGCGCAATAAGGAGTCACTGGCTGGAGCAGCCCCCCACTCTTAGCTTGGTCCACCTGGTTGGGGGTTTCATTACGATACATTAATTTGCTAAGCAGGCACCCTTGCCTAGAGCGACTAGTGTAGCTTACATCCAGCTGGATCATTACTGCAGCAGTTCAGGTTAAGTGCCTCGCCCAAGGGTACAACGGCAGTGTCACCACCTGGGAATCCTGGAACTGCTGACGCCTGGGCCACAAGCTCCGCCCCTTCCTACCGCGGTACGTCACTGCCCTGCCCGTTGGTCGCCACGCACGGGAGGTGGGGGAGGGAGACGGGGCTCTAGAACTTGGGCTGGTAGAGGGAGACGCGTCCGCTGAGGCAGCCAGAGGCCAGCTGGCAGTGCGTGGGGGAGAACTTGGTGGTGAGCACCACGTCGCTGTGGGAGTAGATGGAGCGCACCTCGCGCAGTGCAGCGGGCGGCCCGTCGGCTGGAGGCCAGTCGGTCAGCTCGCCGCAGCGCCCGTCGAAGGCCAGCAGCCGCACGCCGTAGCCGTAGGGCGAGCAGATGAGGCGCCCGTCGGGGCTGAAGCACAGCTCCTTGATGTAGCCCCGCCCGACGTTTGCCTCCTCTATGTAGTGCGTGAGCCGGAGGGAGCGGCGCGGGGAGGCGGTGGCCGCCCGCGGCGGCGGGGCACCCTCCTGGAACTCGTACACGCAAGTCCACTGCAAAGGGGAAAGGAGGGGGGGGGTTCAGACAGTGAGTCATGTGATGAGCTGGGTGGAATTCATTTGGGCAGCAAAATGGACCCTTCAATGACACACATGTACTACGCACACACAGGCACACACACTAACTCCTCCTTGGTAAATGAGTACCCTCTATCACTGGGCAGGGTTAGCCAGTGGAGCTTCTTTAATTGGCGTTCTTTTTCAAATAGTTTCATAACCCCCCCCCCCCCCCAAAAAAAAAAAATGAATTATTTGGAGCTCCAGCATACTAAGCTCCAGTTAAGATAACTGCAGATACTTTTACAGAGAATAGCTGCTGGTAAAGTTTAAGTTCCCCTGTAGCAGTTTCCTAACTAAATGGCAACCAGCAAACTTAAGCAGTTCTGAATTTTACTGTGACAGCAAGAGAGAGAGTAAAAAGAAAGGGAACCAGTCAGTGAGAGAGAGGCTACGTGAAAGAACGCCAGACAGAGGAAAAGTGAGAGCGCAAAAGTGACAAATTAAGCAAGATAGAGAGAAAGACAGCAAGTGTGTGAGACACCACAAGACAGATAGAGCCAGAGAGGACAAAAGTGTGTGTGTGTGTGTGTGTGTGTGTGTGTGTGTGTGTGTGTGTGTGAGTGAGTGAGTGAGTGAGTGAGTGAGTGAGAGAGAGAGAGAGAGAGAGAGAAAGTGAGGGCAAAACAGAGTGAGGCAGGAAGAAGTAGAGACAGTGAGCGGGTCTGAGAGGGAGACTGGGGTGGGCGCGGTGCCCACCTCCTGGTCGTCAGCATTGCTGGAGCAGCGGAGCAGGGTGGCCCAGCCTTTGGGGTGAAGCTGCAGGGAGGTGATGCAGTTCCCCCGGTCTCGCTCCCCGGGGATCTCTGGGGTCAGCACCTCCAGGCTGTTCCTTGGAGGGGCGCCTGGAGGAGGGAATGTTTCAAAAAAAAAAACAACACACCACTCAACACTCACCATCCACCATCCTTGAGCACTAAACAGCATTCCACATATGTGAATCAAGGATAAAAGAATAAACCTCTTATAATAACCAATGCCTATATGACAAAAACCCACATGTTTAAGCTTTGCTTATAAACATCAGACTGCGCTGGGCAAAAAAAACAATGAATCTCATGAGGAAGGTGCACAATCATTTACTTTGACCAGGGGTGACCCGTTCATGTCTCTCTGCCTGCAGTATTAGCTTCAGATGTTTCGTTTCATTTGCTACTTGGACAGAAGTTGCCTCACCTGACATTTCAGGAATAAATAAGCCACTAACTGACAGTGACTCTAAAACCAGGATCACACCTAAAGGCCTGGAATGGACAACCCCCCCCCCACTCTTAACACTAATCAGGGGTGCATACAACACTGTACCTTTTCAGGAGCTTACATATACCAGGGCCAGGTTAGAGTTATCTCTAATAGAGATACACTCAGCTCACAGTTCAGTTTGAAACATGATTCCTGAAGTATAAAATGTACAAAAACAATGTTTTGGATCTTGTTCAACTTGTAAACAATATGAGGTGTTTTGAGTTAAAATGATAGAATCTATTACACAAATTTCTAAATTAAATGACAAAACTCAGCTTTCCAGTGCAAGCCATACAGTATGGTTAAACAAGATCGTTTAGAACCAATCTGCTTGTTCATCGTGCCCTCTGCTGTTCACACAATGCATTAAAACCGAAAAGTGCATTTTAGATTCGCTCTGTAGAAATAAGAATCATAATCAGAAAAAACCAGTTGAAGCTGATATCACAACTATTTTTCAGCTCCATGGTGTGTATTGGTATGTTTTTTATGGCATTTTATGATATTTCATAACACTCCGAGTGTATGTCTCTAATCGGGACCAAAGGGTTGAGAAACAGAGCCGGCCCAACGGCCAGCCCAAATCTCTCGCCCAAGGTAACCCCCCCCCCCCCCCCCCCCTCCAGCTTAGCCCCGCCTCTCTGGCCAGGAGGCCCCAGCCTCACCTTCTCTGAGCGAGGACTGGGGCCGGCTCTTGCCGGGGTCGCCGCCATGGCGGGGGGCGCCCACCGTCCTGGAGCCGTCGGCGGCGAGGGTGGTCCGGCGGGCCCGCAGGGTGCGGTAGCTGCCGACCTCCAGCGACTGGGTGAGGTCCAGGTCGTGCAGGATGAGTAGGTAGCCCGATGAGGTGGAGATGAGCATCTTGGAGCAGTCGGGCGTCAGGCGCATCCTCATCAGGTAGCGCGTGTGGAAGAACTTCTTATGTGGGCAGCCCTCCTCTGTGAACCTAGGGGGTGGAGGGAGGGGGGGGGGGGGCGCACCACAGGGTGAGCCGGATTGACAGCAAGATTCTGGGTGACTGGATGATAGTGTGATTAAGAGAGCTGAGCTTGGGACCTGATGGTTGCAGATTCAATAGCTCCTGTTGTGCCCCTCAGTATAGAACTTCACTTGAACTGAGTTATTTTAGACATATGGATGTTTGCTAAGCAAATAATAATTCAATAACTTTATTCATCAGTCAATGGCATGCAGGTCAAAGTGGAGTTCCCATGGAGTGATATGAAATAACGTACCACAAATTAAAAAGAATGTCAAAATTGCCAGATTGCTGCTAGATGGATAAGTATAGAAAACTATGTTAAGTCATGACACACCCAAACTACAGTGCCTGAGAGCAGCTGTCATGAACACAAACACCTACAAGCAACGCCTTGGGAGAACTACAGATAGGAACTACAGGTAGGGCCAAAATAGGGCAATGGAGTAGCATATGCATGAGCATCCATCCAAATGCCCACTCCAAGGGAAAGGAGACACAGCTGTACTAATTGCCATTGCATTTAATGGCATGTTTACAACCTATGGAAAGCCATAGGAAACCACAGCGTGAACGTTCTTCCACGAACAACAACGCAGCCCCAGCCCCGTTCACCTGTTGGTATCCCAGGTGATGACGTTGCCGTCGAAGCCGGAGGTGACGAGGAGGCGGGTGTTGGTGTCGTACTCGATGTTCTTCACCCAGCTGGCGTGCCCATGCAGGGAGCACACCTTGGAGCTCAGGTTCCGCAGGTCCCACAATGCAATGGTGGTGTCATCCGAGCAGGTGGCGAACAGGCGGTTGTCCAGAAACCTTGAAGGCAAGGCGCGGAAACGCGTTCGATACACACACACAGTCTGGGAATATGCAGCAAAGGGACACCCTAAAGAAGGGTTTCCCAACAACAGGCCTGAGGTTCACCTTCTACACCGTTTTTCCTTCCAGTCAAGTTCTTCAGTGAGGTTTAACTGAGCTGTTAATTGTTGGAAGTGTGTCTGTGCTCACAGATATACAAACACAGACATCTATTCAATTCAATTCTTTGCCCTATAAGCAAATTGATTAATATTCAACTTAAATTAAGATCCTTGAATAAATAATTGGGTAATTAAGCTTAGCTGAAGGCTGCTTTGACTTTAAGAGGAAAAAAAATGTGTTTAAGCAAAAGGTTGCAAAGAGGCTTAAAGTTTTCATAGCACAAACACACCTCTGAATAACATTTTTTTCAGAGAGAACATGCTGATGATTAACTGTCAAGAGAGGGCAAATCTAGATCAGTATTCAGCGAAAGGCCCACTCAAGCCTAATTAACCAGGTCATCTGGAACAGAAATCAGCATACACAGTGGGTCTCCAGGACCAGGATTAGGAAATGCCTCACAGAACTAGTTCTCAGACCTTTTTGGGCTATTTGGAGAGAAAGCATTGATGGTGCATGCAACAGAATAGAACTAGCTAACTAACTAACATTTTAGAGTTGCACTTTCCCTCATCCTTAGATACAAATAAGCAATTACACCAACTCTAATATCTAATATATCTAATTATTAATGCTTCTTCTGTATGTATGCACATCCTCCACAGAACATGTGGTGAGAGCCTACAGAGCACCAGTGGACCACAGACCACAGTCTCACGACCTCTGACTGACTGCCTTTTAAATTAAGCCACACGTAACAGCGTAATCCTTCGCTGTTAAATTACACACCGTCACCACTGCGGCTAGAGACGTACCTGCCTACCAACGAGGGGTGACACTGAATATTCCACTATTAGTAATCTATCACAAGCTTGTTAATTTTAAAAATGAAGCGCAATACAGTGCATCATCGTTCTTTATCAAGATTCTATTCTTCTCGTCAACTTGCATGTTTCAGATAGCAGCAGTGTGGCGTCTTGGTACGGAGTAGGGATTTCTACCCAAGGACAGTACTGCTGTTGTAACCTCAGGCAAGGCACTTAACAGGAATTGCTTCAGCCATTACCCAGATGTGTAAATGTATAATATGAAAGCCATGAAATTCTCTCTAGATGAGGGCGTCTGTCTAGCAAATAAAGAACGTGGTAATAATATTCATCGAAGACGGCTTGAGTGATCTCAGTGCCTTTTGCGCCAAAAGCACAAAAAACGAGGTCGGCGGCAGAGTGAGTCTGTTGGGAGGGTAGGTGGGAGCACACCTGATGTTGTTGACGCAGTCTTCATGGGCCTCCACCAGTGTTCGGATGTGCCGGGACGAGATGGGGTCGAAGAGGAGCACCTCCGTCTGTTCGCACGCTACCGTCAGCACAGACCTGGTGAGGGAACCAGGAGGGTGAGTACGGCCGCCGCCGTGCCCTTGGGCCTCGGCAAAACGTAACTTGTAAATGGTCTTACTGTAAGTTTGATGAGGGAACACCTCCATAGCCCTCAGTGAGACATCCCAGGTAGTAAGCCACTTCATACGTACTTGCCAAGTGCATAGCAAGCACACACCGGAAATACGGAAATTTAGATCGGTTGAGCTGTCATGTTTGCTAGATTTGTGCTTATTTGTCCAATTAAAACATGGCCTTCTGTTGAGGCCGCAAATAAAGTTGGCGTCTTGCTAACCTTTGTGGAGAGAGAAACGTGAAAAACGTTCCAGTGCCGTTAGAAAATTTCTGGTTTAACTCGGTTATTTAGAAGGACAACTTGTGTTGTTGTCTAAAAACACAAGTATTTTGAGCTTGAAATCGTAATTTGAAATCTGTATCTTTTGCGGTTCAAAATTTTAGGATTTGGCCTGCCATAAACAGTCAAATGTTTGTTTTTAACAGGTGCACTTTATATTTTCGGTGGTACAGTCAACCTATCACATCCCCAAGTTTTACTAGGGCACAGAACAAAGCAAATTTACACCACGACTGAGGGAAATGTGGATTGTTGAATTGCTCACCAAGAAGATAGACCAGCTGTCACTGTCTACTCACTGGTGGTCAGTAGCTAGACAGCTACTACTCTTAGAAAGTGAAACTCTGCTATAAAGTGATCTGCTAGTCTACCATTTAAAGAGGGGCTTCTGCATGTTTGCTGTTAGTAATATATGAAAGCTGTAGTAACGTTCGCTAACAGTATACGATTTTAAAGTGGATTCAAATGGAACAAAGCAAAACACATGAAGCGATGCTGCATCGGGTCTGGCTGTTAACAAGCTAGCGAGCTAGCTGGCCAGCCATATGCCTTACCCATCAGGTGAGTACTCCAAATTGAACACCGCACCGTGCGTTTTGGTGCTCAAATTCACAGAGTCCGCGGGGTTCATTGAGCGGTACATGCTCGTCATTGTCCTGAAGTTATCACGGGCGGGATCAACAAAACTACCCCTCCCCAGCGTCCTTTGTCGCAGCCACCAAAACAACCCTTTCACCAAACCTCCTGTACTGTGCCCCGCCGCGCTCATGCACTGAGACTGAAAGCCACCCTCCGCTGTGCCCGGCTTCGCACTACCCCAACTCCCGGCAGATCCGCGACTGTGCTGCAGCGGTGGCGACCGCTCCCGACCTATCTCCTCTTCTTCATCACCTCCTCCATCGTCCGGATCTTCCTCTTCCGAAGTTCTGCTGCTGGGCCTGTCCGAAGGAGAGTCATTGTCGGCTTCTTCGCCGTCGCTTTGGCGATCCGAGCTAATCGTGGGGGTATCGGTTGCGTGCGGCTCTGGCGATGGATCCATTTGCTCGCCTCACGGGACAGAGGAAGTGCGGGGGTTCGTGACTTCTCTGCCCCCTTCCACCCTTTAAACCTTGGCTTGGTTTAACCTACCTAAAAACACTTAAACAATGTGCTGGCTTTCATAATGGAACCCCGAGACCGCCTCGCCCTAACCAAACAACTAGTTGCCGCTCTGTTGTACTGCGAACAGCTGTGTAAGGAGAGCCACAAACAGGATAATTCTACTTCCTGTTGGCAAGACTGGGTGCTGCGTATTTCAAAATAAAAGACATGTCTATCGATGGATCTGCCTATCCATAGAAACTGCATTTAGTTGAAATATAGTTACAAAGTTTTATCTTATCACATTAATAATTTCACCTATGAAATTAAGATATTGTGAAACGGTTGATGTTGTATGTGGAAGAAGCAGACACTTAGGCAATAAATAGAGGTACTTGAATGTAATGAATGCAATGTAGTTATTTTCCAATTTTCCAATACCCCTCAATATACTCTATGATCTACAGTAGAGCAATCCACATCATTTAATAGCACAAAACAAATATTATTGTTGTCAGGGGGTATTCCTCAGGCTAATTATCAACCTATACACGATCAAGTGAATGTCCCCTATGCTTTCACATAAACAGAGGATAAGCATGAATGAAATTGACCTTTAATTTGCCAAAACACAATCATCGTGTCAATGATAATTGCTTTATCCATCAGTTTCAAAGCGACTTTCCACATACTGTCCAGTGGCGTCCATAGCATAGGTTTTACTCCCTTCACAATGCTACAGATTCAAATCACAATTTCACTTCTGTCACCAGACACCAGTGTTTGTGTGGGGAGCAAAGCAGACATTTTGTGTGATCTGGAGTTTTTCCTCTTCTTTGTAAATAAAAGCATTGCTGTAACATAGATTACCCTTCAGGAAGAAAGGATCACACAGAAATTGTATCCAGGGATGGAAGGGGTCTAGCCCATGAAGGGAACAAAGACCATAGTAATATTCTAACCCCTTCAAGAACACTGAAACCAATCAATGTTTATGCTAAACAATTGGCTGTGCTTAAGGGCATGGTTTTTTGGCAAGTGTGAAAACTTTCTAGTGTTTTTATGAAGCCAAGGACTTCTCTGGTGAGAGGAGCTCAACCTTGGAAAAACTTTCACTCAGCTACAGATAACCTGGGAGTGATTCAGAGCAATCCAACAGATGCACATGTTGCTGAATACAGTCATACCATAATCGGAGTATTTAATCAACCACCCTTTCCTTTTATGCTACAGTATTCTCAAATTCTCTATTAAAGGGATTCGCTGATAAATGGGAATTCTGGAATATGTAGGCCTACGTCGTACACAGGTCCTTTTAAGAAATAGGCCTACTTTTACTTTCCAAGTTTCTGCAGGAATCTTACCTAATGACCTATTTCCGCTTCCTTTTCCGAATGTAACTGTCAAAATAGTCTCGACTAACAACACGAACAAAATTAACATTGTTCTACTGTTTAACGTAGACGAGGAAAGCAAAGGCGCCACGGCTGTGCCTTGCTAAAAAAAGTTGTACGAATGTTTTAGCAACAAAAAAGTTAGAGCTCTAAAGTCGTAAAGATAAGACATGATTGCTGTCAGGTTATGCACAAAGGCGCCTCCCCGTTTTCAGTTTTCCGAACAGCATGCGAGGAACATTATAGCCATGATGAAGGCAACAGTAGTTCGGTAAGCTTATAAATTAACTGTAGATCTGACGAATTTTGAGACGTTTAGGCTACGTAAACAACGACGCATGGGTTTACAGCATGTCAAAAGGCAATGCGAATTGTGACATAGCCGGCTAGCTTGCATAAACACTGTTAAAATCAATATGAAAATAAATAGCCCTGTTCCATCCACGTAACACGCACGAAAACCTTGCAAGTATAAAAACAACTAATCGGCACAACCTATGCCAGAGATGCTCCACGTAATTTCAAATTGAAATTCCAACACATTTTATATGATCACCCCGCTAATTTGATCTAATGGTGCAGTCACCCAAAGCTGTCTGTTCATTAACGTATTTCTCCATGACTATTGTTCTAACGGACACCGGGCTTTACAGTCCATTGTTTTGATCCACAATGACGAAGCATTGGCTTTCACATATTATATGAACGTCCCTCCCATTTTTATTGAAAATAGCTAGCTACGTACAGCGACGTGGGCGCTTCCAGGTCATGGCAAAGATAATACCGTTTACTCTTGCACGAACGACACTTTATACATTCCAAAGATCTTTTCCTTTTGCTTGCAGACAGAGGGCCACAATCCTTCGCAGGATGATGGCATCAGACTCTGTGACCCGATTTGATTTTCTAGTGATTGGCGGTGGATCTGGTGGATTAGCCGGTGCGAGGAGAGTGGCTGAACTCGGAGCCAGGGCTGCAGTGATCGAGAGACACAAACTTGGAGGTACCTGCGTGAGTAAACTCTTATCATGGTTATATAGCCAATGAAAGCGGACTCCCCGATGCTCTACTGCAGTTATTTTTTGTGCAGTCGCTTCACTTCCCCTTTAACGGTTACATGTGGTAGTTGTTAACTGCAAAGCGCCTTTTACTTTCGTGCACAATGTTGTGGTTTAAAGTTGAAAATATGTGGCCATCGAGCGCCTAAGCAGTTTTTTCGATTATATATGTGAAAAAAAAACAATTTTAAAGTGTTTTCAGGTGTAATGACAGCAACTTGTCCTGTGTGCTGCATAACATTTGTAAATATATCCGTTTTCATCTTTTCTAACAAGGATGTTAACATGGGAAAAGTGTCTGAGGTCCGCATATGTAGACTATAACCAAAGGGGCGTCAAAATATCAATTGGAACTCTTGACCAAAATGCAAGTAAGTATTGGGACAGTCTTACTCAATGACCAAGATACGGGTTTCCCGAGTCACTGTGCAAAGATGTTATTAGACTAATCTGGCTGTCTATGGAGGAAAACGCCAGACACTGAGGAAATACGGTTCCTTAGCGCGTTTCCCCCGGCTGTCCGATTCCTCTCCTAGAATCAGTGTGCTGAGATTTGTGTTGACTGTTTGTCTGCAACCTCTTGTGACCGCTAAGTGGGGTCAAAATAGGCCACATAACATAAACAAATACAAAATAAATTTTGTTACCTTGTTGGAAAGCGCTTTGAGCACAATTTGAAAAGCCCAAGTACAGTTCAGACCTATAATATAACCTTGCATGTTTGAAACATTTCCGTCACCCTTGCAAAGCAGCATTAATGATTAGTTTACTATCAATAATCAAGCGTTTATCAAGCAGAACAGTTATGACAGTTTATTTTTGCAGGATTTGTTATGTTAGTAGGTAGTGTTACAGATGCACCAAAAGGGGATACTGTTTATTTGTTCGTTTTTACGAGACGTTGTTATATATATATATATTTTCCAAATGATAACTTTCGGCATCGCTGAAGACGTGTTAGGATTTTCAGAAAAAAATATTTAATTAGGTATAGGCTATAGATCTTGCAAACATCAAAGAAGAAAAGTAACTTTGAGACAATCCCCTAATTATCCTCGAGACTTCCAGGGTCATAACAATGCGTTATGCCTCAGTGATTTTACCCGAGTAGTGAGAACCTTGAGTTGGCTTTAAGTGCTCGCTGTTCTTGATCACGCGGCTTCACCTCCGTATACGCCTACCTCGGCTGAACCGTTACTTTTTTCATCAGTTTTAGTTTTTTTCAACTTTTCAAAGCATTTAGACGCCACCCATAAAGCCTACTTTACAACATTTTGCTTGCTATATTTTGCCACTAAAAAGGGGGGTTGTGGCACGGACCTGATGAAATGGATTTTTGTGTTTAGCAGCCCATTTCTCAATTTCTTTTCCTGTTTAAGGTTTTCACCATAATGAGTTTGGTTCGGCCTACCCTAGGAAACATGAACATAATTCAGCTGTACAGGAGTTAAAAAAAAAAAAAAGAAAGAAAGAAAAGAATATACCCGTATGTTACAATACAAAATAGGAAATATTTGTATTTCAAAATGTAGGCCTATGTTAGACATGTTTTTGCTGCTTTTATATTTTGTGTTTATAAATTTTTCAGTACCTGCTAAAGTGGAATGAAGTGGGCTAATATGCAATATGAGAACATGAGAATGCGTAAGGATGAAAACAGGTCATTTAGACCATCTTGGTTCATCATTTGGCTGTTACCTGGGCCGAAGTGTGATATTTGAGATGTGTGAACATGTAGCCTATTCTGTTCCATTTGCCTTGTCTTTCCTGTTTTAATGTTAGGTAGAGGTGAATCTTAAACTGTTGACTCCCAAAGACACCGCTTGTGAGACTTGACATGTTTGCCTCATGTTTACTGCGTTTATATTAAGTAACGCTTGTATAGAAAACCGCTATATCGCGCATGTCACTCATTTTGGCAGTGACAGTAATGGTGACAAGCAAACTTTTCTTAATGTCTTGAATTATGAAAGTATTTAATTATTGCCAATAGCTATGTAGTTAGCTAATCATTAAATATTCTATTCGAGTGTTTGAGACTTGCGTAATTTTATTATTTTGTAAAAAACAAAAGTCAAAACGTTCACATAAATGTTCATTCCTTTCGCAGAAGAACGTTGACTTTAACATGTTTCCATAGCATTGCGACATAAAGTGGGAGGGATTCTGAGAAGTGTTGCCCGATGACGTGTTTCAGCTTCCTCTTCCCAAGGCGCCTGTCATGGGTTTAATCTGACCACATGCAGACAAATGGTCTACTGTAGACAAGAGTCAGAGACAAACAAACAGTTCTGTTGTTGCTGGAAAAGTCTACATGAATGATCTAAAAACAGAAAGAAGCTCAGTGTACAGCTGTTGGAGTTTTAATGATCATGTAGAATTTATGTAACTTTCACATCTCTGTTTAAACTTTTTGCCAGAAACACATTGATACCTATAGCTACATCGTCGGTTACAGGTAGTGATAAGCGACCGTTATCGGTTTTTGGAAATGTTAAACGGGGGAAATGCGTGCTTTTTAAATGGAAAAGCATCGTAAAATCTCTTTCTAGCTACACAAACGAATGTAGTTCCCATCAATTTAAAAATATAACCTAATAGAACATAACCCATTCTTTATGCACATTGCTAGGTAACATAGGAACTTTCAGCGGTGTTGTGAAAAACAGCTGTTCCACACAAAACTTTGAATTGATGTTGTTGTTAAGACGATATCTCCGTTTTATTTCAGAATCGATTAGTCAGGCCAGCTGTCATTCAGTTCGATGTAATGCTCCCGAGGTCCCCCAAAATAATGTGTATATACATTACCAGAACTATTGTTAAAACGGTCACCCCGGGTTTACAGTCCATTGTTGCAATTCACAATGACTAAGCACTGGCTTTCACATATCATATGAATGTCCCTCCCATTTTTTAAACAGCTAACCGGGTTCGCCGGTGTGCGCGCTTCCAGGTCATGGCAAGAATAATACGGTTTGCTTTTACTCAGGCGACGCTTTGTACATTCCAGCGCTCGCTGTCACCCCCCAGCAAAGTTCTCATCCTCTGTAGGACGATGGCATCAGACTCTGTGACCCGGTTCGATTTTTTGGTAGTTGGCGGTGGATCAGGTGGATTAGCCGGTGCGCGGAGAGCGGCCGAACTAGGAGCCTCGGCTGCCGTGATCGAAAATCACAAACTCGGAGGTACCTGCGTGAGTAAAACGCTTTTCTGGTTGTATTGTGACTGCAGCGCGTACGCGGAAGTTATCCGGCGAAAAACTTCACCATGATTAGACTACAGATGTGCCTGTTTTACCCCAACGGTCAACAGTGTCGCTGGTGCGTTGCGATACCTCCAGATGTCCATTTTTTATGATAGATGTTTGCGTACCTTATTGTTTTAAGGGATAAAAAGGAACATGTATCAAGCACCTAAGGTGTTTGTTGTAAAAATGCCCGACGCTGTGTTGGGTTGCAAGGCTTGAAGCTTGATGCTGCTTGTTCACAGTATCTACGCATATACATAGCAGTTTCAACGGTTTCATACTACCTTTCAACGGAGAGGACACTCGGGGAAGGTGTAATCTCTAACATAGTACGAGAGATTCTTTAGTAATTATGAATGACGAAAGCTTGTTTTTTTTCCGAATTTAGACACATAATTAGAGTTTGTGCACTCTCCTAAAATAATCTGTAAGAGAGGAAATGAGAAAGAAGGAAGCGAACTTTAGTTTCCTCTCGTTTGTTTCTCTACATGCCGTTTTTTTCTTTCTGTCTTATTTACCTTCTTGTCCTTGCATTAAACACCTGAGGAATATTGGGATAAGGTGCTAAGGTCGTTCAGACTACTCGCCATATTACCCGTGGTTTTTGTTTTGTTTGTTTTTTGCATTGTTACCGATTTAAGTAATGATTATTTTTTATATTCTTAAAAGACACCCATTTCTCATCATTCAAGATTCAGTAGTCCATGGCAGGAAAGATCTAATAGTCAAACTTTACACTCCAAAACAGGAACTCAGCATCATTCTGTGTAAATAAAATACTGGCTGCAATGAGATATGCATTCACTCACATTCAGGTTTGAGTCTCAGGTGGGGCACAGCTGCTGTGTCCTCTAGCAGTCCTCTAATTGAATCAGCTTGTGAATTACATTCAGTATGTAGTATGACCATTCATGACTGTAAATGTTAGGGCAAACTATGTGTGCCTAATCAGTATCTTTTGCTCTCTGGAGCCTGATTCACCATATAGGGAAAGGAAACAAAGTCTTCAAATTGTTAAAAAATCAGACTACACCCACACACAAATTCTCACCACCACAGAAGTCTTCAGAAGCGTCTTGAGATGTTGTCCTGGTGTTGGTGTTGTTTGTATCATTTCACAGTTCGAGGATGGAAAACAGATTTGAAAGTATACAGACATCATGAAGGGTAAAATAATGAAAAAATAATTCTTTGTCAAATTCCCTTTAAGAGGGCGGGGCTGGCCATCTAATCTGAGGAAAATTGCCTGGGCCTTTTTATAAACATTCATCTCACTCCCAACACTACAGAGCACTGATGCGAGATCAGTGTGGCTAAAAGGAATAGAGGATAAGGGAGTGGTTTGGAATGCAAACCCGTCACCTCTTTACCTGATTTTGTTGGCTGTTGGTCAGTGGCAGTTTGGCTTGTGTAAACAGTAATGAATGAACCAACCCCTTTATCAGTGATCAGGGAATGAATATGTGGAGTGAATAAGTTGTGCTCGGTTCATACAGTCACAGTCCCTGCTCGCTTTATTCGGGTTTCTGTAATGCAATATTGAAGTGTACTTTATAACGCAGTATCTGTATTTAGATACTGCGTTATAAAGTTGCAGATTTGGCAAGGTTCACACTCAGATGTTATCTGCTAAGCACATATGAGCTGCAGACAGGCTATGTATTGTTCAAAAACACTTGTAGACAGCCAGGTGAATCATCCCAGAGTTTCAGCAAGGTTTTCAGTTCAGAGGAACTGTCTCAGAAATTTAGGAGACACCTTGCTTCAATTATAAGCTGATATGCAAACAAAAGTATTTTTTTTCAGTTCCAAGCTGTCCAACTAAAATGTTTGTCTTTACAGTGTATTCTCTGTCTTGTTGGATGGCATTACATTTACATTAATGAACAAGCTCAGGCACAGTCATGTATGTCTGACTATTATGCAGCAAAAGGTCAACTAATAAAACATACTCATTTTTTTTAATAACATGAATTGTGTGTTAGTAGGTCTACTACCATTTTAAGAAAGGATTTACAAAAATCCTTCTTAGTTTCAGTCACTGGTATCATTCTGTTTTTAATTTTTTGGGCAATATGATGCAGCTGCAGTTCAATATCAAATTCCCCTCGTAGCTGCTTACAAGTCTCTTGGTTCTCTTAACACACACACATATATAGAGAGTAGTCTGGAGTAATCTCAATAAGGCACTAATGATATCTTCTCCTTCTTTTCTCGTAGGTCAATGTTGGCTGTGTTCCTAAAAAGGTTTGGCTTCTCTGATCATTGCTCTACAAACAGATGACATTGAATATCCTATGTGATCTATTCACTTCACCCCCCTGCCTTAGAGGGCATCCAGTTCTCTCAGAAAGCATCTGTATTCATAGTACAATTGCCATTTAACATGTATAATCAAATTCTTTTGAATTATTTGTGGAGGAAGTGGACAAGTTTTCCAGACTCAGCCCAGGGGAAAAAGCTTGGTTTCATATTCCTGACACACCTGTATGCCGTCTATGTGTTTAGCCTTTATGAGGCACACACACAGACTTCGTCCAACCAAGCCCTCTCCCTGAATTTTTTCCTCTGGTAGCAGAATTGTTGGCGTCATTTAACAAACTGTGCATTTGCGGAGACAGGCCCACAGAACAGGCATGAGCGCAGGTGGAAGACAGGAATGCTAACCGGTTCGCTTGTGTGTCAGGTCATGTGGAACACCGCTGTCCACGCCGAGTACCTGCACGACCAGGCTGACTACGGTTTCCAGGGCGGGAGTGCACAGTTCAGATGGCAGTAAGTAATCCCTGCATCCCTGTGGGCCGAACACGCAGGTAGCTTTACAGAGCCATGACTAAGCATATTGCCGAAGGGTTAGTCTGGCCAACGCATTTGAAACGCTCTATAAACAGTGACTTGTGACTTGTTTGCACTGGATAAGCAGTTAACATGCACGGGGCAGGCTGGATCATGTCTGACTTTTAATGGACGTCTTCATAGGCTGTATGTGGTTATTCCATCACGAAGGAATCCTATCTTGCACATTTTGATGGTAGACAGTGAACAGCACACAGTGAGATATTGTTTCACCTTGGCCATGTACTCTAATTTATTGTAATACTACAGTACGAAAACTGCTGGCTCTCTGCTAGACTTGCTAGATGGGCAACACCCTCAAAAAAACCTTTACAAGTGAAACAGAAAAGATAACAGTGTGCAAGGGGAGCAAACACTAGTTGATTAATCTGAGGCTGGTATGTGAGGAGACGAGATTGCTGAAAGGTGAAATTATGGAGGCAGTATGGGGGTTATGGAACTGGGTATGGAGCCAGAGGGTTGTAGGGCACAAAGCCTAAGTGAGCCTTGCAGTTTCCTCCCCTGGGCAGTGGACTTAAGATGGATCACTACAGTAAATATCCAGCTGAATATATGGAGGGAAAAAAGGGTGAGCTTTGTAATTCACCTTGGCAAAGCGCATTTTCAAACGGATTGAATAACAAAATAATACATTTGTGGGTTGGTAGTTTAATGGCAACTGTCCTTTGTTTATTTTTTCACTGCTTATGATTGCAGATATATTAAGAATAAAAGGGATGCATACATCAGCCGCTTGAATGAGATTTACCAGAATAATCTCGATAAGGTAAGTCCCTTGTTATTTTAACATCATTGAAGTGATATGCCATCTAATTATTTGAGTTTATGAGTTTTGAGTTCAGGAATTTTATATATGTACACAGACTCCTGTAGCCCCTGTCTGTGCACATTTTATACATATTTCATCCTTGTGAGTGCAGCATAAGATCAAATATTGTAACTGTAATAGCTGGTACTGTGTGCTAATCTGAAAAGTCCTCTGGTCAATCCCTGGTCTCCAACAGGCGAAGATTAAGACGATTCACGGCCAAGCGGTCTTC
Source organism: Megalops cyprinoides (assembly GCF_013368585.1). Lineage (NCBI taxonomy): Eukaryota > Metazoa > Chordata > Actinopteri > Elopiformes > Megalopidae > Megalops > Megalops cyprinoides. The sequence goes on from NC_050600.1 coordinate 24,809,369, forward strand.
ACAGAGGACCCCGAACCCACCGTGGAGGTGAATGGCAAGAAGTACACGGCGCCACACATCCTCATCGCCACCGGGGGGCGCCCCTCTGTGCTCAGCGATAAAGACGTGCCGGGTGAGTGTTTGCATTGCGTACATGATGTCAGTCAACATGATACACTTTGTAGTGGATCGTGCCATTAATATTTACATTTGCAACTACCTGAAATTCGAAAACAGTTTAAATCGGAGTGGCAGATCAAACATGGTCCCCAAAGTGTGTCAATGGACACATCAGTCACTCATGCACACCCGCCAAGTACAAGAACGTCATGATTTTCATAATTTTTTTCAGGGCAGATTTTGTATGCAGTTCATGCAACCAAACATTTTCCCAGGGTTGTATTGTGTCATGGTACAAAGCAAGGTGTTGGGTCATTAACAGTGACCAGCTGATGGTGCTACCTGTTGTCATAGGTAATGAGTGATCCACACTCAGATCCTGTTTTTGATCTAATTGCAGGAGCAAGCCTTGGCATCACCAGTGATGGGTTTTTTGAACTTGAATCCCTGCCAAAGTAAGCTGACGCTGGGACAGTGGCCTCTGTCACCCCTTGGTTTGTGTGTGGAGGTTGATGTGTGTATGGCTGGGCCTCTGCTGGCTGTGAGCTAGTCCTCCCGGGATGCATTGCACTGGTCGAGCAAGGCATCATGGGGGGTACTTTCTCAATCCTAATCAGTACTCATTGCTTATTCAACGTGAGGAATCGCTGCTGCGGGAACAGAAGGGTATGAGGGAGTGCATTGGGAGGTAGATCGGGACTTTCTGTATCCCAGATTTGGTTAGACACCTAATAGCCCACTTTCCACTGTTGGAACTGGAATCAAGTTGAACCATAAATATGGCATGGTGCCCCTTCCATTGCGTTTCCTTTCACAGGGCCAGCCCAGCCTAGTAGCCAATCAGGGAAGATGTAGAGAACCTAAAGCAAACAGGAAGGTAATAAATGCATGCTTTAAGGTTGCTAACGGCATGAAGTATACAGTGCATAGTACTGTCCTGAGCCAGCTAAATTGTGCACTCACAATTTATTGGCAATGACAAATTGATTTCTCCTGATTGGCTAAGTTGGCAAGGCCCTTCACTTCCCCCAAAGGCCTTGTTCAAAACAGGGCATGTCATCTTTTGACAGTGACCCAGAGCTCTCAGCAGTGCAAGAAATTGGCCTTGTTCTGCTGTGGATAGGTGTTGGGTTGTCGCAGTGAGACAAGCCATACAATTGGTAGACAACCGGTGATTCCAAAAAAGAGTTGCATAAAGGGGAAGATAGCATTTCAAAAATCCATTCCCCTGAACGTTTGCTATGATTATTGCTGGCAGACTAATCCAGGGCAACATAGACATTTCGCAATATATGTGTTATGGGTATTTTTTCAAGTAATTCAGATTAAGTACCTGTTCCAAGAGTGTAACAGCGGTGCCCCAGGGAGGAATCAGATTGGCATGATTTGGCTTAAATTACCCCACACTGCCCCCCACTGCCATGGTTCTGCCTAACAGGAAATCACAATGGAACATTGGAAAAGCACCTGGAAGCAGAACCCCAGCAGTGGGGGTGGGGGGGGGGGAAGGTCATCGAGTGTCACCTGTGAGAGGAGTACCACCTATGTCCCCCTGTACTTGGTCCCCTCTTTGCTCACAATTAAACAGAGTCCCTGCCATGTGTAAGAAATGGCTAGATACAAAGAGCAGAAATAGAACAGAAGCACATGACCACATAAGAAAGAGTTATTAGTCTCCATTAGGGTTATAATAACTTGTACTGTACTAACTGTGACGTAACTATGAGGGCAGTGTTGAAGAGACTTGAGTGATTTGAGGGGATTCATGGCCCCCCTCCACCCCACCCCCAGGCGCAGTGTCATCGTGGGGGCGGGGTATATTGCCGTGGAGATGGCCGGCATTCTGTCCGCACTCGGATCGACAACCTCCATCATAATGCGACAGAGCATGGTAAGGTATCATTATTGTTATTGCAGTTGTCATTATTTTGGGACAGTAACACAACAGGAATATTTCTCTAAATGTCAGATAGGCTGAAGGGAAGACTGTGTGAATTCACTCTACAGGAGACTGTGATCACAGACATCATGACTGGAATAGGAAAAAGACAGAAAAACAGGAGGGAAACAATGCTATTGAGACCCACAAGACCGATAAATCAAAGTAACACCAGAGGAGGATTTTCTGTGGGTTCTGTGGCCAGTCAGAAGAATAAAGGTGAAATTAAGGGGAAAATGTGTCAGAAGTTATATGTGTCACATAGGCCCTCAAGGTGATAAGCTTCCATATATCTGCTTGTTATTCATCTAGTTTTAGGAGGTTGAGTTTGTGCAAGAAATAATTTATATTCAGCAGAGATTACAGGGGCATTCCAAAAGTGGTTTTGGTGATACTAGTCATTTAGGTTGTATCGACTGATAACTCCGTTACTGCTAACATACTGCTCCGGTTATGTCTAATTACCTTTCTAATAACATTTTCTAGGTGTTGAGGAACTTTGACTCCTTGATAAGTTCCAACTGCACTAAAGAATTACAAGACGCCGGCATAGAGTTATGGAAGAACACGCAGGTAACAGCATTCATCCTCCAGTCTGAGCTGAAATTGCTGCGATGCCTCTGACAACTTTGTGAGATGGCTATGGCAGCTGTGCAGTTTCTGTGGCCTCTGAGGCTGAGTTCCAGATGGAGAGGATGCATCCATCTGAGAAAGAATATTAGGCATCTGCCATTTTAATTGAAAGGCAGCATGGAATGGGCGTTCATTCAAAGCAAATTTCACAGGATACGACCTCACAAAATAGGCAGGCAGGACGTTCATCGTTCTTCTTCTTCTGGGAATATAATGAGGAGTGAAATCAAATTCACTTATGTGAGAGGCTTAATGTATCAATGTGGGTAATTTGCCCAATTGTTGTTTACAGTGTTGACAGATATTTTTATGTGTTATGCTGATTTATGATAAATTATGCATTTTGAGCAAAATTAAAGTTATTGCTAGATGGCTTGCTTGCTTAATGATTATCTAGTTAAATAAACATAGCTTAGCTAGCAAGCTAGCTAGTTGACATTTAACCGCCAATACTCTAGCCAGCCAGCTAGATTTTTGTTTTAAGTTTGCCATTGTCTGTTCTGCACTAAGGGGCGTATTCTCCCATGCGCGTAACTCAAAAAAAGCGTGCAGCTATGTACTTTTCAGCCTACATGCATTCTCCCCTTGACTTAAGTCTACGATTTGCGCGCCATGAAGGCAGTTATGCACTTCGGGCGGAGCAACCCCAAAATCTGGGCCTTTCTTATGTAAACACCATTTACACGTATTCTGCCCTTGACTTACGCGTTTTTCAGCTACGCGCTTCTGAGGGCTGTAGGAAGTCAAGTGCCACTACATGGCGAAACACCATATTGCCTTTTAGGTCGGCGGTAGGCCTACTTTTAACATTATTATACATGTACAAATAAATTTCAAACTATACAATATTTGTATGTCATTATTTTTAAACTATTCACCTGTGCAGACTCCTGGACGAACAGCTTTCCACAGTAATCACCCGCATTCCCTACCGGTCCTCATCCAAATCACTAGTGCTCTGTCTGTTCTTGCTTCTGGGCCATTTCAGGGTGGCTGAATTTTTAATAATAGGCTACTCAGCATGAGTTCAAGCGTGGATGTTGGAACATGCATTTTGTTGCACCTTTTCCTCAATTTGTTTTTATTAATGAATCTCCACACGTTAAACATGTCTTAATACAAAGGCCCAGCACATGTGTCGTTTGGTATATTTATTTTTGGTTTTATGTCGTACATAGAAACGAATGCTTTCCTTTGAGGCGGTTCATGATATAGCTCTCCCTTTGCATTTATTTTCAAAATCAGAGTCTGGTTTATGGTTTGGATTTCAGTGACATTCACATGGTAAATGCGTAAATCCATGTTCCACGTTTTCCCGGCAGCCAAAATAAACGAGGTTGTGACTCAGTCTTCTTCTATTTTAAATAAATCACGGCTCTTTCATGAGCCCGCCTTCATTCTGAAGTTAAACGCTGTGGGCGTGATTGGAGTGCATATGGGAGAATACACGTAAATTAAATGCATGTAACTACAGGCGCGCAAAAAAGGACTTACATGCGAATGGGAGAATACAGCCCTAAATGATCATGTACCTGCAGTGATTGATAATGCTAACATAACCTGTATATGTGGCTTCCAAATTAGCTTGTTTTTAAGACAGTTGTCTAATAGAGTCCTGCTTAGGAAGGATGTTGGGGTCAGGACACAGCCCATAATATCCTTGGCACCATGTCTGTGATGTCACTGTGATCTCTTGAGACATCACTGTGGGCTCTGTGAATTTTCTGACATCTCTGTGATGTCTCTGATTTCTGTGACATCACTGTGGCTACTACCTCTGTTGATGACGTCTCTTGTGGTCTCCACAACATCTCTGTGATGTCTCTGTAACGCCTCCAGGTGAAGTCTGTTCGCAAGACAGAAAAGGGGCTGGAGGTGACACTGGTCAGCAAAGACCCAGAAAATAAGGAGGAGGAGGGGAAGCTAAGCACCATCCAGGAGGTGGACTGCCTACTGTGGGCCATTGGCCGTGAACCCAACACCATTGATCTCAACCTCAAGAACATGGTGAGCAGCACTATAAAGAGATCTAAGCAGCAACTTTTTTTAAAACCCACACTGAAAAAAAGCAGACTCCCTCTCAACTGAGGAGCTCAAACTAGTACACACACAGACTCATGCATGCAGTTGAAGAGCAGTGACATTCCACCATCTCTGCTGTGGGTATTTTGGGGTGAAATAATGTCCCTTAATTATATCTTATTCAATATATAACATGTATTAAGGGGGTTAAAGGTATCCATATTGGTAGAAAAACTGTAACACTGGCAACATACATATGTTGCATAGTTCTCGTGTAAGTTTTCACCCAGTTCAGGTTAATTTGGGACTCTTTATGTCTGCCAGTTTGCATCTATTGAGAAATGAAAATTGAAAAGTGAATACTTTTCTACTTCTGCTCATAAATAGTTTCTTAACTGTGAGTTGCACTATATGCATACAAACTGGTGATCTTACTATCACATGCAAAGAAAGGTCACGGTCATTTCAGCTTATAGAATGTCACTTTTCAAGGAGTGGCTGACACAAAGTAAAGCACATTTGGTATTTACAATGTACAGTGAAAGCGCAGTGACCATAGCAACAGTAACTTACTGTTAGCAGTCAGGGGAGACTACGTTGAAGTCGAACCACATCTTCCCCTGAGTACTTTCCATGTGAACTCAAACACAGATCTGTGTAAGGTACGGCTCTATCTGTTAGAGGACAGTGGTTGGAATCCCATCGCTTTCATGACACTAGTATTTTTAGGCACAAAAGTCTGGAGAAGCACACAATGTAAGAAAAATGATGGCACCAACCACACAAAAATGTACAGAAAGTGACACACAGACAGCTGAATGCTGAATGCTGAATGTGTCCCCTGCAGGGCGTGAAGCAGGATGAGAAGGGCCACATCGTGGTGGATGAGTTCCAAAACACCACCCGCCCGGGCATCTACGCCGTGGGGGACGTATGCGGGAGGGCCCTTCTCACTCCAGGTACGCCTCAGCCAAACTTCCTCTCCTCTTCTGTGGCACCTTCTGTGCTCAACCCACCCCCATTTCCTGTACTTCTCCATCATGTCATCCATGTTTGCCCCACTCACTTCCGGCAATATTGTCAGTGTTTGTCATGTCCACTTCTTGTACTGCTCCATGACATCATCTGTGTTTTCCCCACCCACTTTTCTGCGATGTCAGCTGTGCTTGTCCCTCCTCCGTTTGTATGTGCCTGTGTGTATGTGTGTGTGTGTCTACCTCCTGTAGTGTGCTATTATGCCATTGTCTATAAATGCCCTCCAACTGTAGCTGGCCACAATATTTCATCCCTTTGCTGTTATTTTCTCCTGGCTGTTTTTGTTGTTCCAAATGTATTTATTAATTATTGAAAACCGCATACTGTAACAAATAAATGGACCCATTCAAACAAGTTGTCACATTACTGACAAATGGATGAGTGTTATGACATTATTATCTAACTTAGAGTGCAATTGATGAACAGTTTTCAGTGTGTCTGCATTCACCTGGATTGGAATATGTAGCAGTAAAACTTGTTAAATACTGTATATCCAAGCACTGGCATTGGTAAAGAGGCAGCCTTGTAACGCCGACAAGGCCATGAGCCAGAACAGCACCAAGGCTCTTCTAAACAAGCTGACAGCAGCTTGGGCCACTCTCACAAAAAAGATCAGTGGTTTCTCATATGATTATCATTTAACATGCGTATTTAAGTCGAGCCTGAAGTGAAAGTTACATCATTTAGTAAAATACTTCTTTGAAAAGGAACTTTGGTGTGTCCAGCCATACAGGTTTAATTTTCACACTAAAGCAACCATGCAGCTTTTTAAAGGGGTGTCACTGTACATAAGAGACCCTAATAGCTGTGTTCGATTATGCTGTGTTGTGTGTGTGTGTGTGTGTGTGTGTGTGTGTGTGTGTGTGTGTGTGTGTGTGTGTGTGTGTGTGTGTGTGTGTGAACGGGCAGTTGCCATCGCTGCAGGCAGGAAGCTGGCACACAGGCTGTTCGAGGGCAAAGCCGACTCCAAGGTGGACTACACCAATATCCCTACCGTGGTGTTCAGCCACCCACCCATCGGCACTGTGGGGCTCACAGAAGGTGAGCACTTGGCCTTGTCAAAGACAGCCCCGACCTGGGTCTGCCAGGGGGCGGGGAAAGCAGAGACCCAGGGCTCAGTGCAGAGTGATTCATGATGAGGTTGTGCAAAGGTAATGTGTCTGATGATTGTCCATAGCGCCACTGTATTGTCAGAGGTATAGACACTTTCTTCCCTTTGCAGCTGATAATGGATCAGAGTCAAAATTGAACAGTCACAATTGAATGGTTGGTGTTAGGAATGTAGGACTGTTCTTAGATCTGCTGTCAAGGGCAGAAAGTCATTTCAACTTGCCCATCTGTGTCATAGGCACATCTACATTAAAATGACCCTGGCCAACAGTATGTTGGGAAACCCCAGTATCCTCCGTGGGTAGAAGTCAGGTTGTTCGACTACCATGATAAGCTTGCACAGACTTGAGTTGTCAGAGAGCATTTCATACCAAGCTTTATGTAAGGAGACTGCAGGAGCCCAGCTGACCAGCAGGGGTCATGATAAGCAGTGGAGCGGACCCATTGTCTTCTCCCCTATATTCCTTGGCAGAGTAAAGCCAATTTTTGTCCCGACAGTATGGACTCTCATCATCGTCAAGTGATGACATGGCTGAAATTGATCCTAGGACATAGCGGTGAGCAGGCGCTTGTACCAGTTGAGCCACTTAATAATGGTTAATGTGGAAATGGATGCACAATAAAAAGGCGTGGAATCCACTGCTCTTTGCTTTTTTGGTTTGCGGGTATTTTGATGGATCATCTATCAGTGACATTTTTCACATTTTTTGTCTCGGATCTTAATTCCTGTTACAAGCAGCATGGCCCACCTCATTCCAATCAACATTCTCAGGTGACTCATGTCTAACAGGCCATTGCCATCACGAGCACAGTTCTGTCTGGGCAGCTATATTCACAGGGATCAGTTGTCAGGTTCATCGATATATACGTTAACTGGATAGGCTTACAGCAGGCACAGAGAACGGGATGACAATCCTTGCAGAGGGCGTAAAGATTGGTGAACCTGCGCAGAATCGATTCTTATGAATGTGACTTACACCTTCTGCAGTGATGTTCCCCACCAGCAGGGGGTAGCAACACAAGCTATGACGAGGCTTTGTCTTACCTGAGTGTCATGCATTTCAGAGGAGGCCATCAAGCAGCAAGGGAAGGAGAACGTGAAGACATACACCACCTCCTTCACCCCCATGTACCACGCCATCACCAGCCGGAAGACCCAGTGTGTCATGAAGCTGGTGTGCGTGGGCAAAGAGGAGAAGGTAAGGACTGTTTTGGGACACCAGACTTTTGGAAGATACATGCTTCTCACCCTGGCTTAACCTACCACTAGCACTGTGTCAGAGCCAAGTCTGTAATAGGGTTAGAACTTACCTCAGTAGCCCAGAAGCAGCTGATGTATAAGTACACCTGTCTGCTGTATGGACATTACACACACTCTATCTCTTATAATCCAGAGTGCAATCAGAGATTGACTGGATATCAAGTTGTTTTAACTTTAGTACTACTCTGCTGGGGACTGGACCCACAATTTCTAGCATGGATTATTACTTTCAAAATCATTATTTGAATTATTTTAAAGACTCATTTGACAGAGCGGGAAGAGGGGAACCTTTTTCATTTATTTTTATATGCCGTGACACAAAAGTTCTCTGGCTCCTGACTGGAACGCCTCTATCTGGTTCTGATGCAGTCATAGCAGGAGAACGCACGCTGAGCATAAATGCAGGGTAACAATTTTCATTGAATCCTGTCCTCCCTTCCTCTTCTTCCCTCCCACTCTCCCTTCTTCTTCTCTGTCCCTTTCCTCCCTGTCTCCTGTCCCTGTCTTCCCCCCCTACTTACCCTTGCCCTTCTCTCTCCCCCTCCCGCTCCCCCTCCCTCCTGACGCCCATTCAACCCTTCTCCCCCTTAACCCGACTCTTTTCCTGTCTCTCCCTCCCTCCCCATCTCTCTCTCTCCCTCCCTCTCGCCCCGTCTCTTCCCGTTCAGGTTGTGGGGCTCCACATGCAGGGCCTCGGCTGTGACGAGATGTTGCAGGGCTTCGCTGTGGCCATCAAGATGGGGGCGACCAAGGCCAACTTTGACAACACCATCGCTATTCACCCAACCTCCTCGGAAGAGCTGGTCACCATGCGCTAGACGCCCCTGGCCTTGCCCCCCCTCCCTCCCCCATTCCAGCTGCGGGAGGAAGGGGGGGGCACAAACATGACAGCATATACCCCCCCCATATATATCTCCCAGCAACAGCACTGTCTGAGAAGCCTCACCTGCTCCACACCGCTTATGTAATTCACATTCAATAAACGTGCAGCTTTTCTTAATCCGTGTGCTGCCTCCATTTCTCTCTCTCTCTCTACTCTCCTCTCCCCTCAGGTCCCCCTCCCTTTCCTTTCCTCCAGCACTGTTCTCTCCATATCCTTCTTCCTCCGTGGTTTGTGTCTTTCAGCACCATTCCCTACTGTTCCTCGTTTAGTTCCTTCACTTTGACGAATTAATATGCGGGGGGAAAAACATGGCTTTCTTCATTGTCAGTAACATCTCATTTCTCAGTGGATAGGTGCATGGCAGAACGTGCTGAATATTTATTAAGTGACAGTAGAAAGATTCTTCTCTGCTTCTAGGTTTGCTCTGTCACATAGTTTTAAGCTATATTAATACGACACATACTCTTTCTCTCACATCTGATTGAATATAAGGGTTCTTCCTCAGTAGTAATGTTAAGCGGTGCTTCATTGTGACACCACAATATGCCTTTTGCATGATGTAACTATGGGAATTATGGCTGTAAAGAGACTTAGTACATTTAGTGTTATGTTTTTGACATCAGAGAATGCTAGAGCGCAAATGTTATCTAACAAAACCACATGAAAAGTTACACAAACAAGAACACCACCATCCACACTGGAAGAAGAGTCGGTGTCAACAGAGGGCTGAGACCACAAGTGCTCATTCCTACACATACCCTGAAGTAAAACTTACTCATTTAATGAACGGGATTAGATGCACATAGTTCATTACGTTAATGAGCAATAGCCATACGGGATAGTAATATGACACAGCCTCCCAAGGACAGACTCCCTTGTTTTTTTATACCCGAATCTTCGTACAACGAGAATGAGAACTGACACTGCAGTTTAAGACACTCAATAAACGCACCATTCGTTTAACAAGCGGATGGTAAAAGGGGAAGCCTTTATGAAGTTATTTTGTGTCTTTTTAACACAAGCATAAAAGACCGTTTTGAGAGCAAATTTCTCGCGCTGTCTTTTTGCGTCACAAAAAGTTTTGACTGCGAATCAGTTCTCTTTGGTTGCAAGTCAAAAGGTTTTGCCTGCTTAACTTGTGTGTATGTGCTCGTCATAGAAAAACTCTTGCAGCATACATTTCTGTAACACACAAATGACGTGTTTTGATTAGACAATTAATCGACATCAGAAATGAAGTATAAGATTCAAAGAATCATACATAGAGACACAATAACTAAAAGACAACCAAAAAAAGAAGTTTAAATATGGATCATTCACTTTGTAAAGTAAAAACAAATGCGTCATCCTTAAAAATGAAACTGAAACTTAACGCCATGTTTTACTGTCTTTTTTCTCTAAACGCCATATTCGATTTTACGAATCAGGAGGAAGATTACGGAGAAAGAAGAAAGTGTCGAATTAAATAACGCAGTGAGTACGCAGGGCGATAGGAAGAGGAGCGAATGTGGAAGGGAGCGTGGAGTTCGGAGTGGGGATGCCAGGCTGTAATCTAAACATTTTGAAGTGGACGTTTTGTAAAATGGCGGATTATAACTAAACAGGACTTGGCCCTTAGCACATATTACGAATCCGAGGCCGTCTGAAAATATCTTTCAGTTTAAACCATTTTACTAACTGCAATTCGAAAAAGTTGATCGGCCTTTTATGGTGTGTGTAGCCTACATGTAGCCTATATATTTATGGCTCCTAAAATGCGATACATGCGAACGGACCAGGCACACCCAAAATACTCGGACAATGCCTCTCACACTTTGATGACAGTTGCCGTTCAGAGTAAGTGAATTAAAGTGCGCTTTTAATGACATATATGGCATAATCGTAATGCTTCACAACAGGTCCGGGACTAAAGTGAATAACTGTGCTCCCTTAGGTGTGACATCAGGCTACAGTAGTAGATGAACCAACTGTGAAGTTCACAGAACAACATACAACAGCAAGGTATACTGCTAAAGTCTCAGGCAGCTGCAGTAACTACATTATTCTGCAGTACTTCTGTGTGCAATTTTAAGGACACAATGAGACAAGTCACATTTAAAGAAATATCTGTCGTGTTAGTGTAGCATTTTTTTCCTTGGTGGTGTGTGAGTGTCAGGGTGTGTAGAGTGTATGTTAGATACGCTGATCTGGGTGACTTGACTGTTTTTGATTGGCCTGACTCCTCTGTCTGACCTTTTCCAGACTCGTGACGAAGTGGTGCTGTCTTTAAAATGAGTGTCTCCCGGAAGCGCAAAAGGAGGAACACAGACTCTGAAATGAGTCTCCCTGGGGAGCCTGAGGCTGACGCTGAAACTGACAGCCGTTGTAGCAAGAGGTATTAAAGTGTAGTAAATCAATAAACCAGTGATGCTGTATTTTAGCTGCAGACTCTGTCTCCATGTGCATTAAGTTAGAGCTGCAGTAGGAGGATGAGGTTAACCAGAAACTGTCCATGTTTGCTCCACAGGATCCAACTGCAGAGAAAAGGGTCACCTACACCCAGCTACCTGTCAGTGAAGAGTAACAGATCAATGGATCTTCCTATTAAATTAGGTGGTGAGGTCATAAAAGACCCAAGGTGATTTAACAGTTTTATAGATCTTCTGCTGTCAGTCTTTGGTATTGGTATAGGTTCAAGGTGTCAAGGTGTTTTACGATAGATGTTTGCTGCAGAACTGACTATTACCCATGACCCAGCATTGCTTATGTTAACTCTGGGTTTATGACTTTTCAAAAGACCTAAGAACGTCAAGTAAAAGGACAACAGGCGGCCCTTAACTGAACATCTGAGTTTGCCACTTCCTTATATCAAGAGCAAATCTATTACTCTTCTTTGAATTAGATCTGCAGTCAGAAGACGAGGTTCACTGAAAGCTCTGTCTCCATATTCTCTTCACAGCATCCAGCAGGAGAGAGCAGGGTCACCTACACCCAGCTGTGTGTCAATGAAGAGTGACCGGTCAATGGATATTCCTCTCAAATTAAGAGGAGATGTTACAGATGTTCCCAGGTGATTTAACAGTTTTAGGCACCCTTTACAGGTAGTGGTACCGGTTCAGTGGTTTTGTGTGTAAAGTGCCCACCCTTACATGGGAAGGATGTTAACTTGTTTTTTGGTAGTCTTGCTATATGACTGACATTCTGGTTGGCATCGGCATTTCTGATGCAAGCTGGGTTTATGACTTTGCAATGAACTTAAGAATATCAGACCATGTAAGGACAACTACAGGCCATTCTAGCCCTCTGAACTTGTCACTTGCTTATCTCCCGATTGAATTTATGAATCTGTCCAGTTTGGTCAACAAAGATCCCTGATATTCTGCCTCCACTGCAGATGGTAACGTGTCTGCAGTTGTAACTTTTTATGAAGACTTACTTTGTAGTTACATTACATTACATTCATTTAGCAGATGCTCTTATCCAGAGCAACTTCCAGCACAGTAGAACATAACTAGATCCATTCAAGTTGAAAGAGCAACAGTGTCAGACCAGGCTAACAACACTCCCAGACCAGTGAGTATGAGCATAACACTATTCAGGCCCTCCCACAAGTTATCTTGTACAACCTGACAAGGCAACTGAGGCCAGGTCTACTACCATACTGTATGTAGGACAGCCAGTCACAAACAATGAGGGAAGTGCGATGCGAGGGAAAGCAGATGCGTGCGTTGTGTCTTTGGAAGTAATGATGTTAATTCTGCCTATATAATAACTAAAATCTGACTCCATTTTATGCTAACCTATGTGTTAGTTTCCCAATTCCCGATTCTAATTAGAAGCCCAGGAATTCTCAGTTCGCTTTGACTTGTAGGTGATGAGGCTACATAGTCCATGATGTAGGATACCGTACCAGCACTTCTAAGATAACTCGCTGCCGTTTTATATTCTAAATCATAGAATATATGTTAGGCGGCCCACCTAGGGACTGCAGACTCGTCAGAATAATGCAATACTTAAGACTGACTGAGCGTATCAGTGGGTTTCGAGCGGTAGGCAAGAACTATGGAAAAACCTCAAATCCTGCTACGCACGTCATTAAAAATGGTCAAATGAGAAATCACAAACAGAGGTTAAGGCTAATACTTTCATTAATCAGAATTGTCCCAATCAGTTAGAAACTCCAAATACAGCAAGCAATATGGTATAGTGCAAATGATGATAAATCCACATAGCCTACCTATACGGAGTCACGTGGCTATAAACTTGGTGCACAGGAGTCTGTGCTGACGGTGCTCCCCGAATGCAGAAATCTTTCCCTCTATATACCTGAACATCAAGGAGGTGGCCAGCACGTGAGATGGGGACATTGAAAGGGCCAAAATAGGTTTTGTCCTTATCTGGTGATTGATTAGTGCTGGTGTTTATTCTTGTCCCGTTCTCCGGGGCATGCTCATTGGTGTCCATCCTTTTAGCTTTCTGAGCCAATTTTCAGAACAATGGTTAGGAGACCCACTGCTGTTATAGAGCCATCACCCCTTTGCTACTCACACTATGGATCAAAATGAGACCAAACAAGACATGTATAACTTGAACCGAACAGAATATACAGAAATGGTAGTTTATAGCTGCGGAATGGGATTTCACCACTGGTCAGGAGGAAGGGTCACTGAAGTATTTGGGGTTATCAAGATCCCCCACCCCCTGGTGGCCCACCCTGTCATAGAGTTCCTTGGTGTGGAGGAGTGAGGACATGTTCCTCAGCCAGGTGGCTGTTGTTTATGGCCCAAGTATGTTTACTTGAGCAACAGTCGCTTATTTGGTGTGCCACAGTCCATATGTTGTCAGGTGTTTCCCAACTTGACTATGTTTAGGGAGATTGTAGACAAATCGTGGAGCTTCATTCTGGATTAGTTGTAGGGGTTTGATGGCACAGGCAGGAGTACAAGCAAAGAGGGAGTTGCAGTAGTCCAGGTGTGAGAGGACCAGGGCCTGAACTTGGAGCTACGTAGAGTACATAGTGAGGTAGTGCTGGATCCTTTGGATATTGTACATGTACAAAAGATTGTACATCTGCATGCCTGACTCACTGCTGCACTCTGAGAGGAGTTGGACAGTTGGCTGTTAGCTCTCCAGTTAGTCTGTGATACAGGTTTGGTGGCAGGATGTTGATGTTTCTGGTCCTTTGAACAACCTGTAATTGTGTAAAATACTAACATGTGTTTGAAGTGCATGCAAGGGTAAAAACTAGATGAATTATATAGAAATATTGAATACAAATCTTGAATACACAACTCAAGAAGAGAATTTTCTTTTCACAGGGTCTGTTCTGAGAAGGGAGGACAGGCCATGGAATTTACAACAAAGGTATTTCATCTAGACAATTTATTTATTTAAATCTGTCTGTAATTCTATAATATTTGCGTCTTATGCGCTTCAGTTCTCGGCAACATTTGCTTTGAAATAAAGACTATCCATATATAGCCATGCATGATTTTATTTTAATCTATGAATGTTCCTTCTTTTGGTATGAAAGGTTCTCTCTTGTTTTAAGATGGACAGAAAAAAAACAATAAAACTGTAGAACACAAGGTACCACCTGGATGTTAAAGTGGGGATGAAATGTATGCCATCCACTATGGGAAAATCGCGTGCCTGTACAGGACCTGTGAAGCTCTTTTTGTGGTGCCTTGCAGAAAGGCAATGAAATGACTATAGTCATGCTGAGGTCTGATTATTTTCAGACATTTACCTCTGCACTGTCAGCCCTCTTTTGTCGAAACAATTCAGATACAACTTCATAAGGACTTGCAACAAATGGCAAAACTTTCACTTCATTATCTTGTTATTCTATTTAGGCTTCTCTGTCTTCATTTTCCTGTTGCATTACGTCATCACTAATCCTCCAGTACTCTGAAAAATACTTCTCACAATTAGCCTGTCCTGTCTTTGTAGCTGGAATTTCAGCACATTCAGCCCATAATTTATTGTAACCACTGCAGAGTGGCTACCGCCTTCAGTGCAGATTACTATGGGTAATAATAGGGGTCCAAGTGCCTGTTGATGAGGAGGTTAGAATGTTCTGTCTGAGAATTTTCCTTCAGCAGGTACAACAGGTGTCCATTCCTTCCGCATGCCTTGATTATAAGTGTTTACTGTCGCTGCGTGATGCAGTTGCAGGAGTAACTGTTCAGTCTTCATTGGAAAGACCTTGCAAATTCATTATCATCATTCAGAGTGACTTGTAGCATGTAGACCTTTGCAAAATATTAGAGCTCCGTTAACATTAGACATGCGTGACTACACAGTTATCAGGACTCATATTTCACAATGACAGACCTGTACACTGGTTTCTTCAAAGGCGCCTCCACAATCCATTGGATGTTTACAGGAAATGCGCATAACACTCCTTGCTCACATGTATTTCAGACACGGCTTCCGGTAATGTGTTCCCTTTCAAGCTACTTGCACCACTCCATTTGATCTCTTTGGTCTGATTCTGTGAAGTAAACAGGTTCTCTTTTTGCATTTACTAGTGTGCTTAATTACATTAACTCCCCTAATATTGCAGCTAGTGTATAATTGCATTACCGTGTTCCATTCCAATTAGTTGTGCATCGCTCATTTCATTCTCTGTGTGTTTTTACATCTCTCTGTTTTTGAAGAATTTTAGTGTTTTATATCTCTGTATGTGTAGTTAGTGCAGATCTGAGAAACATGCAGGAGTCCAGTAGGCTGATCACATGTAGGAGAGCAGTGGTGTTGCTGTGTATCAGCTTGCGGTGTCAGAACAGCTCTCGCCTACTTTTAAGACCTGAGAGTGAACCACAGCTCAGCCCCTCATTCTGACCCCCACTGTGTGATAGAGCTGCAGGGAAAGTTCTGAACCTGTTCTGATACAGCACACCTCTTCATGTGTTTATTTCAGTCACTTCGTCGCACACTGAAGAAGTTGGACAAGGATTCGTTGGAACAGTTTAAGAAATGTCTGAGTCAGGATTGCCCAGAGTGCTTAGAGAGCCGGCTGGAGGACCATGAGGTGCTGGATGTTGTTGAGAAGATGCTGGAGAGCTGTGGCACAGAGAGGGGTGTGAAGATCACACTGCACATCCTGAGAAACATGAACCAGAAGGATCTTGCTTACTCACTGGAGAACGACCACCAGAGGAGTAAGTTTTCCTACATTGACTATGATTGTGTTAGAAAGTGGATATTACTTTAGAAAAGTGCGCACACACCTAAATAATTGCTTCTTAAGAGCTTTCATTCTTTCTTTTTACTGAAATGACGTGGTATTAGAGCACTTGTGTTTCTTTTTGACCTCAAGATCTTAAGGAAGTAGGGATGCACCGATTTATCGGCCGTACATTGGTATCAGCCGATACTCGCCTTTTTTGACCGCTATCGGCAAATAAGATGACATTCACCGATGGCAGTGGCCAATGTTTATCTGTTGTGTCGCATCAATTTTGCACTGGCAAAATGTCGTGTTGGTTATTTGCGGTCTGACTCGGACAACAGTAGCATACACAGCTGCAGATTCGGAGAAGATCCAATAGGTGATACTATAATTAACCTTATTCACATGGTGGCCATTTTGCTCTTACGTTACGCTCAGGGTGGGAGCAGGGCATGGGCGTAAATTACGGGGGGGATGGGGGGATTGTAACCCCTCCAATAATCAAAACTGGCCAATACAACCCCCCCCAAATAATCATATTCATGGAAACCTCAGCCCCCCCCCCAATGTTCAATCCAAAGTTACGCCCTTGGAGCAGGGTAACTCTTCAGTTAGCATCTATGGCAGAGTGGACCAAAAGTTTGACGTGTGTCTGTATCTACCTTTTGAAGAAATAAAACAAAAATGGCCAGATGGGTCAGCAAAGATCCCTAAAAGAATTCAAAAGAGATATAGTTGCTGGATTTAAAGTTATATCCATTAATAAATAAATGACTTAGCGCACTTAGCACTAGCTAGTTACCTAACTAACTAACATTAAGTTGCTAGCTAGCTAGCAAATGGTACTTAAGATCAGAAGTCAATACCTTGGCTTGCAGTACAAATGTTAAAATTAACTAGTTGTTCATAAGAGACATGATGAAGCTGTATTAGTTTGATAGCTAGCAAAGTGCATGAAAGCCAAATTAGCTAGCTAGCTACTTGCATATTCAGCTGTAAAGTACAAATACCACCTTACAAAGACAAATCTGTCTCACTAGCTAGCTATAATACAAGCAAAACAATAAACATAACTAGCTAGTTACTATCACATTCCGCTGGCAAATACAAATATCACCTTGCAAACAAACACATTGTAGCTACCTAGCTACAATAAAAACAAAGTAGAATGCTAGATAGCTTGCTAGCTAATTTGGCTTTCACTCACTTTGTTCAGCTGTCATATTACTAAGAGCTAGCTAGCTATGAAACTAATAAAGCCTTATCACCTCTCTTCTGACCAAATACTTAATAACAACAAAAACAAAACAGAAAAAAAAGCATCGGCTATCGGCAAAATTGTAATTTTAAACATCGGTATCGGTATTGGCCAAGAATTTCACAATCGGTGCATCCTTATAAGGAAGTTTATAATCTTATTTACATCACCATTGTATCTTATATATCCTTTCCACAGATGAATCCATAATAAGAGCCCAAAACACGCTGAAAGCTAATCTGAAGAAGAGGTTTGAATGCATATTTGAAGGATTAGCAAAGCAGGGCCATGCAACCCTCCTCAAAGAGATCTACACAGAGCTCTACATCACAGAGGGGGGAAATGGGGAAGTCAATTACGAACATGAAGTGAGACTGATTGAGACAATGTCCAAAAGACATGCCACGCAAGAGACAAAAATCCTCTGCAATGACATTTTTAAACTTTTACCTGGGCAAAGAAAGACGATCAGAGCAGTGCTGACAAAAGGGATCGCTGGCATTGGAAAAACTGTCTCTGTGCAGAAGTTCATTCTCGACTGGGCAGAAGGAACAGCCAATCAAGAAGTTAATTACCTATTTACTCTTCCTTTTCGAGATCTGAATTTGAAAAAGGGGGGGAAATTCAGTCTGATGCAATTACTCCAGCACTGCTCTCCAGACGTGAGAGAGATTGATGTTGAAATTAATGAAGTCAAAGTTGTACTCATCCTTGATGGTCTGGATGAGTGTCGGCTTCATCTTGATTTCCAGAACAATGAGATGTGCTGTGATGTAACACAGTCAACATCAGTAGAGGTGCTCCTGACAAACCTCATCAAGGGGAACCTGCTTCCTTCTGCTCTCCTTTGGATCACCACCCGTCCAGCAACAGCCAGTCAGATCCCTCTTGAGTATATCCACCGGGTGACAGAGGTACGGGGGTTCAAGGACACACAGAAAGAGGAGTACTTCAGGAAGAGAATCACGGATCAGAATCTGGCCAGTAGAATTATCTCACACATAAAGTCTTGCAAGAGTCTGTACATCATGTGTCACATACCAGTCTTCTGTTGGATTGCTTCTACTGTTCTGGAGAGAATGCTGAGTGAATCAGACAGTGGAGAAATCCCCAAAACTCTGACTGAAATGTACACACACTTCCTGCTCATTCAGACTAATGTGAAGAATCAGAAGTATCGTGATACCAATGAGACAAACCCAACGAAGATTCCAGAGTCAGATGCAGAAATGATCTTAAAACTGGGGAAGCTGGCTTTTCAACAGCTGCAAAAGGGCAATCTGATATTCTATGAGGAGGACTTGAGGGATGCTGGCATGGATGTCAGTGAGGCCTCAGTGTACTCTGGGGTGTGCACAGAAATCTTCAAAGAGGATTCGGGGTTGTATCAGGAGAAAGTCTACTGCTTTGTGCATTTGAGCATTCAGGAGTATCTGGCTGCCTTGTTTGTGTTTCATTTACATGTACACTACAGCAGAAATGTTCTAAGACCAGACAAATTACGAGCACAGGGTCACAGACTCCAGCTGCCTGAGTTGCACAGGAGTGCAGTGGATCAAGCCTTACAGAGTAAGAATGGGCACCTGGATCTTTTCCTTCGATTCCTTCTTGGCCTCTCACTGGATTCCAATCAGGCTCTCTTAAGAGGAATACTGACAAAGACAGTCAGCAGCTTACAGAGCATTGAGGAAACAGTAGAGTACATTAAAGAGAAAATCAGAAAAGAATCTTCAGCAGAGAGGACCATCAATCTGTTCCACTGTCTGAATGAACTGCATGACAACTCTCTAGTGGAGGAAATCCAGACTTCCCTGAGATCAGGAACACTTTCTGATAAAAAGCTGGAACCAGACCAATGTTCAGCTCTTGCCTTTCTGTTACTGATGTCAGAGGAGGTTCTGGATGTGTTTGACCTGAAGACATACAAACCATCAGCACCAGCTCATCAAAGACTGGTACCAGTGGTCAAGTCATGCAGGAAGGCCCTGTAAGTAACTTGGTCAATAACTTAAGCTAGTATGGGATTGCGTCGCTTGTGCTTTTTATGATAATACTTTTTAGTTTTTTTGGGATATTGCCACTTTAACATAGAAAATTGTCAAATTAACTAACATGGATAGAAAGTTCAGAATCGGAACGTTCTAACATATGCAGTGACCTTAATAGACTTCCTGCAGCAGCCACAGATAGACTGTTTCTCAAGCAAATCTTGTAACTACTACCTGTTACCATTCAAGGCTTTTTCAAGCACTTAGTTTGTTCTTATACTTTCCTTTCTATTTTTGATTGGATTGATAGAACATTGGCTAAAACTGGCAGATTTGTATTTTAGAGCAGCATGGTGTTCTGACAACTCCGCAAATAGTCAAAAGATCCTCACTGTCTAAGCAGTATTGATTTAAATCTTGTATTACCTATATTATGTAATTATGTATTACAGTAGAATCAGTAATTCATTGTATGCATTAGATGTTGAAATTGGAAGAAAGGAAAGTAGCCCTCATCTCAGTTGTGACTGCATTCCTATATGCATTCCTTGGTTAACAAAGCCTCTGAATACAAAGATTACTCATAAGGAAGGTAACATTTTTATATTAAAAAATTCTATTAGTTAAAAGTGTCCAGATAATTTAACGTCATTTGAACAGTACAAATGTCAAGATGTTTATGTGTTTTTTTTTTTAAACTAGCAAAGCCCATGAGTCTCCCTATGTCATTTCTCAGGAATAACTTAATGTGGTCTTCATCAGCAAAAGGAAATTTGTAAATCAATTTGAAGGTTAAAGAATGGCCTAATTACCCCTATATCTTCAGTCCTGGAATGTGTCCCTGTATATATTATAAAATTTACATTTCTGTTAACAAAATGTCTGATATTGAAGTGAACCTATGCAATGCATCTACTTTTTGGTAACCAAGGTATACCTGTACACCATATCTAAATCAGTTCTGCGGTACATTGGATTGGAACTGGCAAACCTTAAATGTAAAGTGGAGTACTAAATGTAGTAAAGCTGAAATGGTTCATGACCACACCCTAGTACATAGACATTAAGGCAAAATTCAAACACAGCCTTCATTCAGGGCCAAATTAACACCACTGTAGGCCGTGGGGCTACTCTATATTTTATATTTTAGGGCTCCCCTTCCTAACCCCCCCCAAACTAACTCTGAAAGAACAAACTATAGCTTACTATGCTGACAGTAACTTTGACTCATCTCTGCAGACTGGACAATTGTAATCTCACAGAGAAGTCATGTGACATTGTGGCCTCAGCTCTGCAGTCAGTCCCCTCACACCTGATAGAGCTGGACCTCAGCTGCAATAACCTTGGAGATTCAGGAGTGGACACGCTCTGTGCTGGACTGAAGAGTCCAAACTGTAGACTACAAAAGCTGAAGTAAGCACTTCTGTGTACTTGATCATTTTTACTGAATAGTAGATTTTTCCTATAAAAATTGTCCTCTTTGTAGGCTGTCAGGCTGTCGAGTCACAGAGAAAGGCTGTGCTTCTCTGGCTTCAGCTCTGTGTTCAAACCCCTCAAACCTGAGGGAGCTGGATCTTAGCTACAATCACCCAGAGAATGTAGGAGTAGGAGCTCTTGCAGCTGGACTGAAGGACCCCGGCTGTAAATTGGAGACACTGCTGTAAGTACAGAGTGGAGTTTGTGTGTAAGTCTCAGTGACCTCTCCTGCATTCCTTCTTCGTCCACACTAGTCCCCTCCCTCTCTTCTCACACATCAGAAATGACTTAAAGGAGAGACAAATGAGTCACCCTGGTGTAGACTGAGGAATGTCACTATTATTGTATGTATTTATATAATGAGCAGAGATCTTTCTCTCCACAGTTTAAAAGAGTGTCATCTCACAGAGGGCTGCTGTGAAGCTCTGGCCTCAGTACTGCGTATGTCTCTCTCAGAGCTGAGAGATCTGGATCTCAGTGGCAATGATCTAAAAGATTCAGGAGTGAGCTCGCTCTCTGGTGGATTGGGTGACCCAGAATGTAAACTGCAGAGACTTGGGTGAGAAATGCACATCTGTATACATTGTTCAATACACTGAGGAAAATGTGAAATGAAAAAAGGCCCCAAACCTTACTGGAAGGTGCAGTCCACCTCCACCTTGCCTGGGAAGTATTTACTTGTGTGACATTAATATTGTTTTACGGGTTCCTAATGAATGGGGAGATCAAGGGAAGAGTTTAACATTTATGAACGGGAACAGAAGCCAGGAATATGTCTCTGCCAGTGCTTCTGCATTATGGGCCTTATGAGTGTTAGGGATCTGAACAGCGTTTGGAGGGACATTATCTTTGGTCATGGTACTGTGTGGTGTGTAGGGGGCCTGCTCTTTGTCATACTCTTCAAATACTTGAATCTTTCTGCACAGCTGTCTTTTATTGGTGCCCCACGTGTGCACTTTCCAGGTGCATTCATGTTACGTTAAAGAGGAGCATTTATACAGACTTTTTAAGAAAAAGGAACTCTTATGTCATGATTGATATGTGACCTCTAACAGGCTACCATGTTTCTGATCTTTGTGGTTTGTCCAGAGGTGGGATCGTGACGGGCTCTTATGTTCTTCTCACTGTAGTCTGTCAGGATGTCAAGTCACAGAAAGAGGCTGTGCTTCTCTGGCTTCAGCTCTGCGTTCAAACCTCTCCCACCTGAGAGAGCTGGATCTGAGCTACAATCACCCAGGAGAATCAGGAGTGAGAGCGCTCTCTGCAGTGCTGGAGGACCCCACCTGCAAACTGGAGACACTGCAGTAAGTACAGTGAGGAGATGTATGACAGTATGTGGAACTTTGTCATTGTCTTTTTTCCTTTTTTTTGCTCAGGAATTCTGAGGTGAGATGAACTTCAATACGCTCACATTCAGCCAATAGCTGTTTCTCACGCTACAAAGCACACAGAACACATCTGCAGAGTGGTTGCTCATTTTAGGGCAGGCTGTGCTGACATCATCTAAGTAACTTGCAGGCTTCTGATGAATAACAGGGTGCCTGACAGCAGTGAAATAAAGAAGTTCTGGCCTGACCTCCCCAGCCCCATCCCTATAGGCTCCCAGTCAGCAAATGACATGGCAGGGATCGAAACTGGCCCGCAGAAGTCATATTAAATGTAACGCCTTAACCACGGAGCTACTCAGGAGCCTGTAGCTTTCCCCTAGTTTCTGTTCCCACAGTGCACCTCATCCATGCACCACATAGTCACTGTCTGTTATTCTGCTGTTTCTACAGTGTAGACCATGGAGGAGAGAGCAGGATCCGACCGGAACCAAGAAAATGTACGTCTGTCTGCACCGAATAACAGCAGTCGTTGCACAATCTTCACGCAGCATATTTATGCTTCCTCTCTTCTTTTTTCCCCATCACTCCTTTATCTTCCCTAGTTAGTCCCCCCCCCCCTTTCCCATACACACTCACACATATACATAATTACATGAATATTAAACCTAATAATTAACCTCATTCAACTCCCTTCTCTCTGTAGTTGCCTGTCAGCTCACACTGGATCCTCACACAGCAAACAGAAATTTGTTTCTGTCTGAAGGGGGCAGGACGGTGACATGGGGAGAAGAGCAGCCATATCCTGATCATCCGGAGAGATTTGACTACTGTCCCCAAGTGCTGTGCAGAGAGGGTCTTTCTGGGCATGCTTATTGGGAAGCTGAGTGGAGTGGGAAATGGGTTGATATAGGAATGACATATAAAGGAGTCAACAGGAAGGGAAAGGGTGGTAACAGTAAACTGGGGTGGAATAGCAAATCCTGGAGTCTGTATTGTACTGATGGCCATTACACTGTATGTCACAATAAGAAAAAAATATACATACGTGAGCCCCCCTCCCACAGAATAGGAGTGTATCTGGACTGGCCGGTCGGCACTCTGTCCTTCTACAGCGTCTCCTCTGATAAGCTGACCCATCTGCATACGTTCCGCACCAAGTTCACCGAACCCCTCTATCCTGGGTTTGGGTTGTGTGATTCCTCAGTGTCCCTGTGTCAACCGGAGTAACGTCATGTGTCCCCAGGAAAATGCAATGGGACAGTCACCTGAAGTCTGGGGATATTGTATTAAAGCATTCCTGAAGTGACAGTCACTTTGAAATTCTCCAAATGTGTATCTATTCATTCAGCAATCACACTCTGTTTCTCTCTCTCCCTTTCCCTGCTAAATTACAGTTACAGGCAGAACAATAATCATGTATCAAAACAATTTTATTCAGTATACACAGCCATGCAGTCTAAGGGATGTAATTTTTTTCCAGTACATTTGAATAATCACCCTCGATGTAATGCTTATGTTATGACTGATGCAGTTTATTCAGAATTGAAGGACAATGGGGAAAATGATTTGTGGAACGTTGTTTTTTTTATGGATGTTCCATATTAATTTGACAAGCTGTAATGACCTTGTCAAATATTATCTTCAACCATAGTTAAATCACCTTTCTCATATCTGAACATTTCATGAACACTACCATTAATATATTACCCGTATTGGTATCTACTAAATAGTGTCACTTTGTAAAGTAGTCTGTGATCATCCTTACACCCTGATTATAGGCAAGGTGTGTAGTACTTCGCCTTCAGTTTCTTCTCAGAAGCAGAATATAAATAAGCTACCTGATAATGCAACTATATTGTGTTTTAAGTCAATACAATCAATCAGTAAAAGTTCCGTGGGCATTTCAGTTATCTGTCCTGCTGTTATCTTTATCAAATATTAGTGCTTACTACAGTGTAAGATTAACTTAACCCCTACTAGTGATAATCTAACCTGAATGCTAACTCTGAAGCTAAACTTACCAAACTGCCACCCTAATACTTAAACACTAACACAAACCCTACTACTTTAACCCATTGTTAATAAAGTAATGAAACTTTTTTAGCCAAGCCAGAACCAAACGACAATGTGGATTTCATAGATAGCATTTCAATAATACTATTTTACTTTCTTTTTATGTCTTTTCAAAAAATACTATTTTTAATGATGTATTATGCATTTTGCATATGAGTATTAACTGAGGTAGAATTAGAATGTAAACTTTAGTCTTCTTAACTTTAGTCATCTTCTTGGTGTTTTTTTTTTTTTTGTTTTTTTCTTGTTCTGTTGTACCTCCCAAGCCTACAGTACATTTATGGAACTTCTCCCAGTAGTCTCAGCAAGTGCACTGCAGGTTATTATTCAGAGCCATTTTGCAAGTAGGGAAAGAGAAAATGGACTCAAGCAAAAACGCATAAGCATAAACGTATCATTTAATTTTCGCATGCAGTCTTATAGTCTTTAATATTTATTGTGTCTAAAATGATTGTTGCGCAAACAAATACATAATATTATGTAAAATAATGCTGAAGAGCGCTGTCTCATGTTGCCTTTGTATGATATTTAAAGGCAATACTCAGGTATCCAACATTTTTGCATGTATACCAATTGCTTAGCAAACATAGTCACTGGTGTACTGTACTTTGACAGTTCACTTTCTTATTTTCTGTTTAGTTTTGGTACAATAACAGCACGAAACAATCTATATCAGATTAGCTATAGCTATATCAGTGAAACAATGATATGAGCTTTAACAATGCATACATCTTGTGAAAATGGAGGTAACTGATATTCAGCATGAGCATTACATGCTAAGGTGCAAATAGCCAGTGCTTTACCAACCGCTAGTGTAAGCGGTCAGATTCACTAGAACTGTGCCAGAGAACCATACACTATTTTGTGACATCACAACAAAGGTTAATCAGAATCATTTAATTAGAGAACACCATTTATTGGTAGCACTGAGGAAGAACAATCTTTCATCACATGTCAAAGAAAGTTTAACCACTAATGGATTGCATATAAAAATGTTGGGCCTTTAATAGTAAATTACTGCATAAATCTATGTGTTTAAATGTTTAATATTGGAAATATACACACACACGTGTTACGTTTAGCACTCTACTGGTGTATTTGTGTATAAAGTGTATTTGCTAATAAAATTTGTAAATAAACTAATTCTGTACCCTGAGGAGACACAATGCACTCTTCATGGCAAAACTGAAACCACAGCCTGAATGACTGAAAGTCAAATTGTCCCATAAATTGGGAAATTACTGCCATTCTCAAAGCACTTCCATAAGAAAAATTAACCTGTGAGTAGACACAATTGGTGACTAGTGAGAAAACTGAATCTTTGAGACAACTGACAAACTGGTCACTGTTGAGGGCCATAATTTACAGATGCACAACTATGTCTGGCAAACGCTCATTATGACATCACAATGAAGGTGAAAAATACAATGTGACAATGTACAATGAGGCACCATTCATTATTACTGCACATGAAATACTGTTCAGTAAACACTAGCAGTTGCACAATAAAAAGCAGTTTCAGGGAAGGTTGTAGTATTTGAAGTTTTAAATAAATTTCCATATGCATGTATGTAGCAACTAGCTACTTTTGCTTAGTTTACATACTTTATTTGGTCAGATGACAAATGACAAAACAGCCCATGTGACCAGGTCCCCATTGTAACTGATCATCTTCACAAAGCCTTATCGCTCACAAAAGTCGTAGTGCAATCTCGTGTCCTCACATCAAGTCACACTGTCATGGCAACAAAGACCAGTGAAAAAAGTGCAGCTTCAGCCCATTTGTTTATTTTAAGTCACACCAGAATCACTGCAGCAGATCAAGACATATAATCTGCAAAACAGACCCTGGAAGATCACACAAATAATCACCACTAGTGCATTTAGATCAACAGGTATGACCCCCTCAGTTTAGTGTAGTTAGAATGGCCGGTGTTACCCCTGTGGTATAGTTAGGAGGGCAGGTGTTACCCCTGAGCTTAATGCAGCTTGACTGGCAGGCATTGCCTTGCACATTAATCTAGTTAAAATGGCAGGCATTAACAGGTTGGCTCTTCTCAGGAGGATATCTATGGAAGTGTATGGATCCGTTCCAATGGAGGTGGGGGAACCATGACTTTAGGCAGAGGCAAAAATTTCTGGCGGGACCGCACTGGCTTTCTTGGCAGCGCAAAAGCCGCTGGGGGAGGGGGCACCAAGACTTTGGGAACAGGCAAAATTCTCTGGCGCACCGGCTTTCTTGGCAGTGCAAAAGCCGCTGGGGGAGGGGGCACCAAGACTTTGGGAACAGGCAAAAATCTCTGGCGCAGGGGCACCTGCCCTCTGAGCAGGGTGGAACGCTCAGCAGCAGGCCTGTCTGCAACTTGGAGGGAACTCCAGTAGGCAGGTTTGGTCACAGTGTGGTTAGAGCTGCTGTGCAAAGCTAATGATTCTCCAATCTGATAGCTTGTGTGGAGACTCCCATTCTGGATGGAGCCAAATCTGTAGGCTTAGAAGAGAATAAGCCACGTTAGAGAGCTCACAGGACATGGGCTACGACAAACTTCAAACCCCAGCTGTGACCTTGATAGCTTTAGGATTCAGAGATTCAATCAGTTTAAACCATTGCATCCACACATAGGTGCTGACATTGCATGCAAACGTGTTTGAAATTAAGGGGAATATAATTACCTTCTGAAGCAGCAGCACAATTCTCAACCAGCACTGTGCAAAGCAAAGACACCCTGTATCAGAGAGTTTAATTACAATCTGAATACACAATGAGTTTTTTATAAGCTTAAAAAGGGATGTCGATAACATTTTTCCTTTAAGGTCACATACATTATACAACTTCCAGCTGAATGTCAATGCTACTCTGTCAGCACAAGGGGTGCACATCAGGTCAATAGATCATTTATCTGTTTTACTACAGGTGCCGGAACATACAGACAATATTTTCTGTGTGGTGTTATAATAATTATGATGGGTGAAAGTCAGTTTAATTTTTATGTTTATTCTAAATTCCAAGCTTACTGAGATGAAGATTCACATCTGAACTTGCATCATCAGTCTAAGTAGCCTTAATATCAATCATTTCATGCAAAATTAATTTTTAGACTTTCAGTGGAATTTCAGACATTCACCATTTGCTTGCACCCAAATGATTGATGCCTCCTTTCTCAATTTCTCAGGTTCTGCTTCAACTGATGCTTGTTTGTATCATGTGTCAACACGTGTTGGAGTGTTTCCACATCATTTTCCACAATAACCGAGTATGTACATTGAAGTATGTTTGGCTTGAATACAATGACCATAAGCAGTGTAAAAACAGTGTCATGCATGTCTTTAAACAAATACATTATAACAATAAGCTTCAGGGCACTGCTCATTTAGGACAAATGAGAAAGGACTAGAAGTTTGTCATACACCATAACATTGTACAACAAAAACTAACTGTATGATATCAGAGAACCATAATAGCAGAGGGTGATGATCAAACTTACCATACATATGCACCAAGATTTATTGCCATCATTCCATTGCACAACCCACTAAACATTACAACCTGCTCACAAACAGAACACATTAAACACCTGTTTTCTGCTCCAACTCAGATTAGAAGAGGAATTCAGGTGAATCCTTTAACTTCTGCTGCAGGATAATTTGAGACAGCTGGTATCAATTAATCCAAGAAACAGATTAACACTAAACTCAGGTGTAACCATTTAAGCAAAACTCCCTTGTTTAAGATTGCCTGAAAGGTCTTGGTAGAGCTTATCAATTCCAGTCCCAGAGTGTTAGAACTTTGCTGGTTTCTGAGGGGGAGGAACAGGTGTGGAGACTTACATGTACATTTTGACATTAACATATACACACACACACACACACACACGCACGCACGCACGCACAACCATCTCACGGTTTAAAATAATTTGGTTTTATCTGCAATGCTTTCACACCGAAATTGCATTGTGCAATATCAGAACTTTTAGCACTCTTGATTTGACCTAAATTTAACAATATCGTTTCATTGTTTCATTGCAGAACAATTAAAATATGTTAGTACGTTATTCGAGATTGTTTTATTGTTAACATGTCTATCCTAATTTCTGAAAGTTATCACTGCCCACAATACGGATTTTTTGTTGAATTTCGTCTGTTAATGCTGTACAAACACAATGAACGAAGTCAAGGTATTAAATTATGTAAAAAAAAAAAAAAAAAAAAAAAGTGGAGATTAGACAGTGGAGATTATTGCCTTCATAACGGCTTCACACATTTTAGTAGCACCTTTGAGTAGTTTGAACTGCTGGCCAAAATATCGCCGTGATCACGTCATCCGTGATTGCACAGTGGTCATAAATGTATATTGTGCTATTTGCCCATCAGGCCAGTGTGGAAATAGATGTAGCATTAATGGCGCTGTTGTCCCAGGTGACAGTTACTAACATTATTCATCCAAATCATAAATATGGGTGTGTTTTCAAACAGTATAATATAGAATATAATATATAATGTAATATTATATATAATATAATGTATAATTTGTATAAACTCCGCTCAGGGACGGCTCAAAAAAATAAGAAGAAAGTGGGAATATAAGAAACAAATTCAGCCGCCCCGACGCCATTACAAAACAGACCAAGGGTAGAAGATGAAAACGGCAAAACTATGAATAAAATAACGCAGTGAGTACTGAATTAACAGAGAAGTCTATAGGTGGACAGGGATGGGGAGACGGGATTGAGGACGCGAGCGTGTATCATTAAGACAAGGATCTGACGATAACTGACAAGAACACAACTAAGGCCGGCTAAAATTATCACTTTTAATGTTGACACCGCTACCTCACCAAAATACATATGTTGTAAAATAACATGCCCCTCCTCTAAAAAGATAACATGCATGTTTTTTTTTTTTTTTTTTTTTTTTAATCTTGCGGCTATCAGGATCGTTCTTCTTGAACCTCCCCGCAAGTCTAACCCCTATAGATTATACGATTAGGCATTTATTTATTTATACATTTCTTTATTTACGCAGCTGCAGGTATAGTGTAAATTTCAGACCAGACCTTACTGTAGCCTACTGATTAAGGGTGGCGCTATAGTTTTCCGGTGGTTCTTCTCCCTCTGAGAAACAAATCATTTTTGTACAATTTATTTTGCATCCATTGCATTCATTTATGCATTTGATTTCTTAATATATTTCATTTTTAATAATTACTGTTCTTGAAGATTGTAATGGTTCTGTCCATGATTGTATTGCAGTACTTTGGCAGCACGTATTATCTTGCCGTTCCAGTTGCCTGCTGAATTTAAACAGATTGACAGACTGTAATGAACTGTGTGATCTGGGTCAGAAGCCCATCCTGGACTGCAGCAGTGTGAGATGGACCAGACTCCTGGGATGGGGGGTGCTGTCCCTGAAACGAGTGTCTCTCAAAAGCACAAGAAACCACCCACAGACTCTGAAAGGAGTCTCTCTGCAGAGCAAGAGAGTGGTTCTGGAACCTTTGACCCTGCTGGCAAGAGGTATTCAAGCATAACAGATTCAGAAATCAAATATTTAATGTTATTATTTTTTTTTTTAAATCACTGTATCTTACCTGACATTTACACCACTGCTTTGGTCATAGTTTTAACAGTAGTTGTAAGCAATTGGGAAAATATATATATTCATGTTAACAGTGTGGCATTCATTAATGAAGACTGTATTTGTAAGATTCTTAGAGAAAGGTTCTTGAGATATGTGCATTAGTTAGTTGGAGTAGTTTGTTAGTTAAGAGGGATGAAGACATTTACATTTATTCATCTGGCAGATGCTTTTATCCATTGCGTCTTATAAGTGAGGTGAAGCGATACGCTACTGCCTATCAGGTCTCTGGAGTTCCCTGTAAGACTTTTTCTGTTACTGGACTTTGTATTCTAATGAAGGATGCAGTAAGAAGATATGGTTAACAGGAGGTTCTTTTCTCTTCTCTGTGGGTTAGAGCAACAGTAAGAACTTATTGAAATGAACTGACAATGACTTGGTGCGCACTTCTGAAAATAATGGATATCATGAAACAAAGATGAGGCAGTCCATCTGAAATATTAGGTCGTATTTTGACTCCAATCCAGTGTAATTCTGTCAGTGTGTTGGTTTTGGTCATGATGGATACAATCATTTCCAATCATGACTCCATTGCAGCCACCACAAAGGACTCCAGGTCAGAGTATGTAAAAAGGAAGCGAGACTAACAAAAGTTAAACAATGCATACGAATGGGGACACCAAGACGACCTGCAGGTATGGGCAACCCCCACACAGCACACCACACACACACACACACACACCACTCAGACCGCTCATGTCTTCTCCCACACCCACGTGTGCTATTAACCACTCCTGGTGCCCCAACTCTGGCCCTTCCCATGCCCGACCACGCTTTGGGGGGGGGGGGGGGGGGGGAGGTTCTGCTCGGCCGACTCAACAGGGAAGCACTCACACACAGACACGAAACAGGAAATGCAATAACAATGGGATGTAGCTTGGCCCGCACCTCACTACATCCCAAAATAAAAAAAAAAAGCACACACAGAGGCGGAGGGCACACTCTTGCTGTCTGTCAGGCCTTCTAGCAGCTGCCGTCGTCCCCAGTCGTCGCTCCTCCTCGTCAATGCTGCACCATCAGGTCCAGAGCTCCGCGGCACCGTACTGTGGGAAGGGGGACGGCAGCTACTCAGCGTTACCCTGTCCCCTCACTGCTACCAATCACACACACCCACAATGCTCCCTGGGGTGCGGATATTCAATTCAATTCAATTCAATTCATTTTTATTTGTATAGCGCTTTTTACAACACAAGTTGTCACAAAGCAGCTTTACATTGTTCCCAGGCCTGAGACCCCCTGAGAGCAAGCCAACAAGGCAACAGTGGCAAGGAAAAACTCCCTATCAGGAAGAAACCTTGAGCAGAACCGGGCTCATGGGGGGGCCCATCTGCTTCTGGCCGGCACTGGGCAGATAGAGTTAGACACAAAATTATGCAATGTACATTTGTTATTGACAAACAATAGCAGTTAACAGTAGAGTGATTATAAGAATGTCTCCTAGGATGTCCGGGTCTTGGAATGCAGTTGGCTTTGATGGGCAGGGCAGCGAGGTAGCAGGACTGGAAAACGAGATGAGACGCTTGGGCTACAGCTCCAGACAGGAGCCCGGAGCAGGGAATAGGAAGCAAACAGAAAACAGTGGTTAGTGGATGATAAGAATGGCAGGGATGTAGAACAGAGAGGCAGGAGAGGAGGGGCAGAGAAAAAGGTGTGCAACAAGGAAAGACCCCGGCAGGCTAACATTATGGCAGCATAACCTAGGGGACGGGAGGCAAGGGACCGGCATAGTCATGAGGGCGACCCTAAGACAGTCAACACCAGATCACAGCACAGGGTCCATGAAAGCAATGACCACTTAGTCCACCAGAGACTCTATGATCCACGCCAGCACCAGGCCATGTCCCTCAGCTGAAGGATTTACTATATAGATATGTTTTGAGCCTAGACTTAAAGGTGGAGAGAGAGTCTGTTCCCCGAATCTCAGAGGGTAAACTGTTCCACAGGAGAGGGGCTTGATAGGAAAAGGCTCTACCGCCTACAGTAGTTTTGCCCACTCTTGGAATGATGAGAAGCCCGGCATTTTGGGAGCGAAGGGCTCTCTGCGGAAGATATGGATGAAGAAGGTCCTTAAGATAGGGGGGGGGCAAGCCCATTTAAAGCCTTAAATGTGAGTAAGAGTATTTTAAAAATGATCCGGTATTTAATAGGTAGCCAATGGAGAGAGGCCAGAACTGGGGTGATGTGCTCAAAGCGTTTAGTTTTAGTTAAGATTCGAGCAGCTGCATTTTGCACCAGCTGAAGGGGTTTTAATGAGACGTTTGCACATCCTGACAAGAGGGCATTACAGTAGTCTAATCTGGATGTTACAAAGGCATGGATTAGTTTTTCAGCGTCGTTAATTGATACGATTTTCCTGATTTTAGCAATATTTCTCAGATGGAAGAAGGCAGTCCTAGAGGTGTTAGTTATGTGAGTTTCAAAGGAGAGCTCGGGATCAATAACAACACCAAGGTCTTTGATGGCTGCACTCGGGGCAAGGGAGACACCATCAAGGTCCAATGTAAAATGAGTGAGTTTGCTCCTGATTGAATTTTGGCCTATGACCAATATTTCGGTTTTGTCCGGGTTGAGGAGGAGAAAGTTTCGGGCCATCCAATTCTTTACATCTGTTAGGCAGGCCTCCACGTTTGAAATATTCAGAGGGACATCGGGTTTGACTGATATGTATAACTGAGTGTCATCCGCGTAACAGTGGAAATTAATGTCATGTTTACGGATGATATCGCCAAGAGGCAACATGTATAACGAGAAGAGCAGAGGTCCAAGCACAGATCCTTGAGGTATACCATATTTTACTCTGGAACGAGCGGAGGATTCGTTGTTGATGGAGACAAACTGATATCGTTCTGATAGATAAGATCTAAACCAAGATAGGGCATGTCCACTTATGCCAACCAGGTTTTCGAGGCGGTCAAGGAGGATACAATGATCGATGGTATCAAAGGCTGCACTTAGGTCTAGTAGCACAAGAAGAGAGATACAGCCATTGTCACAGGAGAGTAGAAGGTCGTTGAGCACTTTCAGGAGAGCGGTTTCCGTACTGTGGTGAGGTCTAAATCCGGACTGGAAAACTTCCAAAATGTTGTTAGAGTGTAAAAAGGCACAGAGTTGATTTGATACCGCTTTTTCCAGAATTTTGGAGAGGAATGGAAGGTTCGAGATGGGCCTATAGTTTGACAGGTCATTGGGATCAAGATTAGGCTTTTTCAGAATAGGCTTGATAACTGCTACTTTAAAGGGCTGAGGTACGTGTCCAGACATAAGATATTCCTTATGACAATGGGGTGTCCACTCCCTGTCTCACGCCCAGCACTGGAGGGTCCGAGGCCGCGGTCTCTCCGCCTGCCCTCTTCCCCTTCCCAGGCTCTGGTCAGTCTCAGCCTGTGTCGTTCCGTCTCAGGGAACCCCGCCCTGACAAACACCACAAGACAACACAAACCACACAGCAAAGAACGCCAAAAGAAAAAAAGGAAAGGGAAAAAAGAAAATTGATAAACTAACGAAATAAAGTTCCTGGTCCCCAACCTCTGGGAACTCAAAACAAAGCCAAACAAAGAAACTACCAAAAAAAAAAAAAAAAAACAACCTCTTAGTGATTCCCAAAATGGCCAGCTCCACAACAACAAAAAAAAAAAACCGCTAAACCAAAAAAAAAAAACCCAGTCTAAAACTCCCTGTGCGCAGAGCCTTCCTCCCTGGCGTTCTTCACAACTAAGCCTCACAACCCTCCTAAATACCTGCCTGGCACCCTAATCAGGATCAAGAAGCAGCTGTGAGCTCGCACTCCAGCCAAAGCTGCTGCCCAAAAGCCAATTAATCAATTATTCACTTTGCCCTGGAATGCGTGCTCCCAGCGCCTCACCAACCTACCTCCAGGGAATCTAACCTGGCCAATTAACCCTGTCAGAACTCCTGACATTAGCATATTGTGACGTTTCAGTTAGCTCATGAGCAGAGTGCCCATTTTTACACAGACAGGATATTGTCCTCTGACCTGGCATAGTGCTGGGCAAGATTGAAAATGGTGCAGTAAGATGAGGTTCCAGGTGCTCCATATGTTATAGTGTTAGAGGATAGAAAGGCGATGAGGTTAACTAGAATGTCCATTGGATCCTATCCCCTCCCATCTCCGACAGGCTATCTCTCCCACACTCTTGCCTGCACTCATTGACATTATTAACACAACACTCACCACTGGTACCTTCCCCTCCGCATTTAAGCAGGCTAGGGTAACCCCACTACTCAAAAAATCTGCACTTAGCCCCTCCCAAATACAAAAATACAGACCCATCTATCTCCTCCTGTTCCTATCTAAAATCCTTGAATGAACTGTTTTCACCTCTGCTTTTCTCTTCCAGAACAACTTGTTGGACTCCAATCAGTTGGGATTCAAAAACTCTGAAATGGTCCTCCTGTCTGTTGTTGACACCTTGCGGGCGGCGAGAGCTGCCTCCATGTCATCGGCCCTCATCCTACTAGACCTGTCCGTCGCATTTGACACCGTGAACCACCAGATCCTCCTGTCCACCCTCGTTGAACTGGGCATCACCGGCACTGCACTTCGCTGGCTTGAGTCCTACCTCACAGACAGATCATTTCACGTATACTGCAGGGGAGGGGTGGAGGTGGTTAGCCACCTCAGGGATCGGTGCTTGGCCCCCTCCTCTCCTCTTCTCTCTATATACAATTGCTCTGGGTCCAATCATCCAGATGCATGGCTTCTTCTACCACTGCTATGCTGATGACACCCAGCTCTACCTCTCGTTCCAACCTGATGAACTCACTGTCTCAGCGCGGATCTCCGCCTGTCGTTCAGATATCTCAGCCTGGATGAGGGAGCGCCACCTTCAACTCAACATATCCAACACTGAGCTCCTAGTAAGAAACGTTTGAAGACACAGCTCTTCTGCTATTACCTGAGCACCTGAAACACTATCTCCTATTAAATCATAATAATAAATAATGTTTTGGCTGTAATAGTTTAACGTAATGGTTTGGTGTAATGGTTTAGACGTAATGGTTTGGTTGTAATGGCTTAATGCACTCGCTAGCTTTACCTGCTAGTTGGTACCTCGTCTGGCCAACCTTTGGAACTTTGTCATGCAGTACTTCTAATATTGTTGACTCTGTATGGTTTTTCGCTTGTGTTGTATTGTACCTCACTTGTAAGTCGCTTTGGATAAAAGCATCTGCCAAATGAATAAATGTAACCACTAAACCAAAAGTCATGTCAACACTTCACAGTTTGAAACATTCCAATGCATTAGGCTTCAGCCAGATCTGGAAAAAAGGAATCAAAGTATAAATTAAAAGCACTTTTTTGCATGTTTAACATGTTTGCATGTATACAGATGTATGTTTACCAAAGCAGGTCACTGACCTGTGCAGGTTCCATACTTAGTCCACAGAATTTATTTGAACTCTTTCATTATTCATGACTGAAGAAAGTTCTATATAGCTGTGGTAGTGTCATCACTGTTTTACAATTCTCTCTGTCAATTGCACTAATTCATCAAAACAACTCATGTAATTATCTAGCACAGCATTTCTCAAACCTCTCCTGGAGTACCACTTGTCCTGCATGTTTTAGATCTCTCCCTGCTCCAACACAGCTGATTCAAATGATCAGTTTGTTACAAGGCAGCTTCAGGAGTTCATAACGAGTTGATCATTTGTATCAGCTGTGTTGGAGCAGGGAGAAATCTAAAACATGCAAGTGGTACTCCAGGAGAGGTTTGAGAAATGCTGATCTAGCATTTAAACCTTTGGTTTGCGAGTAAATGAGTTCTGTGATGACCTCTAGTGTTTAAAATCTGGCATGACAGGTAAATACCTCAAACTTAAACCTGCCTCTCATTGAAATAAGATTTCCACACAAACATTGTGAATTTAATAGTAAATGAAACATGGCTTCATAAAATAATAGTAATCAACAAATTCATATCATGATTACACCTCAAGTGACCAAGTAAAAGTTGCTCATAATGAAATACTGGAGCTTTGCATGGAAAAAAACACATAACTTTCCTCACTGAGAGCATAGAACCTTGAAGGCTGAAGTATACTTTTTTGTGGAATTGGATCAACCTTAAGGAAATAACACATATGACAACAACTGAAAATTGTAGACAACATCTTTATTCCATTAAGCATTTCAACTCTTGCAAAAAAGTGGTATATTTGTGAAAGCATGGGATACACACAGTAAAATATTGTGAGCAAATATAGCAATGTATCTGTTGCTTTGTCCTGTCCACAGAAGAATTTTCAGAAAAATACTACAGATAGAACAAACTAATGTATTAATCAGTATCAAAGTGTTAAAAACACCTCCTGAACCATAAAAATCACATTTATATCATATTTTAAGTATTAACCTGTAAATAACAAAATAACCATTTCTATTCTTGTCCTATATTGGTTTTAATAATTAAATTTTAAGTCATTAAATTTGTGCCATTTTTCTTTTACTAGGCCCAATTCAACATATTTTTTGTGTTGTACGCCAAAACTATTTAAGTTAAGTTGTCTCCATACTTTAGCGGGACTTTTTCCATTCCTTGTTTTTATTCTGTTTGGTTTTGAATTTTTATTCTTCATTTATTTGGTTGTGTTTTTATATTTAATGTTTTCTTCTCTGCAGCTTGTATTCTACATGGACATCACCTTTTGCAGAACTACCTGAATTGATCAGTGATTATGCAACATTTAACTTCCCAATTTGCATCCTCTATTTTGTTTATAGTCAGTTTTGCTGTTGAAATATCTATTTTGCTGTGCTTCGACAGTTCACAGGTCTTATATTGTGTCGACTTTTGCTAAATACGCCTAAAAAAGAAAATCTCCCCAAATGCACAGCGCTGTTAAGCTCCTCTTTTGGAGATGGTGCTCATGGATGTGGGAAATGTTTGTTCAGTTTCTGTAACCTGAATTAAACCCTGATCAGAAGTCTTGTGGTATCCTCAGAGCACTTCCTTGTGAAATACTCAGAGGCTTTAAGCAAAGGCAAAGAAGCTAGTCAGCGGAAGGAAGAATGATGTTACAATATCTATGCCAAGGAAGCCATGTCAAAACTGAGATGTGCTTAAGCAATGCAGAAATGTTGTGACATTCTGCACGAACATTATCTGTACATTATCTGCTAGAGTGTAAAAGTTGGGTGGCGATGAACCAAATAGCTCCCCTGTCTTTTGCCAGCTACTTCAGTAGCTCATCACTGTGATTCAAAAAAGTTAACCATTTTGTGACCTTACAATAAAGGTTAATAAGAATCACTTAACAGAAGACACCATTTATTACTAGTACTAGAGAGGAACAAGCTTTCATCGAATATCAAAGAAATAGTTAACACTAATGGATCACGCATAAAAAATACATTGGGGTTGTAATATGTTCCCTTCCGAAAGCTATGCTCTGCTACTGAATGGCTTCTGGTGATCACGGGGTAAAATCACTATCCAGGACTTTCTCCACCATTCTCCCCTGGTGATGGAATGAACTTCCACACGTCATCCGTTCTGCCAAGTCCCTCTCTGTCTTCAAGAAACATATGAAGACACAGCTCTTCCACTCTCACCTAAGAACCTGAAACACCTAAAGGAATTTCTCATGTCTCAAAACTGTTTCCCGAATAAAAAAAAGAAATCTAATGGTTTAATGCACTCATTACCTTTACCAGCTAGCTTGTACCTTGCCTGGCCAACCATTGACACCTTGCCATGCAGCACTTCTAGTATTGTTGACTCCTTATGGTTTTTTGCTTGTGTTGTACTCTGCCTCAATTGTAAGTGACTTTGGACATGGCCCCTAAGGTTAGCATAGTTAGAATGGCAAGTATTACCTCTCTAGCATAATTACAATAGCAGGCATTACCCCCCAGGTTAGTGTAATTACAATGGCAGGCATTACCTTTCACATTAATGTATGACAATATGCAGAGCAGACAGATACTTGTCCCCTGCTCCCACAGAGTAGGAATGTATCTGGTCTATCTGGATGGAATTCTGTCCTTCTACAGTGTCTCTTCTGGCATACTAATTACTGCACACATTCCACACCACGTTCACTGAGGACCTCTGTCCTGGGTTTGCAGTTAGCTGCTGTGAGTCCTCAGTGTTCCTGTACCAGCGGGAATACTCACACACGTAGTCTGAGGCAAAAAGGCACTCCTGTAAAACTCTTTGAACTGCAGATGAAATCCCTCTTTTCTGATAGACCGCTTCAGACTTCATATTGAGTTTCAGACACTAGATCTACAATAAGCCTATCATCTCCTCACTTGAGTAGATGCATCTACTCACTTGATATTTCAATGAATTCAATTTCAATGA
This sequence comes from Megalops cyprinoides, assembly GCF_013368585.1. Classification (NCBI taxonomy): domain Eukaryota; kingdom Metazoa; phylum Chordata; class Actinopteri; order Elopiformes; family Megalopidae; genus Megalops; species Megalops cyprinoides. The sequence goes on from NC_050600.1 coordinate 24,847,591, forward strand.
ATGATATTTGAATGATACAGTGCAGTGGATTCCACCCCTCCACAGCACACATATAGGATTTGAACACATGATCTGAGAACATCTTTTGTGTCAAAGTGTTTAGTAATAGAAACATTGTAACTGAAATTTCAAATGACAAATTTTGAGGTTGCTATCATTCATGAACACTACTGTGCAACATCTTAGCATAGTCGCTGTAAGTTCATTGGATACGTTTAGCCTCAGTGACAGTAAGCTAGACCAGCGGTAGCGCCGTCAGACAGGGTTATTGGATGCACAGAGAAGAGAATGGTATATACCCTCTTATCAGACTCTGGGGTTGAAGGCAAATAAGTGAATTCCAAAAATGTTGGAGTATCCCTTTAAGTCTTGGAATGATGTATTATGCTTTTTATCTGAACATAAATATTACTGTCAGGGCACAGGTTCGGACTCAGGCGCAGACCAGGCGGGTACAGGTTCCAAGGGGGTTTATTGGAATCGAAGGACAGGTTCGTAGTGGCAGTACAGGCAGGGTCAAAAAACCGGGAAGGCAGTCCAAGGCAGAGAAAAACAGAAGCAGGGATCAAACACAGAAACCAAGGCAAAATGGCAGGCAGAGACAAAGCCAAGGTCAGCACAGGAATTTCCAAAACAGAACATACAGGCAGAACCGAGACAGGCCAAAAAAAAAAAAAAAAAAAAAAAAAAAAAAAACTGCAACAAACTGGCAACAAGGCAGAGACAAGCAGGGTATAAATAGGGCTGGGCTGATAAGGACATAGGATGCAGGTGAGCAGGCAGGCAGGTGGGGGCGATCAGGTGATCAGGTGGGCGGGGACAGGGCAGAGGGCAGGACAGGGCCGGAACACATGGGAACAGTAAACAAAAGCACACGGAAGACACTGACAGACAGGGAAAACACAAAAACAACAGCTAGGGGGCCGGAGTACTGACAATTACTGTTAATGTTTAAGGTTATGTATATTTTTTTATTATTATATCCACGAATATAAGACATTTAGAGGTAGTGTATGACAAGATATCAGGACAGTAGGAGATGAGCTGTCCTCATGTCAGGATGGCTCTTACAGTCTACAGCTCTTTATTAGCTGCAATAAATTTTAATGTCATTGTTTCAGAGAAAGTCACCATGGACTTGGACCCATGGACCCGTTTGTTCAGATATCATTTTTGCATCATTCGTTCATTCTTTCCTTTTTTCCTCATTTCAGATTAAAGACATTCACGCACTGCCTTCGTCGACTATACATATTATTTTGTGGTAAGAAATCCCCAATTGTGGACACGCCCAGTAACCGCTAGTGGTAAAGTAAAAAAAAAAAACTGCGTCAACTCCGTATATGAAACTGAAACTAACATTTAACGCCATTAGATGAGCGAGTTGGAGAGAAGAGAAAAACGGAATTACCCAGAAGTGTGGTGGGTGAGGAACTGCATCCAATTTTATAATCTTGTATTAAGACACTATTTCACCACGAAGGTAATTGCCAGCAGAAACGCATACAAAACGATGATTTTAACTTTAAACGCTAACATTTACGTTTACATTTTATTATTTTATTTAGCAGACGCTTTTATCCAAAGCGACGTACAAAAGTGCATACAGTAGCCTAAGTATAGCACTTGTTGCACAAATTCCTGTGGCCGATTTAAATGGCGTTTTACAAATTTTGACATCCATTTGTCTTACATAACAAGTAGGCCTAAGACCTGGAGCTGTTATAGTTTTTATGCATTTCTATATGTATCCACCTGGTAGGTGCGCTTTATACAGTTTTTAGACCAGAATAGTTCAAGGAAGTAACGTAAGGTGTAGTATTCAATTAATTACTTTTACTTGCTAATTAAATGTTTCTTCAGTAGAATGTGCAATAGTGTATTTATACAATTTACCGCTAGCCCAAAATAGTACTTACTGCTGCTTCTTCGAATGTGACTTGTAGCGTCTTGTATGTATAACTTGTCATGCCGTTTTCCTAGATGCGTGTGTACCCACACATTTTAAGTCATAGGCCTACTGGATAAGCGAATCGGCTAAATCAGCGGTTCCCAACCACCGGGTCGCGGACCGGTACCGGGCCACGGCACATTCGCTACCGGGCCGCACGGAAAGGATAAATATATATATTTTTTAATCGGTAAAATAAAGTAATATTAAAATAATAATTATATACAATTGTGGGCTATTCGTGCAGTAATTACACTGAACTTGGTGCAGTCTGTTGGTCCTATCTCTCACACCCACAAGTTTACAGATTTTGAACTCGTGTAAGGTGCGCGCCGCGAGTTCATCACTTACTATACGGTCTGCTTGAGCTGTGTTGCCAACTTTGTACTAGCTAGCTAGCTGAGATGATAGAAGTCGTTAAAATCAAGGCTGAATATCCTGAGAAAAGCACAAAAGCACTGAAAACGTTGCTTCCCTTTCCACTATCCCATCTCTGCGAAGCGGGGGTTTTCCTTAATGACAGCAACAAAAACGAAATTTACGGAGTAGACTGGACATAAGGAACACACTTCGGGTTGCAGTGTTTTTAATATATGGTCATTGAGAGAAATATGCACTTAACGTTTTTAATAATATCATCACGTTAGACCTACTTAAACTAAAATGTTATGAAAAAGCGGCAATCGATATTCCGGTCGTGTCGTGATACTCTCCAACACCCCCCCCCCCCCCCCCCCCCCCCGCTGGAGGACCGCTGGGCTAAATGACAACATAATGTAAGCCCAGAGGCGACTATATTAGTCAGGAAGTGTGTGCTAACAGAGTGGGTTTTTCTTTTTCTGTACAGAATCGTTGTCCACTTAAGAGCAGATGCTTCCTCAGAAGTTGACTGAAAGAGGTCACTATGTTTTTTTTTTTATTGAAACGTTGAAATATGAAGCAGAAAAGGTTCGCACTCTGAGTGACTGAAAGACAATGTCTACAGACGTTTCAGCCCTCTGGCTTTTCTTGCGAAGCCAGTGGAAAGCCAGAGGGCTGAAACGTCTGCTCTGTTATCTATATTTATTAATAAAAGTAGCTCCTTTTCTCTAAGACTTTGTTTTTCAGTCACTCAGAGTGCGAACCTTTTCTACTTCATTTTTCTACAACTGGTTTTTACGCACCTGTCCTAAAGTCTACATCTGAGCGCAACAATATTCTCCTCTTTTTTAATCAACGTTAAAATAAAAGTTTTTGTGTAGGTGAAATTTTCCTGGATGTTATTATGTGAGTGACTGAGGGTACATGTTGACTCCCTGCGTTACGATGTGTAGATTTGTAACGCACTTAGTAAGTCAACAGATTCTTACACACGAGTGTAGGTCACTCCATTTATGATGTGTGAGTATGTGTGTGTGTGTGTAATTGAGTGTGTTTGTATCAGTATGTTTGTCTATTGTCTATCTTGTGTGTATGTGTAAGTCTATCTGTGGTGTGTGTGGCAGCTTCAGATTTGGCAGGCAAGTAGAGCCTTTAGCCGAGCCTTATTGTACTGATCAAGGGTGGTCTTATGGCAATTAGTTTTAATTCCATAATCTGATTTAAAATCTCTTTTATATTTCAGAAGTCTGAACCTTGCTCAGTGCACTACAGCACTACTGCACTAATTAAAATATCTAGTCATAGCAGTAAAGCCTGTAAAATTTAAGTGAATGAAACTGAACTGATTTGACCTGCACCAAAATGTATTGTGTGTGGAAGCTGAATTGATCTGTCGGTGATATTTGTGATTTGTCATTCTGTGTTATGCTTGATTAAAGGTCTGCTGATCTGGGTCAGAAGCCCATACTGGACTGTGCTGGTCTGAAATGGACCAGACTCCTGAGATAAGGGGTGCTGTTCCTGAAATGAGGGCCTCTCGAAAGCGCAAGAAGGGGGCCACAGACTCTGAAGTGAGTCTCTCTGGAGAGCTTGAGACTGATATTGGAGCCCTCAGCCCTGCTAACAAGAGGTACTGATATATATTAGTTTATTATAGTGCTAGCTCACTGGGAAATTAGCAAGGTAGCAAGCTCACTTTATCTTGAGCCTTAATACCTCATAGATAAAAAGCTGATACAGTTCAAAAATAGATTTGGTACTTGCCAGTATTCTGAATGGTATTTCCACTAACTTCAGTAAACATCCATTTGTTAACACATTTGGAAATGTTTAAGATAGTGAAGCTCTTGCCAAAAATATTTACTTTCTATTAATATACCGTTTTCACATGTTTTCTGTTTATATAATAATCTATATTAATATGTTCTGAAATAGGGTATATTTACCTTTCGGTATATGTCCAGGTATTGCTTTTGTATGAAACAGCTATGTTTTTAATAAAATGAAAATTATCTAAATCTTTGTTTTTAAAATATATTTTGATCAATATGGAAAACTGTAACGTTCATTTAACTACATTTTTGTTCTCTTAATGTGTGTTCAAGCGGGGAAGTTGATATTCCATTCAAGTCGGCATTGGGTGCAGGGGTACTTTATTTTTGGGGGTCCAAATGTTAATGCAGGAAAAAAAAATAATTATTCTGATTTTCTTTGGTATATGACTGATACACTTGAGTATAACCGTTTAACTACCACCACTGCTACTAGCAGAACTGTACAGCTCTATCCATACCTCTACTGTTTTATGCCAACTGTCAGCAGGGGAAAGCCAATGGAGTAAGATAAAGTAAACAGCCAGTTCATGAGGGATCTGTGATGTGTCTGGTGTAGCAAAGAGTTGTTGCTGAAATTGTGAAGTCCCCCAGTAATCTAGCCATAATGGTTATCTATATATTGTATATAATTTATTGTAGATTTCCGTTATTACTCCTTCAAGTCCTGTACATGTTTTTGTTTCCAATATAAAACATAAAAGCTAGTTCCGATTATGCTAACATTTTGACTAAATTTTGCTCTAATTCCAGGCGTTTATTAACAGAATCGTCAAACAAGCAGGCAGTCCAAAACAGGCAGGGTCAAAATACCAGGCAGGCAGTCCAAGGGCAAAACAAGGATCTAAACAGCAACAGGCAGGGTCAAACCATGAAGGCAGGCAGATCAGGCAATCAGGACAGAAGGGCAGACAAAAACAATGTCGAGGAACAGGCGAGGCGCAAAAAAAAAAAACCCCAAAAAATCCAAACGGGGAACCACAGGCGGTAACGAGACAGGCAGAAACACTGAAATGATCTGGCAAACAAGACAGAGACAAGCAGGGTAGATATAGGGCTAGGCTGATGAGGTGATGGGAAGCAGGTGTGCAGGCAGGCAGGTGGAGACAATCAGGTGGGCGGAGACAGGGCGGAGAGCGGGGCAGGGCTAGAACACAAGGAAAACAAAAGCACAACAGCTAGGGGGCGGGAGCCCTGACATTTCGTCCCAAACTTAGCTGTGACAAGAGTCTCAGCTCAGTGGAGTTGAGTTTCCTATTTTACTTTCACCCTGCTGATATTTCTGCCGTAGTGCTCATCGCCATTCCTTCTGGACCACATGTGAGAAGATTGTGCAGCTTTTCATATGTTGTGAATTAAAGTTAGAGTAAGAGGATGAGGGTAATTGGAAGGGTCTGTCCTCATATGCTGTGGGCTATGGCAGCAGTAAGAGGATGTGGTTAGCTGGAGGCTTGGTCTCTGTGATGTGAGTTAGATCTGCGGTACGTGGAGGAGGCTAATAAGTGGACGCTCTGTGTCCATGTTTGTTTTTCCACAGTATCCACCTGGAGAGAGCAGGGTCACCTGCACCCAGCTGTCTGTCAATGAAGAGTGACGACTCAATGCATCATCCAGTCAATATGAGCGGAGAGCACACAGGTGATCCAAGGTAATCTAAGAAATTATCATATTTTATACGGTCAAACTGTGTAGGCTCAGTGGTCTTGTGGGTAGTCTTCATCTTTACAAGGGTAAGATGTTAGACTGTGGTCCTGACATAGACAAAAGCCAAAACGTGCTATGGCCTACCACACTGATAATTACTCAACAGTAGAGTTTAAACTGGGTTCATGACTTTGTAATAGATTTAATTGTATAAGGAATAAATTAACAAGGGGATCCAGCAGACATAGAAGAATGAGGTCAGCTGGAAGCTCTGTCTCCTTGTGCTGTGAGATAGAGCTGCAGTTAAGAGGATGGGGTTGACAGGATGCTCTGTGTCCATGCGTTTTTCCACAGTATCCACCTGGAGAGAGCAGGGTCACCTGCACCCAGCTGTCTGTCAATGAAGAGTGACGACTCAATGCATCATCCAGTCAATGTCAAAGGAGGTCACAGAGTTCATCCACGGTAATCTAATCTTTGGATTCTACACAGTTAGTCCATGCTGTAGGCCTTGCAGGTTGAGTGCTTGCAATAGTATGGAATTAGCAGAGGAATTAGCTGTCACGACTCAGGCAAGGACTCAGTCGCAGACCGCAGGAGCTTCGGGTTCCAGACGGGATTTATTCAAAACGCTAGGCAAGATCGCAAACAGTGACAGGCAGGTTCGAAACCAGAAAGGCAGTCCGTGGGCAGATCCAGGATCAGGGAACAGGGAGGATCGAGCACCAGGCAGGCAGAATATCGGGCGATCAGGGCAGAGCATCAGGCAGGAATCGGGTCGAAGAACACTGCACACTGACAAACACCGGCGGGGATGAAACAGGCGAAAATGCACACTGCTACAAACTAGCAACAGGACAGGGACACGCAGGGAACATATAGGGCAGGGCTGATGAAGGAATGGGAAGCAGGTGTGCAGGCAGGCAGGCGGGCAGAGACTGGGCGGGGAGCGGGGCAGGGCTAGAACACAAGGAAAACAAAAGCACATGGACAGGGAAAAACAAAACACCACAGCTAAGGGGGCGGAGCACTAACATTAGCAGTAGATTATAAAATACATATTTTTGATGGTGAGGACAAGTTATTCAACCATTGTCACTGGTCAGTGTTAAAGGATCAGTAGCCTTGTGGGTGGAGTGGGTGGAGTGCCAACTCATCGCCATTCCTTCTGGGCCACATGTGAGAGTTGGAAGATTGTGCAGCTTTTCATATGTTTGAGGCTTGGTCTCTGTGATGTGAGTTAGATCTGCGGTACGTGGAGGAGGCTAATAAGTGGACGCTCTGTGTCCATGTTTGTTTTTCACAGGATCCAGCTGGAGAGAGCAGGGTCACCTGCACCCAGCTGTCTGTCAATGAAGAGTGACGACTCAATGCATCATCCAGTCAATATGAGCGGAGAGCACACAGGTGATCCAAGGTAATCTAAGAAATTATCATATTTTGTACGGTCAAACTGTGTAGGTTCAGTGGTCTTGTGGGTAGTCTTCATCTTTACAAGGGTAAGATGTTAGACTGTGGTCCTGACATAGTCAGACAAAAGCCAAAACGTGCTATAGCCTACCGCACTGATAGTTACTCAACAGTAGAGTTTAACCTGGGTTCATGAGTTTGTAATAGATTTAATCGTATAAGGAATAAATTAACAAGGGGATCCAGCAGACATAGAAGAATGAGGTCAGCTGGAAGCTCTGTCTCCTTGTGCTGTGAGATAGAGCTGCAGTTAAGAGGATGGGGTTGACAGGATGCTCTGTGTCCATGTGTTTTTCACAGTATCCACCTGGAGAGAGCAGGGTCACCTGCACCCAGCTGTCTGTCAATGAAGAGTGACGACTCAATGCATCATCCAGTCAATATGAGTGGAGAGCACACAGGTGATCCAAGGTAATCTAAGAAATTATCATATTTTGTACGGTCAAACTGTGTAGGCTCAGTGGTCTTGTGGGTAGTCTTCATCTTTACAAGGGTAAGATGTTAGACTGTGGTCCTGACATAGTCAGACAAAAGCCAAAACGTGCTATAGCCTACCACACTGATAGTTACTCAACAGTAGAGTTTAACCTGGGTTCATGACTTTGTAATAGATTATAGACATATTTTTGATGGTGAGGACAAGTTATTCAACCATTGTCACTGGTCAGTGTTAAAGGATCAGTAGCCTTGTCGGTGGAGTGGGTGGAGTGCCAACACTTACATGGCCAAGACATTTGTGTCTCAGCATTGTCATACTGAAGACTAAAAATTGTGCCAATTGCAAATAGTTACCTCTCAAAATTACTTTGTTTAAACAGGATTAATTATTTCATAACCAGGAAGTCTGTCTCCATATCCTGTGAGTTGGGCTGTGGTAAGAGGATAACTGGAAGCTCTGTGTCCATGTTGTCTGCACAGGATCCAGAAGTCAGCAGAGACGGGCTGTCTGTTAGAGAAGAGAGACCAGTCCATGGATTTAATTCTCATAAACAAGGTATTATACCTGTTCATATATTCTATGTTAATTAAGTTGGCTTGGAAAAGGCAGCTTATTGTTCTTACTATTTCTTCTGTTTATTCCACCCAATTTCTCTATACGTAACTCCTGCTATAGCTTTTAAGTTACCCTGACAAAACTTGGCAAATACGTTTAGCTGCTGTGTGTTGGCATTGCTTGTGCATTTTTGGTCAATACATAACTTTTTTTGTAGATATTTACTCTTTTATATAGAAAATTTTCCTATTGACTAACATGGGTGGAAAGTTCAGAATCTGCCCATTCTGTCGTATGCAGCTGATGCGACGGTCAGACTGCTACAGTTGCCACAGACCATCTCTTGCACAAAGGTTTCCTACTAAAGCAGCCAGAGATACAGACACAGGCCTGATACCGTCTCAGTCTGTCCACAGATCTTTTTTTAAAAGTAGAACTGGACTAGCAAGCAAGATACCTGGCTGAAAACATAATTTGCTAGCTTGGTAGCAAACTGCCTGATTTAGTGAGATACATAGCTACAATTAATTCTCTAGCTAGCTAGTGCATCAGTGATCAGAGGTGTAAACTAGCTTTAAGCAGCTAGTGATTCATCAACTAAGATAACAAATGAAAAAAGAATGGATTTGCTAGCTAACCATAATAGTAATCATGTAATCAGTTGTTTAACTTCTTAGCATGCTAGTTAGAAAGCTAACAAGCTGACTGGCTCAATGAATTTGTGGATGTAACCACAAGAAGTGCATGCTTATTTGTGTGAGATGGTCAGATTGACAATCTCATTCAAGATAGCTGACCAAAGTTTACAACCCTGATAACCGCTAGCTACCATGCTTTTATACACCAACATAAACGTGTTTCCTCAAATTTTCCTCTTAAGTCATTGTTATTTGTTTTTGTTTAATCTTGTTTGGACGATGATCTTACTCTGGATATCCTCCAGTTCTGATCATTCTGCTATTCATACAAGAAAATTAAACTCTTGCATTCCACTTTGTACAAGCTGAATTTTTTTTTATCGTAGGGACTGCAGTTCAACAGCAGGGACAATAACTCATCTTTAGAGAGAATTACAGCTCATTCCCTCACCCTGACCCCCAGTGTGTGTTAAAAATGCAGAGAAAGTGCTGAACCTGTGCTGATACAGCTCACCTCTTCGTGTGTTTATTTCAGTCACTGCATCACACGCTGAAGAAGTTGGACAAGGATTCGTTGGAACAGTTTAAGAAATGTCTGAGTCAGGATTACCCAGAATGCTTAGAGAGCCAGCTGGAGGACCATGAGGTGCTGGATGTTGTTGAGAAGATGCTGGAGAGCTGTGGCACAGAGAGGTCTGTGAAGATCACGCTGCACATCCTGAGAAACATGAACCAGAAGGATCTTGCTTACTCACTGGAGAACGACCACCAGAGGAGTACGTTTTCTTGCAATGACTATTCTCTTTTATTAGAAAGTGCATATGACTTCAAAAAAATGCACACAAACGTTAAGAATTGCTTCTTAAAAGCATTCATTCTTTCCATTGTATATGAACTGTTTGCCAAGGATGTTGTTCTTTGCAGAAATGACATGATGTTAGAGTGCTTGTGTTTCTTCTTAACCTCAAAATCTTAAGGAAGTTTATAATCTTATGTACATCACCATTGTATCTCACATATCCTTTCCACAGATGAATCCGCAATAAAAGCCCAAAACACGCTGAAAGCTAATCTGAAGAAGAGGTTTGAATGTATATTTGAAGGATTAGCAAAGCAGGGCCATGCAACCCTCCTCAAAGAGATCTACACAGAGCTCTACATCACAGAGGGGGGAAATGGGGAAGTCAATTACGAACATGAAGTGAGACTGATTGAGACAATGTCCAAAAGACATGCCACGCAAGAGAGAAAGATCCACTGCGATGACATTTTTCAACTTTTACCTTGTCAAAGAAAGACGATCAGAACAGTGCTGACAAAGGGGATCGCTGGCATTGGAAAAACTGTCTCTGTGCAGAAATTCATTCTCAACTGGGCAGAGGGAGAAGCCAATCAGGACATTCATTTTATCTTCAATCTTCCTTTTCGAGATCTGAATTTGAAGAAAGAGAAAGATTTCAGTCTAATGCAACTTCTGCAGCATTACTTTCCAGAACTGAAAGAGATTAAATGTGTTGAACATGAAGAAGTCAAAGTTGTGTTCATCTTTGATGGTCTGGATGAGTGTCGACTTCCTCTAGACTTCCAGAACAATGAGATCCTGTGTGATGTAACAAAGCCAACATCAGTGGATGTGCTGCTGACGAACCTCATTAAGGGGAATCTGCTTCCCTCTGCCCTTCTCTGGATCACTGCCCGACCTGCAGCAGCCAGTCAGATCCCTCCTGATTGTATCCACCGGGTGACAGAGATACAAGGGTTTAGTGACCCGCAAAAAGAGGAGTACTTCAGGAAGAGGATCAAAGATCAGAATCTGGCCAGCAGAATTATCTCACACATAAAGTCATCCAGAAGTCTCTACATCATGTGTCATATACCGATCTTCTGTTGGATTTCTGCTACAGTTCTTCAGACTGTGATGAGTGAAACAGACAGTGGAGAAATCCCCAAAACTCTGACTGAAATGTACACCCACTTCCTGCTCATTCAAACTAATGTGAAGAATCAGAAGTATCATGGCACTAATATAATAAAGTCGGATGCAGAAATCATCCTGAAACTGGGGCAGTTGGCTTTTCAACAGCTGCAAAAGGGAAATCTGATATTCTATGAGGAGGACTTGAGGGATGCTTGCATTGATGTCCGTGAGGCATCAGTGTACTCTGGGATTTGCACAGAAATCTTTAGAGAGTTGCCTGGGTTGTTTCAGAAGAAAGCCTACTGCTTTGTGCATCTGACCATTCAGGAGTATCTGGCTGCCTTATTTGTGTTTCTTTCATGTGTAAATGAGAACAAAAATGTTCTCACACCACAGAAGTCTAAAATTCAACATCACAGACTCCAGCTGTCTGCGTTGCACAGGAGTGCAGTGGATCAGGCCTTACAGAGTAAGAATGGGCACCTGGACCTTTTCCTCCGATTTCTTCTTGGCCTCTCGCTTGACCCCAGTCAAACTCTCTTAGGAGGACTACTGACACAGTCAGGATGTATATCTCAGAGCACTGAGGAAACTGTGAACTATGTTAAATGGAAGATAAAGGAGGAATCCTCAGCAGAGAGGACCATCAGTCTGTTCCACTGTCTGAATGAACTACACGACAGCCGTCTGGTGAATGAAATCCAGGCTTCCCTGGAGTCGGGAACACTTTCAGAAAAAAAGCTGGAACCAGACCAATGTTCAGCACTGGCCTTTGTGCTACTGATGTCAGAGGAGGTTCTGGATGTGTTCGATCTGAAGATGTACACAACATCAGAGGCAAGTCAGGAGAGACTGGTACCAGTAGTCAGGTACTGCATGAAGGCGAAGTAAGTATTGCTGTGTTATCTGATCCATTTCAGTCTGGAGCAGCTCAAGGCTTAAAACAGGCTTAAAAGTGTGGTTTCTTAATGTGGAAGAAAGGGATATTCACTGGTGCACTTCAGCACTGACTTTTTTTAGGAAACATTATCTCACTGGGTAGAGCAGCTATTGGGGAATGAGGATTGCTGAAATACAACCAAAATTTACTGACTGAGTGATGTTCTCTAATAATCCAAAGCAAACGTACATACAATTTCTCAAGTTTAACCTATTGTGAAGCTGCTGAGTTCAGTATGACCCTGTTGATTAACTGCACAGCTGCAGTTGATCGTACCTTACTGTAAACTAAACCTATGGGCTGCCTGTGTATCTGTACTTTATCCCTCTGTGGTTTTACTTGTGGTGAATAAGTGCATGTACTATGTACAGACACAAGATATAACACAATTAATGCAGTAGCACATTTTTTCCATCAGGCAGTAGGAATTATGTGCATACAGTACAGCGTTTGAATTTCAGGTTTAAAGTTGAAGAGCTTAGCACATTTTCCTCCAAACAACCATAAAATATCCTGTCCAATCATAAAGTGTTTCACACTGAAAATATTCATAATGTTAAATGTTTTTATATTAAAAATCTTTTCTACAGACTGGACAGCTGTGATCTCACAGAGAGGTCATGTAAAATTGTGGCCTCATCTCTCAAGTCAGTTCCCTCACACCTGATAGAGCTGAACCTCAGCTTCAGTAACCTGGGAGATTCAGGAGTAGAGCTTCTCTTCCCTGGACTCAAGAGTCCAAAGTGTAAAGTACAGAGACTGAAGTAAGCACTGTTTTGGATTACTTTATTTTTGGTAAATGGTTATAAGTAACTGTGGCTGTATATAGAGGTGCAGTGAAATTGTACACAGCTCATTTTCTCTGCAGGCTGTCAGGCTGTCGGGTCACAGAGAAAGGCTGCGCTTCTCTGGCTTCTGCTCTGCGTTCAAACCCCTCCCACCTGAGAGAGCTGGATCTGAGCTACAATCACCCAGGAGAATCAGGAGTGAGAGCGCTCTCTGCAGTACTGGGGGACCCCAGCTGCAAACTGGAGACACTGCGGTGAGTACAGAGTGAGAGCACAGTGTGTGTAAATCTTACTTTACTCCTCCCTCTCCCAGCCTTGCTTCTTTGTCTGCATTAGACCCACCTTCTCTACTTATTCCTCTGTCATAGGCAACAACATTATGAAAAACCATAACAACTTTCAGATGAGTAACTGTACAGTATCATTAGAAAGAAGAATCTCATAATGTATATGTGTGTGTATTACATAATGAGCAGAGGTCTTTTCTCTACAGGTTGGGTTGCTGCAGTCTCTCAGGGGGCTGCTGTGATGATCTTGCCTCAGTTCTGCATTTACCCCTCTCAGAGCTGAAGGATCTGGAGCTCAGAGACAATGACCTGCAGGATTCAGGAGTGAAAGCGCTTTCTGCTGGGCTGGAGGACCCACACTGTAAACTGCAGAGATTAGGGTGAGGAACATTTTGTTGCTGATGTGGTTTCACACAGAGGAGGATGTGGGACAGTGACAGACATAATCAAATGATAAAGCGAAACCCATCATTCTCACATACCCCTTATTCATTCTGTTGCTGTGCTGTACCCAGATAATTTATCAGCAACTTCATTCACATGTATGTGTCTACTAACTATCCTGGATTATGGCTTCCTCCTCACCAGTAATTTTTAAGTGACTGTGGCTGTATATAGAGGAACAGTACTGTACATTCAGGTCATTTTTTCTGCAGGTTGTCAGGCTGTGGAGTCACAGAGAAAGGCTGTGCTTCTCTGGCTTCTGCTCTGCATTCAAACCCCTCCCACCTGAGAGAGCTGGATCTGAGCTACAATCACCCAGGAGACTCAGGAGTGAGAGCGCTCTCTGCAGTACTGGAGGACCCCAGCTGCAAACTGGAGACACTGCAGTAAGTACAGAGAACAGGAGAGGCGTGACAGTGTGGGAGACACTCCCATTGTCATAATGCCCTGCGTTTCCACATTGCTCCTCATAGACAGGCTGTGTGTCTCTCAAAAACTGCCTGCTCTTCTGTTCCTACAGTGTGGACCATGGTGGAGAGAGCAGAAACAAACCAGGACCAAGGAAATGTAAGTTCGTCTGTACATTCTCTAAACAAATGTCACTCAGACAGGCGTAACATGTGGAGAGAGTGACAGAAGAGGAAAGGTCTCCCTCAATTCCCTCTCCTCCTTCATTCCCTCATTTCCATCGTTCCTTTGTGTTGTTAGTGTTTCTGCTTGACAGCTACAACAACAAACTGCACACAAACTGTGCATTTCTCTATAAGCAGAATTGAAAACAGAGCATCAGTCACACACACACAGTTACATTAATATTATTTACAGTAATGAACCTCACTAATCTTACTCTGGTCTACAGATGCCTGCCAGCTCACACTGGACCCCAACACAGCAAACAGACGGTTGTCTCTGTCTAATGGGGACAGGGCAGCGGTGTGGGTGAAGGAGGAGGAGCCATATCCTGGTCATCCAGAGAGATTTGACACACTGCTCCAAGTGCTGTGCAGAGAGGGCCTGTGTGGGCGCTGCTACTGGGAGGCTGAGTGGAGTGGGAGAGGGGTTGGTATAGCAGTGACAAATAGGGGAATCAGCAGGAGAGGATGGGGTGATGATTCTGAGCTGGGCTGGAATCACAACTCCTGGAGTCTTTATAGCACTAATGGCGATTACTCTGTTTGTCACAAGAAGAGCAAAAACATTCCTCACCCCTATACCCTGTCACAAAGGGTGGGAGTGTATCTGGACTGGCCAGCCGGCACTCTGTCCTTCTACAGCATCTCCTCTGACACAGTGACCCTCCTGCACACATTCCACACCAGGTTCACTGAGCCCCTCTATCCTGGGTTTTATGTTTGGTCTGAGTCCTCAGTGTCCCTGTGCCAACTGGACTAGTGTCCTGTCTCCTGGAGGGACACCTGCTTCTCTCTCCTACTCACCCCCACAAAAAGACACACATTCCCTCAACTACACAAACAAACACACACACACACACACACACAAGTGCTGACCAATAAATCGCATTTTCATTGTCATCGCGATATGAACATGCGCGATAAACACATAGCAAAAAACTGCCTGAAATGCGATGAATAAGAATCATTTTATTTACACGCGCCATGCATTCAGACTCAGCACACGAACATTTGACCTATCACAGGGCCGCCCAGTTTCGCTCCCTTTGTTTTGGCCCGCCATGAGATAAACGCTCCAGCCACCACGTTCTTCCGGGTAAGATGACGCGTCCCTTGAAACTGATGTTCCACCAAAGGGTGGAAAGGGGCAGGGGCGTAGCGAGCGCTGGTTGTGATAAACTACAGGTCGGCCTTTTCTTGACAGGGTTGCCAGTCTGATTTCAAGTGACGTCACTTAAAAAGCTGAAATCGTGTTACACGCTGTCAAAACCGATTCCCGACAAGGTTTACTTTGGAAAAAGCACTAAAACACCACACTCTGCCAAGTGTTTACTTACATTAAACTGCTAACCGTGGAAACACACCTTTAGAAGAAAATATTTTAACGAGAGCAGGGGAAATTAAACTTTAATTTCTTATAATTCTTATTTAAATTAATGTTCTGTTTAATTGGTTGGGTATTCATGTGGAATTTATTCAATAAAAGCATGTTCGAAATAAATTATTTCATTTCTTTATTCAATGGGCATAGGCTAGTCAATGTTTGGGGTCCATGTTAACAGTGTACCTATTAAAACAGAAGGATATAGGAACTGTATAGCTAATATGCATACTTCAATATTTGTTTATTTGTTGTGAGTCATATCGTCATTGCAATATTGAACAATGTTATTGCACATCTCAGATTTTCCTTATATCGTGCAGGCCTAACACACGCACACACACACACAAATACGCACAGCTGGAAACACACATGAACTGTCGCATTTTTAAAAGCCTTTTACCCTCTTTCCCCCTGACTTTGGAAATGGCAAATCCTCTGTTGCAATGGCATGTGGCCGGCAGCTGTTTTTCATACTACAAGCCCCATAATGCACCACAGGGGAGTGAGTGTCGAATGGAGAACAGGCCTATGTCTCATTTATGGCTATTGACACAGCTCCGACTCAAAACAGCTTATGTTTGGGGCTACAGGACTCAGGATTCATTCAAAGCAAGTGCCTCTGCTGACTGAGCCACATGGAAGCCCTCGGGCAAAATACTGCTAGAGCTGCAGTATGTGTTTATCACAGTCTTGTGTCCATAGTTTTATAGGACAAGTGCCTCAATAAACCACAATGACTCAGATTCTGAAGTGAACTTGTTTACCATTGATGTTTATCTTGTAAAGTAGTACTGTATTTTTTTCATTCCTGCTTTTAACATGCGAGTCCTGGAGGACCTGCAACATTTGACGTGGGGAAGATAGGGTTTACAGATGTCTGATTTTAGTGCAGTAGAAATTTTTAGATGCACAGTTCTTGAAAACACCAAGCTCATTGTAAAAGATTGATTGCAATTTATAAGTTGTGTTATTTTTTTCATTGTTGTTCTGTGGTGACTTCTACAGAACCTTGTTAACAGATGTAATTATGTTCACTAGACGGAAGCTCTGAAAGAGCTTTGTGAGCTGCTGTATATGGGCCACATTGTAAGCAATCATGAATAAAAGCAGTTGCTAGTTTTCAGATTTCAGTGTTGTGCACAGCATGAAGGACACAATTCTAATTATATACTGTGGGCAGAGTTAATCCAAGCAGAGACACTTGCACAATCAATCACTCTGTTTATAATAGTTTTTTATAGATGCAATTCTGCTGAAGTGTCTTGCCAGCGGGGCTCAACCTTCACCCTCTTGGTAATGAGTTAATTTTTAACCATAAAACCACAAAGTCATGTCAACACTTCACTGTCAGTTAAGACATTCAAACCCATTAGGGTTCAGCCAAATCAGGAAAGGAATGAAAGTATGATTTAAAAGCATTTTAACATGTTTTGCATGAAAACAGCTGGATATTTACCAAAGCAGGTCACTGACCTGTGCAAACTCCACACTTAGTGTATGACTTGTATGATGATGACCTCTAGTGGTTGTAATCTGGTATGATAGGTAAAAATCTCAAACTTAAACCTGCCTCCCTGAAGCTGTATTTTCACACAATCATTATGAATTTGATAGTACACAAAACATGTCTTCATAAAATGATAGTACTCAACAAATTCATACCATGATTACACCTCAAGGGACCAAGTAAATGTTGCTCATGATGAATACTGGAGCTTGTTGGAAAAATACACAGAAACTTTCCTCACTGAGAGCTTCCAACCTTACTGAAATATAGTTTTTGTTGATTTTGAATCAACCTTAAGGAAATAACACATATGACAAGAGAACGGAATCACAGACATCATCTTTATTCCATTAAGCATTTCAACTCTCACAAGCAAAGCGGCATATTTGTCAAAGCGTGGGATATACTTAGTAAAATATGGTGAAGAAATATACTAATCCATTTGTTGCTTTGTCCTGTCTACAACAGCATGTTCAGGAAAATACTACAGATAGAACAAATCAATGCGTTAATCAATTATCTAAGTGCCAAAGACACCCCCCCATTCAGAAAATCACATTTATGTCATATTTTAATTATTAACCTGTAAATAACAAACAAGATCACTCCTTCCACTGCTGTCCTGTATTGGTTTTAGTATGCAGTGTGTTTTGAATGTAAAGGCTGTTCATTGTAGAGACACCTGTCACAGACAGAGCCTCAGGCCTGGCTGATTTGGTCTTTCTGATGAGGCATGAGGCTGATGATTGGGATGGTGCCCACCAATTGATTGTGATGTTACGCCTCCTCTTTCTTTGGGTGATCTGGAGAAACAGTCAGAAACACCAGCATGCTTTAGTAACCTCTGAGGGTGACTGCCTTAGGCCTTCCGGTAGCTATTTAACCTGATAAGATGCCTTCAGGACTCCAAAATACTTGTAAAATTAGGAACAATCTTAAAGCTAAAAATGCTTTATCATCAGCTTTTATGTTTACTTTTAAAAATTTGAGGTAAATGTGTCACAACACTCAACACTTTTCACAACCTGGATGTCTGTTTAATACAAGTAAAACATTAAACTATAAATATGTTATCGTTCAAGTTTGAGTATTCAAGTTGAGCATTTCAACACTGCTTTAAACTACTGTATGTACTTGGGGTATCATTACATTACATTATTGACATTATTAGCTCTTATCTTACCCATTTATACAGCTGGATATTTACTGAGGCAATTGTGTGTTAAGTACCTTGCCCAAGAGTATAGCAGCAGTTCCCCCATGGGGAATCAAATCAGTGACATCTTAGTTACAAGTCCTGCTCCTTAACCACTATGCTGCACTGCCACATCGGTTGGTGTCACTGTGGAACACACTATGTAGTGTGGTATCCTGGTCATTATTGGCCAATGATGCGACTCATTTCAAACCTGGTCCACAGGCCTTTCTGACCCTTTCAAAGCCAATATTGTTTCATTTGAAATATATGAAATAAAACAAAAATCAGTTAGTACATTAATGTGGTGTCGGAGAGTCCTACCTGAGCAGATCACTCCAGCGTCCTCCTTGTGACTGCAGACGTGTAGATGCCAACCTGCTGAGTGACAGTTTTTCAGAAAGGCCTCTGACCCACTGCAGGCCACTTTATCCATCCAAATTCTCCCATCTCCAGACCCAAAGTGAGCAGAACCCGGAGCTTCTAACGCAGCTCCACAGCCCAGCTGTCTACACACCACCTCAGCATCTTTCAAATCCCAGTCATCATCACACACTGTGCCCCACTGTCCTTTATGGAGAACCTCCACTCTCCCAGCACAGCGACTGCCACCATCCACAAGCCTCAGGTCACGCTTGCCTGGGCACATAAGAGAGAGAGAGGCCTTTTGAGTAAAAGTAACTAAGGAAAAGGTTACTAATTTTACAAATTGGCACTCATACAATTTTTCAGTCAGTAAGAAACAGACAATGAAGACAAGTAATTATCAACTGTGATATATTTCACTGTGTTTTGAGTTATTTTTTGATTGTGGTTAGCCTATTAAATGGTTGTGTTGCAGTTGGCCTTTTCTGTGAACAGTAGGCGTCTGAATTGTTTTTCTCGTGTTGCAAGTAAGATGCTCGATGGTAATGAATGGAGAGTGCTGACGTGTTTAGCCAGATAGCTGGATATACAAAAAACTGTAGACGACAGAACACATTATGCAGGTGCTAAATTTACATTGCACTTTTACCATGTTCAGTGCTCATTAATCATTTACAGCAAAATGCATTCTATACAGTAGCCTTACATATTATGAATATTTAATTTATCATTAAACTTTTTTTGTATTTTACAATATCTAAAATTAATATCAAAAATGCTATTCATTTAAAATAAGATAAAAAGTGGTATTACTCCGAATATGCACACTAAGGGAGCAGAGCTGGTGTTTCCTACCTGTGCAGATGACTGCAGCATCCTCTGCATGACTGCAGCTGTGTTCACCCTGACCTGCTGATTTGCAGCTCTTCAGAGAGGACTCTGACCCATCGCAGGACACATCGCTCATCCAGATTTCCCCTGCCCCAGAACCAAACTTAGCACCGCGTAGTGCTTCCAAAGCGGTCCCACAGTCCAGCTGTCTACACACCACCTCAGCATCAGCCAGATCCCAGCTGTTATCACACACTGTCCCCCACTGTCCTTCATGGAGAACCTCCACTCTCCCCTCACAGCGACTGGCACCAGTCGTCAGCCTCACATCTGGACACATAGTAGAGAATGACACCATGTGAGTAGGATTATTTTTCCAAGACAGTCACACACTTCCTCTTTAGTAAATACAAAGACAGGGCAGACATCACTTTGAGGATTGGCGATCACATGGAAAATATGTCAGTATACCAATCCACCACTCTGTCACGTATGAATACTCACCATGGAGCAAGGAGAAAAGAGGACTGAAATTAAATGGACTCAATCAGTTTAACTCTTGCATACTGTTTTATGGTGATTAGTATTAGTTATGGGGGAGGGAAGGTGCACCCTTTTCTTTGGGTAGGTTTATTGTTTTCCTGTCATAAAACTGTGTAACTTCCATGCTGTTTCTTTGAATGTTATGACTCATCAACATAGCAGGGGGGCTATGGCATGTACACTCAATGCGTTTTCCACTCGTAAGTCAACCAATATCACTTCCATATTTGTTTTTAAATGTTTGTATGGTGTGAGGTTGGTGACATTTGGAGATAAGGATCTGTAATGGAAGAATGTGCTTCATAATTTCACATCACCACTTGTGAATGTAGAACAAAATCTGCAACTGAAAAGTCTTGAGGTGTAAAATTAACAGCAAATTAGCATACAGCACATAATTGTTTGGCCTGAAAATGTTTCGTTAAAATTAAAATGCAATTCATTTTTGCAGGTTCATTTTCACTTTCACCTCCAGCTCTTCCGACCTTCAGAGGTTTGTGCATCTATTCTGTATGCATTTGGCCCAACTGTAGCAGATATTTTTGTAATTTAATGAATTTTGAGATTTTCAACAGTTGGCTTCCATTTGTGATTTTACATCTATTTTCAAAAGTACTGTACATCAGCAAGAACAGTCGTCAAGAATGTGACAATGGTATCTACCAATAAATCTAACTTCATGTAACCTTATGAACTGTCATAAAGTTCTACTTTAAACTTCACACAGTCATGGCATACAGTTATGTTCTACAGACCAACAAGTCATTGGCTGTTTCTCAAAGTCAAGGATGCTTGCTTGGTAGGACGGGTCTTTCCAAGTCGGGTCCTTAAGAGGCTAGGCAAAACTCCTTCCTAGCATTTGGAGAACAGATAATGGAACAGTCTAGCGAGTGTGCACATGTGCGTCATTGTGTCTTGTACGTGCACACAGGATTGTGGGTGCTTTAAGAACGCTGAGGATACACGCTTTGCATCCTTGAAAATTGTCTGAACGAAGGACTCGGTCCTTGGTAGAATTCGAAGGATCCTCGACATCGGAACAGTCCTTCAGCGAGATTTGATGATGTAGCATCCTTGAAATGCAGCTGTTAAGGATCCTTTCTTGACTTTGAGAAGCAGCCATTGTGCGAGACTGGATATTGTTGCTAGTCTCAGAGTTGTTCAAAAATGATTTTTATTGTACTTATTCTAAAAACTTACAATAATAGCCCCAACTAACAAATGGTTCCTTGAGAACATACAAGATTTTGCAGGTTTCTACAAAGCTATGAGATGCAGAATTGAGAAAACATGCCAACAGCCCACATTTTGTGGCTGTAATGCTGAAATTTGTAGCAGGTACTGGAATAAAAAAATCTTCCAAATAGTCACCAAATATGATATAAATTCACAACACTCAAATTAAGAAAGTTTTAAGAAACATAAAAAGCAGTTTCTTGTTTGGCAAGTATTGTTGGGCAAATAAGTGAACTACCATCTATCATATTTACAGAATGCTGAATTTTAGGTCACCCAGTATATAGCAGCTACATGCTAAGAAAATTGCAACTTTTGTGCATGAAGTACAAGTGAGTAAATCTCATTCACCATTTGGTCAATTGTAATTGATATGAACCACATGAAAACTAACACCTGTAATTACCACATAGTATATTAAGATGCAATCACATTTCACTTTGCATACTGCACTCTGATGGTTAGAGACAGACCCTGTACATCAGAAACAAAAAATCTAATATCCTCCTTGATTTTCCAAGTATATGTTTTGATTTATAACTATGTAATTCAATTTCGTTTCAATATAAATATTCAAAAGTACAATTAAAATCAGCTGTAGCACTGGTAGAACATGCACGCAAGAATATAAACCGACGAATAACTAAGTGTGTTTGTCCTACCTGAGCATATGGCACCAGCATCCTCTTTATGATGACAGTCATGGTTACCCCATCCTCTTGAGCCACAGTCCTTCAGTGAGGTCTCAGACCCATTGCAGGCCACATCATCCAGCCAGATTGTTCCATCCCCAGGTCCAAACAGAGCAGAACTCACTGCTTCTACAGCAGCTCCACAGCCCAGCTGTCTACACACCACCTCAGCATCAGCCATATCCCAGCCATCATTACACACTGTTCCCCATTGGCTATTATGTTGAACCTCCACTCTCCCAGCACAGGGACTGCCACCATCCACCAGCCTCAGTTGACGGCTGCCTGGACACACAGGTGAGAGAAACAGTGTAAAACTGTTAACAGTCATAATAAAGGCTGTTATTATGACTGCTCCCCTTCTGAGTCTGATGATTGTCATGGCATCATTTCAAAATGTGTACCGGAAGGTGCATTAAATAAGTGACATCTGGAACAAACTTGATGCACGTCTCTCATTTGACTGCAGGTAAGAGGACGAACCTTATTCATATAAGTATGTCTTTTAAACTTCTGTTTCCTGATGTTCCAAGTCAGGCTGATCTCTTGGTCCATTGCTCTAATGCTGGCAATGCTGTTCCAATCAAGCAACACACATACCATGGCCCTGAATAACGGGCTCACCTGAATGAAGAGGTTGCTTAGGTGATTGAGAATGGCATAGATTAGTCCAGCCATGGTTAATGATAATGTCTGTTTCAAGCCGTTCAGAGACACAACTATTCTGATGTGGAGGTGGTGGAAGCCACAAGTCTGAGGTTCTTTTTTAGTTACACAATTATGATTCAGTAGCTAGATAGTAGACCTTGCTACCTTTCTTCACTAGTTGTGGTAGCGTAAGCCAACAGTACATAAACTAGGTAGCTAGCTAGTGTTAACTTTGACTTATGTGGCCTAAATGTTTTTTTCTGTTTCTGTTGGAACTAGCTTGCTAAACATTAATGTCATTTGCCTTCTGAAAGGGTTTTTGTGTGGTTTGATGCATAGCTAGATATTCATATTAATTAGCTAGCTAAATTGATTAACTAGTCATTTTCAATTGTGGGAAAGCTTATTATGTCAAAGTCATACAAAAACAGGGCAGGAAGCCAACTACAGAAGCATGATCCATACAGCTGACTAGCCACTTTAACTGTTAGCCCTGGAAGTCTATATGGAAACAGTGCTAACAACGGTCTTCATAATTTCTGGTATTGATTAGGATGCAAGAACGGATGCTCAGTGGAGTGTACTAACTGGAGAGTAATGTTAAAACTTCGATACAACTGACAAACTTAGCTTGCAGGCTAGCTTTATGTGAAGTCATAGGACTCATTCAGTATTAAATCACCTAGAGAGAGGAGGCTAAAACACCAACCATCTGAGAACTTGTTGCCACTCTATCAGAGGGTGTAACGGGATAGAAGAGGTGTTACCCAGCTGCTTATGTGAAAGTGTTTAATGGCTATGTGGATAACAGTAAATAAATTTTTACCAAGCTGGCCAGGTGTGGGTAGCTTTGTGGTTGGATTGCAGTGTGTTCAACCCAACCAATAAGTGACTAGCAGGAGCAAGCAAGCTAGCTAGCAGGTTTGCTGCCTTCCCAAGAGAAATTTGACAGCAAATTATTTAGTGTATTACCCTGCGCTGTGATGAAGTGAACACATTTTATTTAACTCGCTAACCTGATTTTATTTCTCCATATCCAGAGCAGGACATGGGAAACTCGACAACACTGAACTGTTGCCTTATTCATTCAAATTGCCAGACTACAGTGGATAAAAAATACTTTGTGTTCAAATAAAGAGTTGAATCCTGTTCTGCTGTCCTCTTTTGTTCTTAGAGGATGGGTGTATTTCCTCACCACTGTCAACCTGGTCTTGCTTACATGGATGTTAAACATTTCACAATTTATGGAAAAATATTTATAAAAATTAATTAAATTTTTTCTCCCCTCAGAAGTCACCAAAAGTAACTATTTTCAAGTGACATTTGGCCAATAGTTTTCTTCCAACTAATAGATGATGAGCAGAGCTGGTGTTTCCTACCTGTGCAGATGACTGCAGCATCCTCTGCATGACTGCAGCTGTGTTCACCCTGACCTGCTGATTTGCAGCTCTTCAGAGAGGACTCTGACCCATCGCAGGACACATCGCTCATAAAGATTGGCCCAGTTCCATTTCCAAAGTGAGCATCACGCGGTGCTTTCACAGCAGTCCCACAACTCAGCTGTTTACACACCACCTCAGCATCAGTCATATCCCAGCCATCATTACACACTGTCCCCCACTGTCCTTCATGGAGAACCTCCACTCTTCCCTCACAGTGACTGCTACCATCCTTCAACCTCACATCACGACTGCCTAGACAGACAAGAGAAAAAAGTCTGTTTGATTAGAGTTATTTCTCATAGACATTCATATATTTCATCTTCAGTAAATATAAGAAGAGACAGAAATGACTTTAAGAACCAGAGATCACATGCTGTATTCAGTTTTATGATAATACATATTATAATACAGGGGCTAAGAACACAAAGGTACAGGGTGCCAAAGTATTCTTTTGGTAGGTTTTCATATTATTTGGCAAAGCAATGTAGCGACCTGAAGATAATCAATTTGCCACAATTGTGTACTAACTTAAGGAAACCTCATATAAACTTTGACACTTGTTGAGGGACAGCAACTGAATCCTCATTACAAATTGTGGCCGATGAGATCATATGATCATTTATGATTTTGCATCTATTTTCTGATAGACTACACTGCAGAAATCTTGATCGGATTTTGAAGATAGTATTGCCCAATAATACCTCATATTTTCATGAAATCTGTCTTGAATGAAATCCTATTTGTTTGAGTCATGGAATATAGTCATACTCTACAGTCCAATAAGCAGCTGTGTGAGATTGGACATGGTAGCATTACATTACATTACAGTACATCATTTACAGGTCACGTGGTTTGGAAGTCAATTCTTTACAGAGTGGCCTCAGAGTTGCTTAACTCTAATTTTTATTTTATTTTTATTTTTATTATAAACATTATTCTGTTGATTTACAATAGTTTGCTGAAAACATACACAACTGCAGGTTTCAAAGCTATAAGATTCACAATTCAGAAAATTTGTCAATAAAAAAATTTGTCACCCATCATATGGTTATAATGCTGTATTTAGAAGAGTTCTCGTTTTTCATTTTCTAAAGAAAAATCTTCCCAATATTTCCCATTTAGAGTCATCAAATTTCTCATATTACAATGATTCTGAATTCCATTTAAGATTTTTAAAGAGGACATTTTCTCATCTATTTTTTGGCAATATAAAATATTGGGTACATAAAATATGTGAATTGCCATCTATCACAAATTAAAAAATAAATACAAACACAAAAAATAAATAAAAAGTAATAAGTAATGATTTTTAGGTCACAGCATATAGTATGGTATCTCTAAGCCAATTAAATGTATGTAAGATCTGCAAAAGAATTTCGTTCACCCTTTAGTCAGTTGCTCTCATTAATGTGCAACTATACGCATAGATGTGTGTATAAAGATCATATATTACATGAAATAGCATAATATGATGCAATAATATTTCAGCTGTCCCTTCACAGTTAGATACAGATAGATCATGCACAGCAGAAACATATGTATGAGATATTGCTTTGATTCTGCAATATCTCAATCTATGTTGAAAATACACACATATACACATATACACGTATAAACAGTATATACACAACATATAAACAAATTTACTTTGTGAATTTATAAAATATAACCTTGTTGTTCATAAATATTAAATTTAGTATGACACATTTTAATTTTAAGTATAAAAACACAATCAGCTACAGCACTGTTGGAACATGCATGAATGAGGATACGTGAATAGCTGAGTGGGTTTGCCCTACCTGAACATATGACTCCAGCATCTTCTTTATGACCACAGTTACTCATCCCCCATCCTCTGGAAGCACAGTCCTTCAGTGAGGACTCTGATCCATTACAAGACACCTCATCCATCCAGATATGTCCCGTCCCGCGTCCAAAGTGAGCATCACGTAGTGCTTCTACAGCATCTCCACAGCCCAGCTGTTTACACACCACCTCAGCATCAGTCATATCCCAGTTATCGTCGCACACCGTCCCCCACTGTGCTTGATGGTAAACTTCCACTCTCCCATCACAGGTGCTGCCGCCACCCACCAGCCTCACACCACGACTTACTAGACACACAGGAGGGAGAGACCATTTGGTTAGGGTTTTTAATTATTTATATATCAGCGGTGGCTGCTTGGAGGAGACAAAGGAAGCTAAGACTCCTCTAAAAAATTAAGCAATAATTTTTGTGACACATTTAAAATTTGTAATCATGAAGTAGCATTGCATGTGCTTTTGCAATCATGCAATCAGCCCACCATTCGATCCTTTCTGGTGGTGGTGTGGGTGGGGGCGAGTAACATTTGCGTAGTTTATCATGCAGTTTTACCATGTTTAGTGTTCATTCATCAGACATTGCGGCTATGTTTGAATTTGTCTATATACATAAAAACATCAGTTTGATCAAAAATTACATTGGTCAATGGCATTGAACACATTTAAACCTCTGGGCTGGGGCTGATCAGATGCCTGATTGGTGCATCAGTGCACTTGTTCATAGTAATATAATATGGCACAAGCAAACTTCAGCTATACCTTAATGGCTGGATTTATTTTAATAGTAAAAATGTATGCATGAAATCACATTTAAAGATTTAAAATTTAGTGTTATAAATATTTATTTTTGTGTTTAACATTTGTCTTATGTTTTTAATTAGCATTATTAGCACATTAAACATTTTGTTTAATCTTATACACCAAAAAGCCTAAGAGTTAGTTGCATTGCTTTGAGATTATGGACAATAGGTGAAGAACAGAGCTGGTGTTTCCTACCTGAGCAAATCACTCCAGCATCCTCTTTATGACCGCAGCTGTTTTCACCCCAACCTGCTGATGTACAGCTCTCCAGCGAGGACTCCGACCCATTGCAGGACACTTGACTCATCCAGATTTTTCCGCTCCCGTGTCCAAATTGAGCAGAAGTCAGAGCTCCCACAGCATCTCCACAATCCAGCTGTCTACACACCACCTGAGCGTCAGTCACATCCCAGCCATCATCACACACTGTCCCCCACTGTCCTTCATGGAAAACCTCCACTCTCCCCTCACAGTGACTGCTACCTTCCACCAGTCTCACGTCACGGTTGCCTGGACACACAAGGAATAAAGAGTCCATTTGGCTATGGTTATTTCTTGTAGACAGTCATACAGTTTCTCTTCAGTAAGAGACAGACATTACTTTTAAGATCTGAGATCACATGGAAAATAAGTCAACATTAGTACCATCCCGCCACTGCGAGAATGCTTATTGGCAAGTAAGGAGAAAATAGAGAGAAAATCAAATGGGTTTCATCAATTTAACTGCTGCATTCAATTTAATGATAATAATTGTTATAATAAGGGGGTAAGAACCAGGGGTACAACGCATTGTATTATTTTTTGAGGTTTGCATTAATCTGCTGGAAAGACGCTACTGGGTTACTAGCCACTCTAGCAATTGCTTTTTGTTCAAATAGATAAATAAAATTGTCACAGCCTATTATGTTAGTCAAGGAATCCTTGACAAAAAAACACAAGATATACAAATACATGCCCATTTCAATCTGGTTCCAGTAGGTTTGTTTTTTGTATTTTCTTGAAATTGCTGAAATAACAGTTGTAGTGGTGCACAACAGCTATCTACAATTCTAGCACTTTTTAAAAATACAAATTCTTATTTTGGCTTGTAAAAAATCCAACTGGCTGGTGAATTTTTCCATCTACCAGCTGGTGGACCAAAAAGTTAATACTGGATGTTTCCACTCCACCTTGATGGTCAGACACAGACAGATCATGTACATCCAAAACATATGTTGAGATTTGGCTGTAACTACACGTATTCTGGAATCATGTAAAATCATTAGTTATTATTAAAAGACAGTTTTATGTCTCATGAATATTTAGTGTACCATAAAACATTCTGTTAAACTTCATATATGAAAAATACAATTAAATTCATTTAGCTGTAGTACAACATGGATGAAAAAATATGGAATGAATGAGTGGGTGTGTCCTACCTATGCATATGACTCCAGCATCTTCTTTATGATGACAGATATGATTACCCCATCCTTTCAAATCACAGTCCTTCAGTGTGGACTCTGAACCATTGCAGGACACATCACTCATCCAGATTGTTCCATCCCCAGATCCAAAGTAAGCAGATTGCAGAGCTTCTACAGCAGCTCCACAGCCCAGCTGTCTACACACCACCTCAGCATCAGCCATATCCCAGCCATCATCACACACTGTCCCCCACTGTCCTTCATGGAGAACCTCCACTCTCCCAGCACAGGGACGCCCACTATCCACCAGCCTCACAGTAATACTGTCTGGAGACACAGGGGAGAGAGAGGCCATTTTGGTTCATTTCATTTCGAATGGTCATTCCCACAGTTACTGTGTGATAAATATAAGTATGAGATCAGATGTTAATTTCAGAAACAGTGATCACATGAAAGTATAACCATAGCTCTTCACACATGGAGGAAGTCACCTTAATGCCTGAATGCATTAAAATGAACTAACCCTGTAGCTACCACCACCACCACACCAAGAGCTATATTCCATCAATAATCTGTTCGAGTGTACATAATGTATGCATCATTTGTACCAATAACCATTGAACATTAAATGCCATCTGCAGATATGAGTAGGAGAATCCCCCTCAGGAGGATTAGAAATGGTGAAGGAAATGATGCAGGCAGTGTATAGCTCCACTGATGTGAAGGAACTAGTCTTAACATATGAATATGATTGAAATTGCACCTGTAATTATCCTTGATTTTACAAACTACCTCATTCTTTACCACAACTTCCTGAAAAATGCAGTGCGGATTATTAAGAATGAATATGTCTGTCTGTCTGTCTAATATGATATGATACTGATGTGTTCATATTGTTCATGTACAATATGATCAACAGAATTAATAAAAATTTGTAAAATATCCCTTTGTTTGTTATATTCTTCAGTCCATAACCAAGAGTCATTACAGAATCATTGTGATCCACTGTTGCTTTATTTAACATTGGCCAAACAAGACAATATTTATCTGGCCCCTACTGCGGCCCAGTTTGTGAATCCCTAATTTTGTTACTTTAGGCTCACCCATTCACACACTGTATACTGGCATAAGTGACATAAATGCAATCCTATAATACACTTGCAGATACCTGATTAGCAGAAAGAGGGCGGAATAGAGGGGAATGGGCAAGTACAGAGCTGTATATCTAGCCAATGTGAAACAATTATCTTACAGTCTGAAGCCAGTGAGATTTGAAAACATGTTTAGTAAAGGCTGTGTTGATTTGTGGCTTGAATTACACTGTAAGGTACATTCATTTCCAGTAATAATTGTTACTAATTATAAACCAATGACTAACTTTCCATTAAAATGCAGGTTTCATTGAATCATGTGGCCACAAAACAGATATCTGTGTGTCACCCATGTAGACCTAATGAAAGTCTGGTAGAGGTGGGGACAGAGAATGGAAACAGCTCTTACCATCAGCCCTAGTCCCCACCAGTAGGAGTGAAGCCCAGACCGTGTAGAGAAGGAACAGGGTCACCCCTCTCTGCTCACTCATGGTGTCTCTGTTGGAGGCCAACACCTAACGTCTCTGCTGGTTACTGAAGCTGCATTCACGTAAAGATGAACAGAAAATACTTCCATTGGAAAATAGGACAGCCTATGCACTGGAAAAAAATGGACTTATGATTCCATAAGCAGGTAATATACCTTCATTCTCAGATATTCACCTTTTTTTTAACATGCTCTTTTTTCCTGATCATGGTCAAAATTACTCATGGAGCATTTGTCATTCGTTTCCACTGTTTCTGAAATTCTTGTGAAGCTATTACATTTTGTAATATATTTCCTTTGAATTTAAACACATGTCAATTCAAGAGATCATTTTGAAAATTAAGCATCGTTGGAAGTAATTTCTTACACATGTCCAGAGGAAGACCAAATACATTGGAAATGCATAGTCATGTGAATTGAAGAACAAAGGAGACAAAACACCTTCAGATAAACAGACATGGTGATTTCCCCTGACAGTGTATCTGAAAATTAAATTTCAATAACTCACATAGCCATACCACAGCAAACCATAACATGCTTTTGTTGGTGTGGCCACTTCTGAAATCTGGTTCATATGAAGTAATGCCAGAACAGCAGATAAATTGGATTCCATCTGGATTAGTGTGATAATTCTGAATGCAGGTCTGTATGATAGTGATTCAATGGCACTTGTACCAGTCCTGTGGTATCCTAACATTCAGACATAATGACTTACACAATCTTCTGTGCAGAGAAACAGGGATTTCTTCAGGAAGTATTGCTGTCATACTCTACAACTAGCCAACTCTGTGATAAAGGCTACAATAGGTGATCCAAGAGATTTTTGTGCAACAATAAATGTTACAGACGTGTAAAGAAAATCTGGGCTGTGAAATCAAATCTGTGACAGAATGAGCAGAATTTGTACAATAATTTCATCTTACATGATTAATTTTGTCTTTACAGTGAGAGAGTGACTGACTTTTATCGCCACCAATTTGTGCCACCCACCTGTGCAGCATGGCATGGTTTTTGTGCAAGGACGCTCGCAGCACATTGGCTGAAGTGCAGAGGGAGGGACTATTTACCTAATTAAACCTGCTGATGATTGGATGAAACAGACAGACCAGGAATGTGGCCAGGAAGTCTAGGAACTACCTCACAATTCACAGTAAAGACCCTTCTGTCATTACTTTAGGTGGCTCAGACGCAGACTTTCTCTCTTAGGCTCAGTGCACTCTATAACTTCCCCCAGCAGCCCTGTCTGTGTAGACCTGGACACTAAGCAGCAGAGACTCCTTAGTAAAGGGGATGTTAAGCCACGATCAGGCCACGAGTCTGAACTGGGAGAAAAAGGGTTACAGATCTCTTATTTTAGTTCAATAGGAAAGGTATTATTATGGGCCCATTCTTGAAAACACGTTTTGTTTCATATAAAAAAAAAAACTGGATGCGTTGTTCTTTGCTATAAGCAATAGGAGGTAAGCAAGCCATGGAGTGTAAAAACCAATTGCCTGAAGATATTTAGTGTAAATCACTTATGTCCCTCTGGAAGGAGATTACGTACTGTATTTATTTGCCTCTACAAACATGCATTTAGCCTGTATATTATGCATATTGGACAGATGGATATTTGTAAAGAGATTATTTTCAACCACTACAACACAACTAATGTCAATGCTTTGGGATCAACTGAAATATATTAAGGTTCAGCCAAATCTGAAAAAGAGCTAGAAAAATATAATAAAAATAATGTATTGCTTTTGTCATCCTTTAAAAACAATGACAATTTTTTTTTTTTTTTAGCATTGGTGGATAACAGGTTGGATATAGTTGGATAATTACTGCAGCAGTTCAGTTACATTGCTGAAGAGTATAGCCACCACACCACAGAGGTTTTACGATGAAACATTCAGGCACATTCTATAGGAAAATAAATGAAATTGCCATGGTGGAATAAGGGAAACAGTTAATGTAACTGTTCTTTAGTGACCCACAGCCTGTGTGGGTCACTAAACTGTACAGAGTCCATATTCACACTCAGAGGTTATTTTAACCCTTTCTTTATTAATTACAACAGTCAGCCCTAGTTCTTGAGAGCTACAGCTGTGTCTTTCTCTTCATAGCTACCGGTCTCTATGTTTCAACTGTTCTAATTTGTTTAAATGAGGTATGTAATCATCATTTTTCAAAATGTTTCAGTTCTGTGAGCAAAGCAGTCTTTTGGTTATGGTGCAGTAGCTGTGAAATATTCCTCAAAAAGTGTTTTGTTTTCATAAAGGCACTGTGAATTTGATTGTATCAAAATCCTGTTCCACAAAAACATAATAATGCAATAAAACAATTTACACCTGAGGTCACCCAGCAACAGTAGCTGCCACAGAGATACCCTGAGAGTTTTCAGTGGCCTGATATATAAAAAGAACCTCCATTTACAGACCACATAACCTTATATCAATATAATTTTAGGGCTCTGGAATAATCCCTCAGGAAATAACACAAATAAAACCATAAATAGCATCTTAATTGTATTATGCATTTTAATTGTCACAAGCAATAAATAGGACATGCAAAGTAAAACACAGAGTTGAAATCATACCTGTGTAAGAGCTTTGTCCAGTTCTGACAGGGTATCTTGTGTTGAGTGGTAATATTTAATAATTATAATATTGCCGGTTTGCACAGGCTACTGTTGACGGCTTATGCCCTTCTATTCTCAGTGACAGCTGTCAGTATTCTGCTAGATTCAGCCTATTATGCTCAATGAGCAACCTGTTTGATTTGGGCAGACAGGCACCTGCTTATAAAGGCTGTTATTTTAGCATTTCGCAATAATGTTGAGAGAAAGGGACTTCCAAATTCTGAGGTGAATGGTGAAAGGTGACTGTGTTGCGACATATTATCAGTTTTATCTGAAACCTGTTTAATTTATCCTTTTACCTATGAGGGGGTGTTGGAGTGGATGCTGAGCCCAACTATGATCAGGACTGCAATGTTGGACCCTTTGAACGTATTTGTTTTGGACCAAGTTCATTGTAAAGGAACCATCTGTTGCCATTTAGGTTGTGTTATTCCTTATTGATTTCATTGTTTTTTATGGATACGGGTGTAAGTATGCTCAGTGGTTAGAGAAGTAGTTAGTAGTTTTACTGCAAATGTATTTAATTCTCTGTTTTTCAGGTTTCAGATTTCAGTATTATGCCTAACATGAACTCAAAACTCTTTAAACTTTTAGGAGTGGGCCAGCAGAAAAACTGCCTAAAGTTCTCCTGTGTAACTGACTTGTGACCCCTTGGAAAGGGGTTTCATATATTTTTGCCTTTATCCAGGGGAACATATATTCTCTCCTACATATTATGCATATTTAATAAATTCATATTCATTGTGGAAAGTCAAGATAAATGGCTTGCTCAGGCTGGCACTGCAGTGCACCAGTTACAAATAGAACTTTCATCTTCTCGGTGCTGAGGTCATTTTCAACTTGTCAGTTTACATATTCTAACACATTAGTATTCAGCCATATCAGGAGAATAGTAGAAATCAATTTCAGAAGTGCAGTGAAACTATTTTTATATATTGTACATGTAGTTTTTCTCCACCACAGGACATGCTGGTCTTTCAACCTGTATTTAATCACTATCCTCCAGGTGTCCCTGTAGGCATTCCTATCTTAGCAATCAGCATAGGCAAGTGAAAAATTCCATGTAATAATTAGGATTTTCAAACAAAAAATGTGTTACATGTAATGGAGGAATAAATGAAACATGAATGCATAAACAGTGTCATCAGTGTCATTCATGATTAGACAGATGCATTCTGACTATTCATGCATTCATCCAAATATTGCCCTTAAAAATAGGTCTGGCAAAAAGATATGTATTTCTGAACAAGCACTGAAAAAACAGCAAGGCAATTTCATTAACCGGTCAACTCCAGGAGCTGCATCTGCTGTGGACTGCTGACTTGTATGAAATCAAAATCAAAGGACTGATCAAAACCTCTGACAATATGTCAGTAGTCACAGATACAATATCATTATATTTTCCATACTTTGTTTTGCAAGGACATTTAATTACAGCTGTATAAAAAAGGGCCAACTCCAATCTCCACAAGAAAATGGGTTTATTCCAATAATAGCAGTGCTAGACTTTATGAGTGCAAAATACAAGATACAGGATATAATGTGACATGCAGTCTGGAATCAGTGGAGTTTTACTGAATAACCAGATATAAATCTGCACATCTCTTATCCTGTTGTAACCCTTTCTTTGTACAAGTTCCTGTGCTTACCCCATGGCCAATTTTATTTATAAATATTAGCCTACAGGTTGGTTTTCATTAGTTGTCAGGCTCTCCCCTGCAGGCCTTTTGACTTCCATCACAAGCCTCCAAGCAGGAGAACATTTACACATCTAACTGTAACACAATTCTGATGGCAGCTTTGTAAGATGACCTTTATTAAAACCATTCAACCCCACTTTTGATGCCTATTTGCAATAAAACATCATGCAAAGTGAACATGGGGAATGTTATGGACAAATATACCAGTGGCAATGCTGTCTTGGCAAAATTCAAGATCAGACCTTTCAGCCATTGATTTAATATACAGAGTGATTTATTCAAGTGTTGCATGAATTAATGAATACAGGAAAAACAGTGTGGACATATCAATTATTATTGTAATTTAAAAGCTTATCAAGTATACAGTACAGTTCCAATCATTTAAACTTCAATTACACCTTGTGGGCAATTACCAGCTGATAATATCTTGCTTTCATGGTAAGAGAATGTCAAGTTTAGATTTTATGGGAAAAGTAGTAAGTTGCTAAAATAGACAGTAATGTATCTAGCCTCTAAAGCTAACTGATGTATTGACCTCCAGAATGTATATATTTAGCTATAGGAGTGCAAGAAAGTTGAACCAGTGAGGAGAGCAGGTCAGTTGAACAGATTGCTAGCTACTTATAACTTTTGTCACCATTCTAAATAAAGGCTGCTGTGCTTTTCCCCTTCGAAATGATTGAAATGACCACTGCAGGTCATCTTGGACAATGCCATTTCTCTCAGAATTTTATTGCAGCTGCACTCTCAGATTTTTGTTAGCCAAGTAAAACAAGAGACCAAACATGAGACTCAGACAGAGGTAATGGCTTGATGATATCATTAGTGAATGAAATGTTTTACTGTTTCTATAGGAGGGTTTGGGTTGTTATAGTTACCTTCTGTTTGAGTTTGTTCTATTTTAGTTGCTGTGCACCTGTCCAGTGAGAAACTCTCAGTCTGGTTCCAGGGGTCTTGAATTACTTTCTAGTGAGCCAAGCAAATTTCTCACAGTAGTTGCAGGTCAAGAAAAGCCATTGAGATACTTTCTGGCAATAATGTCATGGAATTTCCAGAAGGTGGTTGTAGTGAGGCTCTTTACTTGTAGTCACTCCTGTTTGAATTCACTGTTCAGGTCTACGGTCTGTGCAGTCAGGTTGACAAAGACTGGCACACGAGACCATGAATCCATGATATTGATGCTCAGCGTACCTGGCTGTGGTCTGGGGTCTTGCAGGATGGTGGTCCTGGGTCATCCTTGCATCATTACCCCCAATTGCTAAAGGACCCCCAGTTTTCCCATACATATCAGCATGCTGTTTTATTAGCATTCACTTGCTTGGCATAGTATATGTGGTACCATTTCTTTGAGAATTTTTCTTTGTTGGTCTTGCAATAGACATTATTTACTGATTTTCCAGTTTCTCCAGGCCCTTTTCCATTTGCAGCCCAAAGATCTTCATGATGGTAAATATTTACCACGGTTTCAACATCTTGGTAAAATGCCTTTTCCTTTATCTGTTGACTTAATTGACCATTCTGTTGCACTTTTGGCCCATCCCAGTCTGGTGGGCTGCTTGGCAGTGGACTGTAGGGATGTGCACAGACTTCTCTGAAAAGCTTCTGATGTCCACCCCTTAGCCACCCCCCAACAGTCAATGTTTGGGCATTTGCATCTTCCTTCCGGTCATTAGTTCACACAAAGTGTTGTCTGTGCTTGCTTGACTTTACAACAGACCATAGAGCTTGTGTGGGTCCAATGTGAGTAAGCGCTCATGAATCCTTGTGTTTGCCTGAATTAAACACAAATGCTGAATCACAACAGATACTCAGGGATGACTCTGTGGAAATAATTGCTTGTAGAACTGACACACTTTTTTCTTTCTGTGCTCAGTAGTGGTGTGAACATCAATATGGATAGAACAATACGGGAAACCTTTGTCTGAATGACTGGCAAAAAAAGGTTTGTACTCTGTCTCATGCCAACAACAAGACCCGTCAACATAGATGTGCTTCATCAATTGGACCCCTCAAAAACTCACCCTGAAACAAGTTCAGATTCGGAGTTATGAGGCATGACTGATAAAGATCTCAATCCTGTGGAACCGGAAGCCTTTGAACAATTTTTACCTTGTATGGATCTTGTTTTCTGTTCTTAATGCCTAAATATGTGACTCCTGGCTTAAAGAGATG
Source organism: Megalops cyprinoides (assembly GCF_013368585.1). NCBI lineage: Eukaryota > Metazoa > Chordata > Actinopteri > Elopiformes > Megalopidae > Megalops > Megalops cyprinoides. Next base: position 24,883,434 of record NC_050600.1, read on the forward strand.
GGCCTTTTTGCACTTCAACTTTGCACTCTTAAGCAAAACATTTAATTCAACCATCAGGGTTATGTGTTCCTATCTAGTGGCTGTCTGTAGCAATCGATCATCATCATACTGAATGAGAAACTCTGGCCTTGAAAAGGCCGAAAGCAAATTTGCTAAACATTATTGAAACAGAGTGGGAGAGTTGATTAAACCTTGAAGTATCACAATCCATGTGTACTGTATGTTCTTGACTTTAAAAGCAAATTTATCTTGGCAGTCACGATGCAAAGACATAGACCAAAACTGGTCTGAAATGTTTAGAGCATTTCCCTAAGTCTTCCCCCTTGTCATTTGACAAAGATGCGATGCTTGTCATGGAGGCCCGACATTCGTGTCCTACACATGACTGCTTACCGTATTTTTCTGTTCATTTTTTTGTGATGCTGCATGCAGGTCATTATTCTCTGAGCTCCGTCTTGTAAGGAATGCCAGCAGGTCACTATCCTTCTTACTCAGATCCTAGCACTATAGCTGGATCCCTCACTGTGAACAGATTTCCATTCTCTACATGTATGTGTCCCACTGTGCACCATGCTTAGCAAAGAATAACCCCTTCAGGACTGAACAGTGGAAGTTTCTCCCCCTTTTTTTAAGATAAGAGAGATTTATTGTCATTGTTCAGGTCAACAAAATTAGTTGCGACCCAATGTCAGTGCCATGACAACATATAACAAGAACTTCAAACAACAAGGATCTGTACAAAACACACGAATGTATAAAATTTAAGGAGTGTATGAATAATAAATAAATAAACAATAATAATAAAGTATCTGTGCATTGACAGGAACAGTCAGCAAGAGTATGTAAAAGTGTCCATGTAAGACACTTGAAGTTGTGGTATAGTAGTAATATACTCCATAGCTGTTACCATAAAAATCTCTGTTGCACACGTATCTGAATTCTCAGTGAATATCATCCGGTGCATATGCTTCTTTTTACATGACAGTTTTGCATGCAAATTATTTTGAAATGATAAGCTGCTGAAGGTTTAATATTAGTTTATAAAAAACTAAAAGTTCTGAAACTTCTTGAGGAGGGACAATTTAACTGGAGTAGAAATTATGCAATACAGGGTTGTCTGGCTCCAAGCTGGGAAGCTTATCATATCAGGTTTCACGTTAGGCCAGTGTCACTGCCCGATCTGCTTGGTCTACCTGTGTCATGCTGCATTAGTGGGTGTGGGTAAACATGATACAAACTCCCTTCCTTTCCAAGAACATGGCTGGCTAGCTGGCTGGTCACCTGGCCATTTAACTAGTTAGGGAAAGTAGGTGAAATTAGCTAGCTAGCAGCAAACTCATTTAGTTAGGGACTAACTCATGTAGTTAGCGATGGAGTTTTTGTTTACCAGCTAGACTGCTTGTTTGAGACAAATATCAATGGCCCTTTTTATACGTTTCATTGTAAATGTTGCACATTTTGTTCAAACTGCTGCATGGCAGGCTACGTATGATTAATATATGTAGCTATTTAACTTTACTGTACACTCCACAGATATTGGGGCCGTGACTGGTTGTTGGTGCGGCAGAACAAATCATTCCCATTGCATTGCATCTGATCAATTGACTTGGTTGACTCACAGCCAGCACATGCACATGGGAGCACCTTATACTAACACTTTGTAAGTTACACTGGGTAAGAGTGTCTGCTAAACTGTGATAATGTAATGTAATGCACCAAATAGGACTAAATAGTGTGTTCTGAACAAGTGCCATTCTCAAACAAACAATTCTTGAATTTTTCACAGATCCTCCGGCCACAGTTTCAGTGATTTATTGTATGTTATAGGTGTTACACACACATTTTTTTTGCATAATCTAAAAGTCAACAGCCTTTGTCGAGTAGATTTTATTGAGAGGGGGAAATCTGATGTATTTGTGACATTGCAGGGGATATGCCCCCCTGTCCATCCTGTTTCTGTATCCTTGAATAACACAAGCTCCTGCACCTGTAAGTGTATTCAAAAGGAAGTGCATTCATGACTGGCAAAAAGTTCAAGTGGATCTTGATTGGATGGTTAAAATGTGCCAACATCCTTAACCAGAGCACCAAGTTTTACTAGGGCTTAGCAGCTTAACAACTGTACTGGTGATAATATGTTCTCTTTGATCTTTCTCTCTGGAATGTTTGGTGTTGTCTTGTGTATTAGTGTCATTGGAAATTTCATTGTTGCATCACAATGGTTATCCTATCAACTGACTGAGTCATGCTGTGTGTCTTTCCCAAAAACCGTTAAGGCTGCAATTGAAACTTAACTAAATTTAACCAGAATACGCCCCCCCCACACACACACACACACCAAATAAATAAATAAATAATGACAAAGCCAAAATTTGAGAAATTTTTATTAAAAATTAAAAATCAAAAACTGAAACCTCATTTACATAAGTATTCAGACCTTTTTATTCAGTACTTTGTAGAGGTACCTTTGGCAGCAATCGCAGCTCTTAGCCTTGTTGGGTAAGTCTCTACAAGCTTTGCACATCTGGATTTAGGCAGTTTGTCCCATTCTTACTCACAGAACCTCTCAAGCTCAGTCAGGTTGGATGGGGAGTGTCTGTGAGCTGCCATCTTCAGGTCTCTCCACAGATGTTCTGTGGGGTTCATGTCCAGACTTTGGCTGGGCCACTACATTCAGAGACTTCTCCCAAAGCCACTCCAGCATTGTCTTGGCTGTATGTTTTAGGTTGTTGTCATGCTGAAAGGGGAAACTTTGCCCCAGTCTGAGGTTGTGTGCACTCATAAGCAAGTTTTCTTCAAGAACCTCTCTGTATTTGGCTAATTGACAAAGTGCTTCTGAAATGGTTGTCCTTCCAACAAGTTCTCCCAACTGTGCAGAGAACTTCTGAAGCTCTGTTAGGCTGGCCATTGGGTTCTTGGTCACCTCCATGACCAAGGCTCTTCTTGTCCTATTACCGAGTTTGGCCAGATGGCTAGCTCTAGGAAGAGTCCTGGTGGTTCCAAACTTCTTCCATTTCACAATGATAGAGCCCAGTGTGTACCTGAGAGCATTTAAATCTGTAGACATGGTTTTATACCCTTGCCCAGATCTATGCCTCGACAAAATTTGATTGCAGAGGTCTGTGGTGAGCTCCTTCAACTTCATAGCTTGGATTTTGGTCTGACATGCACTGTGAATTGTGGGACCTTACATACACAGGTTTGTGCCTGTCTAAATCATGTCCAATCAATTCAATTTGCCAAAGGTGGACTCCAATCAAGAGACATGTCAAGGATAATCATAGGAAACAGGTTGACCTGATATCAATTTGGAATGCCACAGCAAACATTCTGAATAATTATGTAAATTAGATATTCTAAAATTAAAAATTAAAAATTCTAAAACATGTTATTTGCTTTGTCATTATGGGTTATTGTGTGTAGATTGACAGCCAAAAGAATACATTTAATCCATTTCTAGATTGTCATTACACAACAAAGTGTGCAAAAAATGAAGAAGTTTGAATATTTTCTGAAGCCAGTGCATTTTTCAGCCTGCTCTGTGGTGTGCCAGCTGTTAAATTTGTACATTTACTCATCAAACAGCAATCCTACGCCTGTGCTTTCTGTGTATCAGTTGTGATAATTTATCAGAACAAGTTATGTAAATACTGACCTTTTAAGACCTGTGCCACTTTCCTGAAACTGTATTTTTTCACACTGTGAACTAGATTTTAAACATCAGAATGCTCTTCTTCAAAATAATTATGTTAGAATTTTTTTATTAATAATAACAAGACATTTACAATTTCATATCACATATGATATCAGCACCAGCATTCTTTGTTTCAATTCATATCACATATCAAGATTACACCCCAAGTGATCAAGTAACAGTTGCTAATAGTGAAACACTAAGGACAGCTTTGCATATGTGGAAATATACACTGAATCTGAAAAGCAGTATTAAAATATTTTTTGATGATTTGGCATTAATAAAAAGGAGGAAAAAAGGCATGGACAGCATCTTTATTTCATTAAACATTTGAGCTCTAAATGAGTGTGAATTTTTTGTCTTATGTCTAAGAGGTTTACTGCCTCAGGTCACTGCCATGTATAAACTTGAGACTGAGATCCTTTTATTTCAACTTCATCGATTTTTCACAACAATAAACAATGCCTCCATACACACATTCAATTGGTCACTTTTCAGAGGAACTGTTTGGAAAGAAGCTAAGATGGTGCAAACAGTAGAATTAAGTGCTTGGCTGCTATGAACCCACGTTGCAGGTCTCCACAGATTATATATTTTAAAGGGCAGCACAAAAAACAAGCAAAAGTTTTTGACAAGGGATACGTTGATGGTGACTGTTTTAGAGTTGTGGTTGGAGTGATAAGATAGTAAGATGGTACAGATAAATGGCTAAAATCACAGGGGCATCAGGATCCGTATTTATTAAGTAACTGAGAGTTATTCCTAAGACCCCTGTTAAAAGCACTTTTAGGAATAAAAAAGTACTCAGAGTAGGCAATGGGAGTTAATCATGAACCCTCCTATTCTACCCTCCTACTCTCAGATGGGAGTGAGACCATCTACTTTGAGCAGATCTGAGCTGATTTTTATAACATGAAGTGCCGCAAAAAGATGACAGCAATGAGATTTTTCACAGTTTGTCCCATATGTTGAGAAAATGCCCAATAAATTCAATAGTTGAATGGAAAAATGCTGTCATGGCGCTGATGTTTGTGAACATGATCAAACGTGTCATGAACGTAAATAAATGGCAACAAATTTGCACGGATGATTTCAGTTTTTAATCATCCTGATAGCAACAAAATCTAATTATTTCAACTGGTTTTTGTTAACAGTCTGGAGGACAGCAGGCTCTAAATGCCACATGTACCAACTTGAGTCTTTTACATATAGCAGGGCTGCACAAGCTGATGTCATGCAGCTGGCTTTCTGGGGGCTGTTGCCCGATTTATGTTTGGAGAATATGAAATCTTGTTCTCCAACTGCCAAATTCCTGTCTCCACAATGCTATGCGTTTATGGGAGTCATACAGTGCCATATGTTGCTATAAATACTGAAATGTAGCATAAATGCTTGACGTGTATCTATGATGTGTATATATCAACGCTGTGAGGGCTGCCAGAAAAGGGGGTGATGGGGATGAGCCACCTAAGATTTATAAGCTGATTTATTTGATCAAAAAACTCTTTCCAGAGCTGCTGGACCAGTGGAAATTCCCAAAAGGTATGAAGGTAGCTGCCTATGGAAGAGTGTGAGAGAGTGTGTGCATTATGCATACTATGTATGTATACACTATATGGACAAAAGTATTTGGGAGTTTGTGCCCATTCATTCTGTAGAGCATTTATGAGGTTAGGCACTGATGTTGGATGAGAAGGCCTGGCTCGCAATCTCCGTTCCAGTTCATCCCAAAGGTTCTCGATGGGGTTGAGGTCAGGGCTCTGTGCGGGCCAGTCAAGTTCTTCCACACCAAACTGAAGCATTAAGATTGCCCTTCACTGGAGATAAGGGGCCTAGCCCAAACCCTGAAAAACAGCCCCATACCATTATCCCTCCTCCACCAAACTTCACAGTTGGCACAATCCAGTCAGGCAGGTAACATTATCCGGCATCCGCCAAACCCAGACTCACCCATCTGACTGCCAAACAGAGAAGCGTGATTCATCACTTCACAGAACACGTTTCCACTGCTCCACAGTCCAGTGTCGGTGTGCTTTACACATTGGACTTGGTGATGTGAGGCTTGCATGCAGCTGCTCAGCCATGGAAAGCCATTCCATGAAGCTCCTGCCGCACAGTTTTTGTGCTTACATTAATGCCAGTGGAAGTGCGGAACTCTTCAGCTATGGAATCAGCAGAGCGTTGGCGACTTTTATGCACCATGCGACTTAGCAGTCATTGACCCCGCTCTGTGATTTTATGTGGTCTTCCGCTTCGTGGCTGAGTTGCTGTTGTTCCTAAACGCTTCCACTTTCTAATAATATCACTTACAGTGGAACATCCAGCAGGGATGAAATTTCACGAACCGTCTTATTGCAATGGTGGCATCCTATCACAGTACCACGCTTGAAGTCACTGAGCTCTTCAGAACGACCCATTTTGTATCACAAATGTTTGCAAATGGAGATTGCACGGCTAGGTGCTTGATTTTATACACCTGTGGCAACGGGTCTGATTGAAACATCTGAATTCAGTAATTAACAGGTGTGGCCAAATACTTTTGTCTATATAGTGTATAATATTATGTATATGTATTATGTGTATATTAATATTATGTATAATAATATTATTCAAGATGGATCTCTTTTCCCCATTTCTCAGTAGGGATAACTGGATTGTTGTCAAGAATGGATATTAACCTGTACTGTATATGATGATAATGATATGATATATGATATGATATGACATGATATGATTATTTTATCCAGATTTGTCAACCAATCAGTAGTTCAGAAAACATGCGCCATTTTGAAGAAATAAGCAGATGATTAATTTTGTTTGTGGCAAATCATTTAAATAATGGCAGACAAAGTTAATTTCATCTGTTCATCAGTGTGGTTGGAAGTTTTCTCTGAAGAGGGTATTGGAGATATGAGAGTACATTTGAACTCTTTATTGGAGCCAATCACAGAGTACTATAATATGACACAAATGCACTTCAGCTACACCTTGGCTCGATGGTGAACTACAGAGACTTGTCATGCGGCCTACTCCTTACCACTATACCACACTACTGTCCAAATTAAAAAATAAAATGAAATGAATTAACTGTACATGAAGGTGATAAGCAGAGGTGGTGTGTCCTACCTGAGCAGATCACTTCAGCATCCTCCCCATGATTGCATCTGTGTTTACCCCAACCTTTTGATGTACAGTCCTTCAGTGTGGACTCTGACCCATTGCAGGACACAAGACTCATCCAGATTGTTCCATCCTCCTGCCCAAAGTGAGCAGAACCCAGGGCTTCTACAGCAGTTCCACAGCCCAGCTGTCTACACACCACCTCAGCATCAGCCATATCCCAGCCATCATCACACACCGTCCCCCACTGTCCTTCATGGAGAACCTCCACTCTCCCAGCACAGGGACTGCCACCACCCATAAGCCTCACTTCATGACTACCTGGAAATAGAGGAGAAAAAAGTCCATTTGATTAGGGTTATTTCACATAGACATATAGTTTCTCTTATGCAACACAAAGACAGAGACAGACATTACCAGAGATCAGATGGAAAATATGTCAGTGTAACAGCCCACCATTCTGTCCTGTAAGAATGCTCACCAGCAAGCAAAGTTACAAATAGGCTTACTTAATTGAACTATATGTAACCCAGCTAAATTAGTAAGTTAATACTAATAATTAGTTAATACTTTTCTCTGAGAGTATACAACCATATCTTGTAAGGAGTGTTAGATGCGCAATTGCAAAGAGATTGTCCCAAAGCGGAGCAGAGATTGCTGCCCTTAAACAGAGTGTCCATTCTATGACAAAAATCTTTAATTTATTTAAAGTTTTATTTTCCCACAAAATACTGAAAAAAAATCTGGTGAGTTATCTTTTCTTTTCATTGTTAGATATCTGAGAATTGTAGCTTAATAGCTTAAAAGCTATATAGCTCACCATGAAACATAATAGCGGTATTTCACATTTGGAAGTGCCTAATGTTGAGCTGATGATATATACACCCTAAAATTTTGAGTATTGTATTAAAAAAATGAATTATGTCTGAAAGTGAAAGTTTACCTTAATTTTCCAGAGTGAATGTGAATGTAAGTGAATGTAAAATTGTGCAGTAGCCAAATTATCATTACCAGTGATTAATGGTCTGTGCAATATGAATATGAAAATGTTCTATGTGTAAGGATTACAACAACGATCACCAGATGGCCTGGGTCCATAAACCCCATATTGCACAACCGTTCTCTGAAACTTTTTACATGCTAGGTGCTTTGGTAAAAACACGCCAAATCTCTAGATGAGATGTCACTGCAGCGAGGCTCGAGCCGTGCCTGATGCTGCTCACGCGGGCTGTGTGGCTGCTCTAACCTGTTAATACGGGCACCAAGATGAAAATCGAGAGGTTCCGTGACTGTCACGCCCACGCGACGCAACTGGTGTGGCTAAGCACTTTTGGACGCAACAGGGCAGCGGTGTGGTATGGTGGTAAGGAGTAGGGCTGGTAACCCAAACATTGCTGTTTCCCCACTGGGGCACTGCTGTTGTACCCTTGGGCATGGATTTTAACCCAAAATCACCTTAGCAAATATGCAGCTTTACTAATGGATAACATATACGAATTGTAACATTAGTTCCTCTGGATAACGGCATCTGCTAAGCAGCCAAATGTAAACACTGCTGAAGTCTGAAAACAAGTTGAGTGAAGGCTATATTGATTTGTGGCCTACAGTACACTAGACTGAGTACATTCGTTTCCAGTAATATTAACAGTTACTGCTTACAGACTAAAAGCAGAATTTATATCGAAAACGCAATTCTAATTGATGAACTTTGTGGCCACATATCAGAAACGTTGTAGGGCAGAATACTTAAACTCTGTGTCCCTGACCATGCTTTAAGTGATAAAAGGATGGTAACAGCACTTACCAGCAACCCTGGTTCCCACCAGTAGGAGTGTAGCACAGACCGTGTAGAGAAGGAACAGGGGCACCCATCTCTGCTCACTCATGGTGTCTCACCTGGTGTCCGCTGACTGGCGGCTCTGAAGTTGTGTGGGGTTAAGGCATGAAGAGGAAATGATTACTTTAATAAAGGAAGCTTAGTGCTTTCATTTCTTAGTGAGATCCTGCACTGCCCCACCCCAGTGCGCCCCACCAACCCTGAAAATAGAAGGACAGCTTTACACACCAAGATAGAAGCTGGACCTGTGATTCCTTGGGGGATAATAATCAACATTCTCTCTCTTCTAATTGTGGTACACCATTAATGATTAAAGCATTTGCTGTTTGTTTCCAAAGTTTCAGAAATGTTTGGAAGGCTCTTTTATCCCTTTCAAATGAAACACAAGTTCATCCAAGAGAGGATCATTTTGAAAATCAAACATTTACATTTTACATTTATTCATTTAGCAGACGCTTTTATCCAAAGCGACTTACATAGGTTACAGTTATTTACAATGTCATCCATTTATACAGCTGGATATTTACTGAGGCAAGTGTGGGTTAAGTACCTTGCCCAAGGGTACAGCAGCAGTGTCCCAGCAGGGATCGAACCGGCAACCTTTCGGTTACGAGTCCTGCTCCTTAACCACTATGCTACACTGCCGCCTACATCCTTGAAATCAATGAAATCATTTCCTAGACTTGTCTGCATGAAGACCATGTACATTTGAGCAGTAAAGTGACGGCAAATGAAAAAATGAGAGAGGAGACAACACACCTTCAGATAAACAGGCATGTCTATTTCACCGGACAGTGTACTTACAGATACAGGGGCGGACTGGCAACAAAAAGGAACCCGGGATTTGCTGTCAAGCGGCCCCAATTTGATACACCAAATTCGAACTGAACACATTCAAAAACAACATGTTTGTCGATCAACAAATCATTAAAAAAAAACACACACAATATGTTAATTTGTATTGTTTGTGTTAGGCTAATATGTAAAACGATGAAACTAATTTTCCAGGGTTTTCCTCCCCATGTTTGTGTGTACAGAAAGCAAAAATTCAAAGTTAAATTAATGTAACGATCACCTGACACCTAATTTGACTTAATAGCCTGCTTTTATTATCAGAATTATTTAAAATATTGCAAAACAGTCAACAGTCCTTTCCCTTTCTTGTTCAGAGCCATGTTCACCTGTTTGCTTAGATTGTAGAGTAAGTATTTAACAAATCATTTTTATTGCTGGGCTGGCTATCAAATATTATATGCCTTATTCCTTATAAGGCTATAATGCGAAAAAGGATTGATGAGTAGGCTAGAAGAAAATGATCAAATTTACATGTTCATTTTACCAATTTACAGTCGAAGTTGATGACCATTTTTTAAACAATTTAGAGAAATTTAGCATAAACTTCTCTAAATGTTTGTGCACTGAGTCTGACTAGTTAAACCTTGGAAATGGTCAAACCTGCAGTGGGACTCTAGCATTGAAACCCCAAGATTAACAAAAACATTTTGTTCTTTCGTTCATTTCGCTAGTTCACAGTGCATAGCATGTAAGCATGACAACCTGCTCCCTGCTCACTCCTCTTTGATGTTTCTGCCTCTTCGCCACTGTCCTCATCAGTGGCGTCGTTAGGCCTGGGCATCCAAGGCTACAGCCCCGAATGTTTTATGATCTTTTTTTTTTTTTTTTTACAAAATTAAGAATAAATATAGCTGCAAGCAGCAATGAAGGGGCCAAGCACCACAGGGCCACCAGGTAGACAACTAATCAGAACAACCCCTGAACAAGACACCGGTCCGGCACAGGGTGAACAGACACATTGACACCCACTCTTACACTCACACCTACTGTATGGGCAATATAGCATGTCCAATTGACATTACCTGTATGTGTTTGGACTGTGGTAAAAAAACAGAATACCCAGAGAAAAGCCACATGAACACAGGCACAAGGTACAAACTGAACGCAGACGCACCCCAAACTTGAATCCTCCATATTGTTAGGCAGTAGTGCTACTCATTTGCAACACCCTACTGCCCCCCCCCCCCCCCCACTACATACTGTATATGTCAAGCTTAAACATAAGTAGTGCCATAAAATGCAGTGTGCCTTCTTGGGACATTGCAATAAGAAATGCCAATGCTGTTGAAGGAGTGCAATTTTTTGGGTATTTTAAAAAATCCAAAATCGTGGGAAAAATGGCAGAGAACATACCATATTAGCTGAATATAATAACATGTCCCTGATTAGTAAAGGACCCCCCATTTTTCAACACCTGTAATAATAAGATCAGATCTTATTTTTTAAAGAAATCATTTCATTTGATATCAATGTAATAAAACACACTGAATAAAACAAGGTATGGTGATATATTTTCTACATCTTTTAGATGAAATTGCCACATTTAAATAAAAATAAAATGTAATCACATTTTCAAATGAATAAGTTATTTAAATAAAAGAGTGTACTGGGATTTCTACTACCACTGAAAAATCTCAGATAAATGGCGCCATCTGTTGTTGTTAATGTATAATGACATTAAAAAGTTTAGTCCTCTCGTGTAAGACACACTTTTCAAATGTAATTTCTGAAGTAGGAAAAAAAAACCTTTCTTACATTCAGGCCAATATGGAAAGTCCAAGTGTTTCTTCAAAAGTATTTAGTGTATTAGTTGTGGCAATAGGTCAAAAGGTGCAGGAGATGTGCCTATTTTAAGTGCTACAAACTGATTGTATTTTAGCAGCCATGCCATTTGGACATTGAACTGTGTTGTGTTGAAATGTGTTCATTTCCCAGTTAGGACCTGACATGTAATGATCTACAAAAACCTGGTCACAATATCTGTTTTTCTGTGCCTTGTGATGTCCATTGGAACAAAATGTCATTAAAATCTACAGTAAAGTACATGGACACATGGTGTTTAATCCTGTATATCAGTATAGTGGCCAAATTTCACTAAAGTTGGTGTATGTCACCTAGGCCTCATGGTAAGCATGTGTATTAACTTTTATGCCAATGAACAAAAGCATTGCACAGATATGGCCACTCTTCCTTTATGGCGCCTTCACATGCTGTAGCAGCAGAGGAGTCGTCCTGAGAGTGCCACTGCCTCATCTACGAGCTGAGGTTGGTGAAGAAGAGGACTCTTTAGCTAGCTAGCTAGTCTAGCTCAGGGGTTCTCAAAGGTTTTTGTCACAAGGCACACCATTTATGAAAATAAGTATTTCCACGGCACACCTTTACATATGATTATAGCTGTGTAAATCATCATAAATAAGACTAATTCCAGGCACACCTGGCCAGCTCCCAAGGCACACCGGTGTGTGACGGCACACAGTTTTAGAACCACTGGTCTAGCTAGCCTGCACTCACTGTGATATTAATGTGGAACATGGGCTAAGCATAGAAAGAAAGTGGGATGACCTTACTTTGCCTTTGTAGAATCCAATTGATAAGTCTTTAAGCCATAATTCGTTTCCCCTGAAGCACATGTATGAAGCATATGCATCTCTGCAACTGATTTGGCGACTGAAACACGTATTCCACAGATGGGTAGCTAGCTAGGTAGCTACCAGGATACCATAGTTCAACAAAGTTAAATGAGAACTCAGATTGCACTTATTTTGTTTATTTTGATTTTATGTTGTGAAAGCCAGCCTATGCACCTGACCGGAACCTTTTGGTAGAGTACAGTGTCTCACATCTTATATTCATTTTAATCTGAAATAACTTGTAAATGGTGCAATTATCAGGTGAAAATCTATAGATTTTTGGGCTGGGCTAAGCCCCCAATGTTTCAAGATCCTATGTATGTATGTTGTATGCATGTATCCTATGTTTCAAGGTATGTACCCCTTTATGAAAATAGAGCTGAAATTGGCTCCGGTCCTTTTTCACTTTTTCACATACATGAATGTAATATGTTGCTGATGATTCAATCTGGGCCAAATTTCAAGATTTCCCTTTCAGAATTTTAACCCCTTTTTTCTGTTGTTAGGTCTTTTGAATGCATCTCAATGGGATTTTCAAGTGTGAAATGGGTTCTGCTACAGAAAATATGGGGAAATTTTTGGAATACAAGGTTAACTCAATGATTGATTCAAACTCAAAGCCATGGACTTGCAAAGCATCATCCTCATGCCACTTTGTAACAGAGAAGGTGCAACTTTCAGTGGTTTTGGTCAGGGTAATTTTCCTGTTGGGCTCAATAGTAAAATCAGCCTGAAGAAAACTGCTTCCAAGGGGGTGCATACTTTTGCATACAACTGTATATCATCCCAAACTAAAAAGCGATGGAAATGGTTTTGTGCTGGTATATGGCATACTTTGTCTATGTTTTTTGGGTCCATTTTAAAGGAAAAACAAGTTCTATTCTAGAAGCAAATTGACGTCCATCTGAGACACGCTTCTGTCCTCCACGCCCTCCCTGCTAAAACTGTGGGATGTAAGTCAGTGCGTTTTTTTTTTTTTTTTTACATAAAAGGATATATAAAGGATTTGTAAGAGTTTTTGTAGCTGTTGAAAAGACAAATATATTTTTTGTCCCTCTGGGAACCAGGGGCCTATACGTCACCATGTTGTCCACAGTTCAGAGCAGCATATCTTCAAATTTAATTGGTGGATCACCATGCATGTTGGTTAAGCCTAGAGCATGAAACCTGTCACTTTGGGTGACCCTATGACGTTTCCTCTTGTACCACCAGCAGGATACATGATGACAGGTTATCATGTCTCATGTGGGCGGCCCTGGAATATTTCTGTGGACATGGGGGGGGCCTTGGCGGCAAAAAGGTTGAGAACCACTGCTTTAGAAAGTAATGGATTTTGTGCTCATGTCTCCATATCAGGTGGCCCAGAGCAATGAACCTGACCTGGGTGAAATGCCTGTTGGGCTCCTCATAGTGGGCAGTGCAATGGATGAAACCCACCTGAATCCTGAGAGGACTGCCATTGTTTTGGAAGGTAACATTGTAGTCCATGGTTTTTCCACATTGGCTGAGGCCTTTGTGATGCTGTTTGGTTTGATATATGCCCTGCATCTTAAGTTACCCAGAAAATATGTCCAATACCTTTGACTTCACACAGAAAGTCTTGATGGGACTAGAGGATGGGAAGTTGAAGCCTAGGATGTTGTGTCTGAAAAACGATCTTTTGGCATTGGAATAATTTAGGTGACCAAAGCAAATGTTCTAGTCTTGAGACGAAACAAGCGACAAGATATTTTAATGCACTACTATTATTAGCTTACTATTATGCCAATTTGTGTTTGAGTTTTATGTTCTCATCAATTTATATGATTGTAAGTGACAATTTAAATGTCACTGTTACTGATGACTATTCTTTCCAAAAAGCAGTGCTATATTTTCAGATTGCACTTAAGGTTACAATGCACTTGTTTGTCATAGTTGTTTTATGAGTTATGGCTGCACTTGAATTTGATGGGCTGATAAGAAACTATAGAAGTTTCAAAGTGTTTTTTCTACACAATTTTAATACTTGAACACTATTTTTACTGTATTGAAGTTATTAAAACTTGAACTGTTGTTCAGTGTTGCTGCTAATGATTAATCTGGTTGCGTAAGAGTAATGCAATGCAATAAGTAATCAATTAATTTAATCAGCTGTTTTGTTTTCAATTAATCCATACAATTACTTTAGACCTAAAAAGAAAAATAAGGTTTCACACATGATTGTGGAAATGTGCATCACAATGTCATCGGAAGCCAAAGAAACATTTTTTTCTTTTTTCTTTTTTTTTTTTTTTTAGCTTTACATAGCCAGCATTAAATATAACTTTGCAACTTTGGTCAAGTTTTAGATGTTATACTTTGTTTGTAAACCAATCAACCAAAATTTGATTAAGTTTGTGTATTGTTGAATAATCGATTATTCATTACTCACAGCACCAATTTTATTGCAGCTTTTGACACATTTTGATGTTAGCTTCTTTAAAGAAATGTGTTTCAATGTGAATGTAAAAATATCTGAATGTTATTTCTTGGGCTGGACCCGAATATTTGACTATTCGGATATTCGTTTGTTGGGTAGGTATTTGGTTTTCAATTTTGGGATTCGGATATTCTTTTTTTTTTTTATTTGCTAAATGTAGACTATCAATAAAGGCAAACTGCAAAATACATTTTGTCAGCACATTCTTGTACTATATTTGTACTTTTTAATTGCACTGTTAAAATGTGGAAATATATACCATCTCAGCCAGACGTCCCTCTCACTCACAGCAGTGAACGTCATGGGATTTTGGGACTCGAACGGAGGGTCCAATTGTTTCAACCGATGCTTAGCTAAGTTTGTCACCCTGGAAGGATGCTAGCTGCAGTGATTCCATGCTTCTCTCTGCTTCCGGAGGGGCGTGAGACCATTTTTACCGCGGCTCCGTAAGCAGCAACGGCGATGAGTGTATAGGATGGGTTAAATGCAGAGGACAAATTTTGTTTCAATGTATGCGAGTACTGAGAAATGATAATAAAGAAATTACAAATACATGTAAATCTTATAAATATAAATCTCAAATCTTAAATTTGTTGGAGCTAGTAGGCCTATGCTGTTTCTGTGCTTCTGTTTCACAGTGCTTTGTCAGGCATTATCTCGGATTCGGAACCTACACTAAATGGACAAAAGTATTTGGCCACACCTGTTTTTCAGGGTTTGGGCTGGGCCAACATTTTGGACAATGCTATGCTTCCAACTTTGTGGCAACAGTTAAGGGAAGGCCCTTTTCTATTTCCAACATGACTGTGCCCCAGTGCACAAAGCAAGGACTATAAAGACATGGATTGATGAGTTCGGTGTGGAAGACCTTGACTGGCCTGCACAGAGCCCTGAACACAACCCCATCAAGCACCTTTGGGATGAACTGGAATGGGTATTGCGAGCCAGGCCTTCTCATCCAACATCAGTGCCTGACCTCATAAATGCTCTACAGAATGAATGGGCGCAAATTCCTACAGAAACACTCCAAAATCTTGTGGAAAGCCTTCCAAGAAGAGTGGAAGCTGTTATAGCTGCAAAAGGGGGACCAGCTCCATATTAAAGTATATGTATTTGAATACAATGTCATTACAATCCCTGTTGGTGTAATGGTCAGGCGTCCAAATACTTTTGTCCATATAGTGTATTATGAGCATTTATGTAGGTCTATAATTTATCCATGATAAGAAAAATTGTCACAAAAAGTACATAGATGGGACCTCGTTCAACCAAACCCCTCGGGATTACAAACATGCATAAAACACACCAAACCTTTTGGAAAATGTTTTTTTTTTATTAACAAATAACAATACAAACAATACTGTAGAATAACAGAATCCTTAAAAATTAATGCCTTTAATTAAACTGAAAGACACGTATTGCAGTGCTATGCCATCCATTTCAGCTGAGAACGGAGAAATGTCTGGCTGAGTCCTTCCCGATTCATGTTCAGCAGCCCGCACCACCCCAACCGAAGCTTTGAAAATTCGCTTTTGATTACTACCGAAGCTCCGGAGCCCTAAACATTTGGGACAGCCCTAGTTATTTCTACAAATGCTTGGAATTTCACACTGGTCTTGGAATGTATATACATTACCATTAGCATTGAATTTATTTCCAAATAAATAATACCAAATAATATTTTAATGACATTTTTTAATAAAAAGGCCAGTAAATTGTCCATACATTGTCTTATGATTTTTGTATGATATTTACTTGAGACATTGTTTATGGTTGTGGATTTTAAGTTAATTAGCGTGGTTTTCATTGAATTTAAAGGTTTTAAATATGGGTTAGCAAGCAGAGGTTTGTGAAACTTCTACTTACTTGTGAAGTGAGTGTGCCTAAAATAATAAAAAAAAATACTTTACAGATAGACTAAATATTTAGTTAATTTTAAGTTAACTCTGAGTTAAGTGTACTCAGATTTGTTAAGCACACTGAGAACAAAAACCCTAAGTAAAAAGTACTTTAATCAAAAAAGTTAATTATGCTTGGATTTGTTAAGCACATTGAATGCAAAAACCCTAAGTAACAGGTTCTTGAATCGAAAAATTTAATTGTACTTGAATCAAAACTTTTGTTGTACTTAAAAGTTTTTGTGTAATCAGTTTCAACAATTTTTTGAGTTCAATTAACTCATTGAGTCCCATCCAAACTCTTTCCTAAAGATCTCTCCTTTGATTGGTTAATTTTGTACTCAAATAGAATCAGGTGGGTAAATAATTATGTGCTTGATTTAACCAATTCAACTTGGGGTTCACTTATTTTTGCACCTGCACTACTTTTTAATTTTGTTTTTCTACCACACGCATGATTTCCTCTAAACCAACATTTGGGCTCCTGTATGACTACTGCTATACCCTTAGGCCCTGATATAAGCACTTCACAGAAGAACACATTCTCACCCATAAGACTGGGGTTATCAATGGTGAAACATGATTTGCGGATCAAAAGTTTTCTTCCATCGTCCCTGTGTGTAAAATTTCCCAAACATGCATTCATCATTGTCTCCAGTGAAGTTGAACATTGTTGAAAAATTTAGCTAAAAAAGTTGTGTAAAGCAATCACACAATAATGACAGACATACAAATCAATCTGCTCTTTTAGGTTACAGTAAACATGATGAACATTTACCCTCCATCCCAAAAAACAATTCTTCAACCACCAGGTTAACTGCTACAAATATGTGAACAATATTGCACATCTATTTTGTTGTGAAAGGGGACAAAAAACACTACATTTTTCCACATTTCAGCACATTTCTGAGGTTTCAGAATACAATTCAGAATACAAATGTAATTGTGTTACATTTTCTGTTGGTGCTGTTTAGATAAAAAGATTCTGTAACTTTATGATCTGAATGTGCTCCAGTGGTCAAGTAGCTTAATGTCACAGCTGAAACTAGTCACATTAATGAAAAAGTTGCATCTTCAGTGGTCACAAACATATGTGCAACTGCACTCTGAAGTGTGGGAAACTGAATGTTCTATACTAAAAATAATACATTTTGATCTCACTTTTTTGTGGGTGAAATTCTGTTGAAATCTGGGTGAAATGATTCATAACATCACTACCTAGCTGTGATCAAGGGGTTGATTGTACTCCTCCATGATAACACAAGTGGATGAGAAGTTTTTTTTTTTTAAATTTGCATACTTAAAGCTGACTAAAGTTCAAATTCGTGGATTCACCCACTATTTAGTTTAGTAATTAATTAAGTAAATATTTTAGTAATTTTTTTACTTAAGTAGAATGGGCCTTGGAAACATCCAATAGGGGTGATCAATTCAAAACTTTAGGCAAGTTGTTCCTCGATGCACTCACAGCTGGGCACAAAGCACTGTTCCTGACCCTGTACTTCCAGACTGGGGAATTTAAGTAAAACCCTTATGGGCAATGCTGCAAGGACTCACGAAAGAAGCTCCAAGGATCTGGTACATCGTGGCTACAAAATCGATATGCTCCAAAATATTACAGTTACTCAAAAAAGTCAGTGACATGCATGTGATAGTGAGTGCTGAGCGGAGGGTTTCACCACATGAGAGCAAAAGCTTTGAGCTGATCTTTATCTCAGTCTAAAGGACAGCTAGCTGCAACCACTACGTGTGGTTTAAATGGAACATCGATAACGTGACTGACTGTGGGCTCAGTAAGAAAAAATACATTTAACCTCATAGAAGTAAAGCAGAGGGTTGCTCAACCTGAAAGCAAAAAATGTTCTGCATTCTGATCTTTATCTCAGTAAACAGGTCATGATACAGCTTGCAGGAGGTGGTGGTTTGATACTGCACATCATCATTCAACCACATATAACAGATAACGCACAATCCCCCAAGAGTTTTCCGTGGCTAGAAATAAACATCAAATTACTATTAGGGGGCACATAACCATGTTTAAATATGGTATTTAGGATTTGACATGATTTTAAAGGAAATAACACATCCAGCAGAGAACAGAAAACCATAGAGAACCATTTGAGTTCCACTGCATTTTCAATGCGTGGAAAATGCATGGTATATGAACACAGTTCTGGCAGGTTTTTAAGCACAAAATTCAGGAAAACACCATAGATACAAATTTGCGCATTAGGCACACCTCTGCTAAGAATTACAAGTGAACACCCTACTGCTACATGTAGTTGTGCTTCTGAAGTGGGGGCCCAAACGTTCATACAAAGTGTGTTTCATTTGTGATTGCAAATTAGAGACAGATGGCTGTTCACTATGGAGATTATTAAATTAAATTATGCACATGGTGAGTAAAAGTGATGAATCTTTATTTTTCAGCAATTCATTGAAAACAGTTACAAACTGCACACGCTGTTGTTTCTCACACCTGTTCCACAAATAGCACAGGGGTCTTGTATGCAGAAGAGGAAGTTGCACTGGTAATCTATACTTCATGCCACGCTAAGTGTTTTAATGGAGGAAGTCCGTTGTATTAGCAGTGATAAATGAGCGCTAAGCCACACCCCGTTTCACCTGAGTCACGTGCTGCGTGTAAATTTACAGGCCCCAGCAGTGCATGCTGTAACCACAGTTGCTTTGGAATTTGGCTGTGAAAACACTGTGTTAACCCCCCTCCATGGACCTCAAGGTGCTTGCGATGATGACCCTGTTGATGATGTTGATGGACACTCAGCTGACACATGGTGAGTTGGATGGGCTCTGAGAGAGGAAGGGACAGGATCTGAACCATGTACCCCTGAACAGTACATTTTGTGTCTGGTGCAGGATGTAGAAAGATGTCAGATGCAGCTGCCTTTGAAGTGTGATGGTATCGGCCTACATGCTCATTTTGGTTTCATTATTTACTAGTTATGTGTGCAGCTGAGTTGAGATGCAGAGGCATCCATGTGTGTGTATGCGGGGGCTTTACAGGGGAAGAGTGGGGTGGTCTGTCCCAGCTGTGGTCAGAGTAGCACCTATGCAGGAGGATAATCTCATGCTCCCTTCTCTGAAATTCCCTTCCAGAAAATCTAACAAGACCGGTAGAGAGGTGCTGGTGTCTTAAGACCATGAACACTATCCCATGGAAATTCATCAAAGAGATCAGGATCATTCCAATCCCTCACTGCCCTCTCCAGGTCGTGTGAGTATAACCGTGCCTCGGCCGGAGCGAGCACGTTGAGCTCCTCTCTACACCTGTTCAGCGTGCTAATGGCAGCCAGACCTTGTTAAACAGCCTTTAGTTTGGCCTTTTATCCCCCTGTTCAGGCAGTCTTTCTTTATAGGAAGGGTTTAATAGTGCATAGCAGGGTGTGTCCTGTCCCATTCTAGGACATATTAATAAATTAAACACAGACAGGGAAAAGAAGGGAGGCAGTGAGAGCAAGAAGGTGGTGGCAACAGGAAGTGAGAATGAAGGCTTGAAATAATTGTACTTTCTGTAATTGAAATAATTGTACTTTCTGATATTTTTTTCAGTTTCATAATGTTATCTGTATTTATGTAATGCCATTGCCCTGCTTACTCACAAATTAAATGTTGTGGAAGCCGCTAACCTGTTATCACCTGTTAATGGGTTAGTGAAAAGAGAGTCTAGAAAAAGAAGCCAGCCAAGATGCAGGACTCAGGATTGAGCCCCCTGGGGTCCCTGGCTTCCCAGTTGAAAAAAGCACTTGCTATTACTTAGCTTGCTATTGCTATGAAGTAATTACCACCTGCTGTCTTCATTTTAGACCAATTCAATTACATAGGCATGCAGGCTAGACTGATAACCAGGACAAAACTCAGACCTGACAGAATGTGTTATTGATTTATTTTAGCACACCTGTCTGTGATGAATGCTGCGTGGTCCATTGGTAATTCCTAACTCTACATAAGCGGATGTGACACAAAAAAGTACTACTGGGCAAATTAAACTTTTGCTTGCGTTACTCATTTATCACATTATAAATGTTAATTTGTTTATATTATTTGTTAAATATGTTGCACACAGTGTCCTCCTATATAAAGAGCATTCTGTACAGTTTATCCCTCCAACAAATTTATAAAGACATCAAGCAGAGGGTGTTTGGGGCTTTTAGTGTACAAATGGACAGAGGCACCAAAAACGTAAGATTGTTAATCAAGTATAACAGTGAATCCTCAAGAGATTAGGGTAAAACATCCTTTGTACTTATTTAAATACTATAAAAATTCGTTTTAATTTACACTGATCTACAGTTTACATTGAACATGTTTGAAAAAACACAAACTGATCTTTACCTTGTATTGGCATGTGTGCAACATTTAATCAGAGAAATCTGTTGGGTCCAGGTGGTTTATCAAATAAATAAATAAAATAATAAAAATAAATAAATAAAATAAAACAATTCACAAGCCATAATCCCTGAAATAGAACTTGGACCGTCATTCATAGCCATGTGCTGTGTCTTGCTGTATCTGTAAAATTTCATTTAAATGCTGTATATTCCGTATATCATTGTGGAGCTGTGTTGGACAAACTGGGACTTGGTGAGACTGAAGAGAATTTAACGTGCACACACAGGAGAAGAGAGACAAGAAGTTTCAGGGAGTTGCTGGAAAGGAGAGATGGATAGACACTGCCAAGATGTGTGTGGAGCCCACACAGGCTATCAGATAAGGGGCCAGGGTAGTAGGAACTGTTCTCTTTCAGTGAACCCTAACCCTAACCCTAACCCTAACCCTAACCCTAGCCCTAACCCTAACTCCTCTCTTTCCCTCTTTCCACGCAGTGCCACACTGAAGAACAACAGAGAAGTCTGCCTTGATCCGGAGAACAAAAAGGTCCAGCAGTTACTCAAGAGAGTTCATAACAGGTGAGGAGAAACCCCTACTGTGTGAAACAGGAAATGAAATACACCCCTGTTTTAATGTATACCTTACCATTGTTGTAAATAATATATATAAAAAAACATATTTGTTGGCCTTGTGTTTGTTTTCCAGCAACATACATGTTAATATGGAAGGAAAGCCACAAGTTTTTATTCTGACTTTCTACTGGAATAATGATCACATTGATTGGAATAAAATACAGGTATCTTTCAGTCAGAAGAGTGGAAGCTGTTATATTGTACAGTATTGTAAGTATTCGGATGCCTGACCATTACATTGTATTTGAATACAATGTAATGGTCAGGCATCCGAATACTTTTGTCCATATAGTGTATGTTATCCTACTAGGTGTATTATGCTACTATAGGTATAGCATCCTACTAAGAGTTGGTATACAGAAAAAATATTCATTCTGACAGAAGGATGGGGAAAAAAATTCTATTCATGTTAGAGATTTGGTAAAAATCCTCTTTTTGTGGCCCCCAATTATACCATGTAAAAAATTCAGAAGGTGAATTGTGCACGCTTTGATGGTATGATTGATGCAAAGGGTTGTTTGTGCTCTATTACTTATATATTTCTTATCTATTAAAGTATCAAGGCCAGAAGGGAGCACTAACTGTGAAACAGTGACTGCTGGAGAATGGCTTTACTGGTGTCCTGTGTGGAATAAAGTGTTAAATATAGTGTCATCTGTGCCGTGGTGGCTAATGAGCAACTACTCACTAAGTCAGCAATGTAGAATTGCAGGGTTTCATTTCTACAGATTCTACAGATTCTACAGATCTGAAACCAGGGCTCGCCCAAGTCTTTATGGGGCCCTAAGCAGAATTTGATTTTGGGGCCTCCCACCGCCTCGGCGCCGCCAGTTCTATTGAATATTGTCCATGCTTGATCATTCAAACGCAAACCTACTGTAAATCTAACACACCCATTATCAATTTTATAACATAATATTGCGTTTTTGTATGATTAACATTGACATAGTATAATATATCACAAAAACATTTCAAGCTCTCTTGTGGGACATTTCAAGTGCTCTTGGGGGTCCTCTGGTGGCCACAGGGGCCCTCAGCAGGTGCTTAGTTCGCTTATGCATCGGGCCAGCTCTGTCTGAAACAGTGGGGTCTCCTTGAGTTTACCGCCTCATCCCCCTGTGCAGGAGAGTAATCTCACCCTCTCTGAAATTCCCTTCCAGAGAAGCCACAAACGCTTATGGAGATGCACTGGTGTTGCGCAATGGTCGGCAATGTCCTGTATGAGCCTCCGAGAGATGAATCTGCTGCAAACTCCTAACTGCCCTCTCCGAGTCACGTGAGTACAGCTGCGCCTCGGCCATTTAGAGCCCATTGAGCTCCTCTCCCACCTTCCCGTTTGATGTGCTAAAGGAAGCTGGCCTTCCTACAGCAGCCTTTAGTTTAGCCTGTTTCAGGCAGTCTCCCTCTCAGTGAGTTTAAAGGACACAGACGTGCTGAATCACAAAAACTGACATAAGTGTGGCCTGCAGTACATCAACAACAACTGAAGCTGTTAGCTCAGCCAACCCACAACCTGTATATTTAAAAAATGGCTTCAACATATGTCTTTCAAAATAAAAGCCATTTAGTGTTATCATTTATTATACTTATTTATTATTATTTTTCTCTTTCTGCAAGGTTCTCGACTTGTTCAGATTCAAATGAGCTGTCTGCCTGCAAGCACACCAGTCATGAGGAAATGCACAGAGTCTACAGAGTTATCTGGCTTATTTCATTGCATCACATTTATAATTCTAAGCAGTTCTAAGCTGCCCATGTGACAAGCAGAGCTTACCTTTTCAGTGTATTATGCCTATGATGTTTTTACCTTTCAAACTGTATTTCACTGTTTTATGCAAATCTTATTCAAATCTGAATTCAGTTTATCCTTCAATAAAACTTGTAACAATATGTTTAATTCTTCATGTTCCATGCTGTTTTTGTTCTGCTTATTCTCCTTAAAATCAGCACACCCATCTAGTGTACATTACATACATTACATTATTTAGCAGACGCTCTTACCCAGAGCGACTTACAAATAGTGTATATTCAAATGGTACCGTAGCAACCTTTTTTTAAAGCAGGAAACTTTTTAATTGGGCCGTGTTGAGAATTCAGTAAAACCAGATTTAAAAGTTTGACGTCTTTAAATAAAAATAATAATAATAAGAAGAAGAAAAATAAAAAACCTCAACCACCAAGGTGTCGAATGAGCTGGGGGTGAGAGACGGGTTACACTCCGTGGCAGGTGTGAAGCCAATGTTTTAGCATCTGGGGTTAAATATATGTGTAATGAGTTCTTTAAGTTCATTGACCAGGATTTCCCAATACTCTTTCCATCACTGCTTAGTTCATAAAAAAGTCTTAATTGTTTTTAAAACACTTGCAGAGAGGCAAAACATAATATTTAAAGAAATGAAAGGCATTGCGAATGCTCTCCCAAAGAATGTCTGGTTGAAATATCATTGCAAGGGCAACCACACAATAAAGTCCTAATATAAGACTTGATACACGTGATTTATCAAATTTTAATTTTTGACCAGAGGTCTTCTTTACGGGCATTTTTATTACTCCATTTTATTAGTCTTTGCAGCTATCTATGACCATCACATGTGGTTTAAATGGAACATCAGTAACACGGCAGACTCTTTCTTACGGCTCGGTAAGAAAAAACACCTTTGAGTTCTTAGAAGTGAGGCAAGAGGGGAGGGTTACACAAAAGCACCTTCTTCAGCTGATCTTTATCACAGTAAACAGGTCTTTATACAGCTGAAAAGAGCTGTATCAAGTAATAGATGAGGGATTATATCCAGAGACCTTTTGGAGTTGGAAATAAATGGCAAACTTCACTACAAGGTGCACGTAACAATGTTTAAATGTAGTATTTAGTTTTTGACATGATTCTTATGAAATGTTCACAAGAGAACAGAAAACCATAGAGTATATTCATTTCACAAAGTATTTTATTTCTCACTATCAAAGTGACATTGATATTTACAGTATCAATGCATGAAACATGTACAGTAAAACATCAATTGGTCCAGGTTATGAAAACCAAATTCAGCAAAATACCCCAGAAACAAACTTGTGCATTAGACACTCCTCAGCATTGCATATGCAGACAAGCTTTCATCCCATAACTTCTGCAGGATCTTCAGAGGTGGAGTCCCGCTCGCTCAAATACAATCTGCGCCCCGTGTGAAGGCAGTGTGGGGACTGAGGGCTGTTCACTGTGGTGATGTCTGTGCTACGCAGAGATCCAGTGGCTGTTTTGGCGTTTCTGATCTTTAAGGTGATAAACATGATGCTGTCCACCAAGACCAGAATCCCGATGCACAGCAGTTTCACCAGCAGACATGTTGGCTCACAGCCACCCGCAGTGGCACCTTAAACAACAACAATAATAATATGAAACAAGTAATGGAAACAGAGGCGAGGTTTTTCATACTCAGGTCACAGGCCATCACATGACATATCACTAATCCAGTCACCCCTTCACTGTAATGTGCTGCTAAGGGAACTGGCTACCTATGCAATTTTTACATGCTAGGCGTTATAAAAATTACAGACAAATACAGACACATTCAGTTATAATTTTCCAAAACCCAAAACCACAACAGAAAAGAAGCTGAGCATCTTCAACGTCTCATCCCTTAAAACACGTTATCGGCATATTGCCTAATCAAAACAACGTAACCTTACCAACCACGCAGCAATTTTAAGATGATAATACAATACACATAACCAGCATTGCTTTGATGTGCTAACAATGCTTTATTGATGTCATTGTATTTCTGACATGTTTTTACCCTCAGAAAACAGAAAACAGTTGTTATCGGATTATTTAACTCTCATGAAGACTGGGACATTTTTCAAATATTTGTTTGGACACCAAGACACTTGGCTCAAAACAGGGGCTGTCACAGTCAAACCGGGACATCTGGTCACCGTATTTAATAGGTGTTTTGCGCTGTGAGTGAGCCCAAAATTGTTCTTACAAGAGGATATTCTGAAAAGCACAGTATTTGAACAACAAAAGATTGAGTCTTTCCCTGTGTTGATGCGGTTGATTATTACTAGTGTACCTTATAAATGGAGTGCAGTGTAGTTTGGCTAAGTACATGTTTTTGTTCTATTATTATTTTATTTTTGAAATTAGTTACGAGCACCTGACCCATTTGAAAGTAACTTAGATACACCATCTTGCATTGCTTATTTTTGGAATAATCATCAGTAATGTCACCAAATGTTTTTTTTTTTTTTTTTATGTGCTCACAAAGTATTTCATAGTGCTCGATCTGTGGAAGCAATTCCTCACAATCAATGAAAACTGATAGTTAAGGGTCTGCAGTTACATCACTGCAAGATTCACATGGGTTTAAATTGCATTTCTGGGGCATTACTATACAGCAATACAGTATAGTAATACAGTAAAGATTTTTAAAACAGTTAAGTTTTTTGTGTGTTGACGTCAGCTATTAATATGTATACATATTAATATGGATTTGTCAAATTCACTGTTTCCCAGAAAGTAAACTCCATTTGCTATTAATGATTAACTGGGTCCCTGTGTTGGGTCCAGGCATGCCCCTTGTTTGCCTGTGCAGTAATGTAGCTTAGAGCAGCGTTTCCCAACCCTGCTCCTGAAGGCACACCGTCCTGCATATCTTCTATCTATCCCTGCTCTACCTACCTGACTGAACTCATCAGTGGCACTTTTGATTAGCTGAGCACACCTGATTTAGTCAAGCAGGAAGGATACATAGAAGATATGCAGGACAGTGTGCCTCCAGGAGCAGGGTTGGGAAACACGGGCTTAGAGCATGGATAACAGGTTAATAACCTGCTTGGTGTGTCCTACCTGAGCAGATGACTCCAGCATCCTCATTGTGACTACAGTTATGATTACCCCATCTCACTAATCCACATGTCTGCAGTGTGAACTCTGACCCTCTGCAGGAAACATCATCCATCCAGATCGTCCCGTTCCCGGGTCCAAAGTGAGCAGAACCCAATGCTTCTACAGCAGCTCCACAGCCCAGCTGTCTACACACCACCTCAGCATCAGTCATATTCCAGCCATCATCACACACCGTCCCCCACTGTCCTTCATGGAGAACCTCCACTCTCCCAGCACAGCGACTATCACCATCCACCAGCCTCACATTACGACTGCCTGGACACACAGAAGAATGAAGACATTGCATTAGGACCATGTGAAATTTGAAAAACCTGATAACAAGGGGGATGAAATGAAATTATACTGAGTGCTAAATGCAATATTAGAATGTATTGACCAGTCAGGATTAGCCAGTGACTGGCAGGACATGATGTGGAATAGTGCACATAAATTGCACCCCCCAGGGATGGTAAACTGAAATACAACATTTGCAGAGTAGCAAAGTATTAGCAGCATCGGACATTTACAGTGTGTAAGCACTGCATACTGCCTGAAATGCGCTGATGAACAGCTTGTCAAGGATTTGAACAGTGTGTACCTGCCCATGTTTGACAGTCAATCATGAAACATGGCTCACAAGTGTAACATGAAATGAAATGAATTTTTTTGCAATTTACACTTTTTACTTTCCACCCCGTTAGATTGTTTGAAAGAACGGTTAAAAGACATTTCTAATGAGCCAATTATCTGATTTGTGCAAAACAGAATGCACATAATGTATGTACTGCCATCTATCAGATTTGCAAAATGTATTACTTTGGACCAAACAAAGACAGTCACTTTGCATATTTTTTAGAATGCAGATCAGGTAACATCATTTATCCTCAGGTCAATTGGATAAATAAAGGACTGATCCACTATTGCACATGGGATAAATATGACACAATGCACCTTGAGAGAGTGACATACAGAAACAGGCCAAGTGCATCAAAAACATGTGAGATATTGCTGTAATGACACAGATTCTGGTTGACTTTTGTTTGTGGTAGTTTCATCCACATTTTCCAAAAAACAAATTACTGTAAAGATGTTTTGAAATTAAAAATTTTAGTTCACTATTCATATTTCTTTAATTATGAGGTTAAGAGATCATTCAGTAGGTGTGCCCTACCTGAGCATATAACTCCAACATCCTCATGGTGCCCACAGTCATGATTACCCCAACCTGCTGACCTACAACTCTGCAGTGTGGACTCTGACCCATTGCAGGACACATCACTCATCCAGATTACTCCTCTCCCAGGTCCAAAGTAAGCAGATTGCAGAGCTTCTTCAGCAGCTCCACAGCCCAGCTGTCTACACACCACCTCAGCATCAGCCATATCCCAGCCATCATCACACACTGTCCCCCACTGTCCTTCATGGAGAAGCTCCACTCTCCCAGCACAGGGACTGCCACCATCCACCAGCCTCACGCTACCCCTGACTGGATGCACAGGACAGAGAGAGGCCATTCGGTTAGAATTATTTGTCACACACACTCATACTGTTCTTCTGTAGTAAAAAAAGGTGAAGGGTTAGTGATCAAATGCAAAGCACAATTCATGACCATGTTTATCAAAATGCTTGCAGCATCAAGAAGAGTGTAAGGTGAAATGAAATCATAGATGAACATGAAGAATGGGATACAGTACAGATAGTGTTACAACTGTACACTTGTCGCACACCCGGTATATATAGGTTGTTAATGTAAATAAACACGCTAGTGACAATGTCGCTGGACAAGAGTTGTTGCAGTCACTCCTAAGATTTGTTGTTTGATTTTTGTCTGATAACATGACACAAGAAACACTTTTAACTTGACAGAATCAGAAATAATGGATGGAATTAAACTGCACACCTACCTAATAAATACTAGAATTTAGTGACCAGCAAAGGAACACGATCGTCAGTGGATGGCAGAGCATGGTGCGAATTAGTGCACCTGAATCATATCACCCACAGTAAGGGAGTGTACACTGAAATAAAACATTAGAAGAGAACTAAGCGCAGCAATATCTGAGGTTCAGGTGAGTGTGCACTGTTAAATATAGTATTAAAGTGATGAGTGTTCTTCCCAACATTCAACGGGTGGACAGTTATGAAACATGGCACACAGGAGCTCTATGAAGACACATTTTTTTGGTAATTACACTTTTGACTTCCACCATTTTGGACCGTTTTTGTATTTTTTCAAAAAAAAAAAAATAAAAAAAAAAAACTTACAGGACATCTTCTATAATGAGTGGATTGGACTGGACTTCACAAATCTGGGCACTGCCAAATTTGCAAAATGCATTGCTTTAGTTCAAAGACAAATGTAACAATTACCACTCAGTGCATTAGTTTAATTCACTTATGTATGATTAAAGGGCTGAACAAATATTTCAACCGTTTATAGTATTGAAATTCTTCAACCTTGACAGTGAGTTACAGATCATGTCCATCAAAAAGGTTTGTATGAGACATTGCTGTAATTAAGTGGGTCTGCTTCACCACTGTTTATCACAGAATTACTCACTTCCTCAGTGAATGGTCTTTTTGGTATTGTGAAATTCAATATTAAATTTAACTTATCATTTCTGTAATTACAAGGATAAAGTATGTATGTCCTACCTGAGCATATGACTCCAGCACCTTCTTTACCACATTTTTGTTCACCCAAGCTCACTGATCTACATCTCTGCAGTGTGGACTCTGACCCCCTGCAGGACACATCATCCATCCAGATTGTCCCATTCCCAGATCCAAAGTGAGCAGAACCCAGGGCTTCTACAGCAGCTCCACAGCCCAGCTGTCTACACACCACCTCAGCATCAGTCATATCCCAGTCATCGCCACAAACTGTGCCCCACTGCACTCCATGGAGAACCTCCACTCTTCCGGCACAGGGGCTGCCACCATCCACCAGCCTCACGTCACGACTGCCTGTATAAACGAGAGAGGGCATTCGCAAAATAGGCACAGGGTTCACCTGAATTAGATATTAAAGGTAGCATGTTAGGATGTTTCTTTGAGGGCCAACAATCAGTTGCTAAACTCAATTTAAGAGATGTGGTTGTAGGCCTATATCCAGAGCACCAACAAACTTGATTATATTGACAATATACATTCCACAAAAATGCATTTAGCACACAAAACGCCAAGTTAGTCTAACAAGCAGTAAGTACTTATTCTCTGGGTCTCTCGAAACACTTGCAAAAATATTACATGGATCCGTTAAATTATTGCTTAAAATGGAAACCAAATTACACAAGTTTCGCGACATTACCTTACTGACATTGGAAAAGCATTATTCCAGGCATATCTGATAGGTACTTGCTAAATGCTGGCGTGTAGCTTAGTCCTATCATTTTTCATTACATCATATAAGACAATGAGGTCTTTAAATGTTTGTGTCGCCTCCATGTCAGCAATGTGAGAAAGACTCTAAATTTGAAGTCATAAAATAAGACGTGGGCGCATGATGTAGTCGCGTTTCAACAATGTTTTACAAATACAGTTTCATTTCCCTGTAAAACATTGTACAAATCGAGTGATGTGCTGACTTAGCTAGCTAGCCTGGTAGCTAGCTACATTTTATTAGAGATAGCTAACTCTTTGTGTACCTATTCGGTGTCTCGGCTAGCAGGTTTGGTAGCACATTAGGTATCAAACAGAAATTGTAGGAAAATATAAGTAGGTCGTAACCAATGTAGCTAGTTAGTGAGTTAGCTAAATACCCAATGAGTCTGCTTAGCAAGCCCACTGGCCCAACAGAATTAGCTCAGGGTTAACCCTGCTCCAGAGCAGGGCCAACAAGCCCTAGGCTAATGTCGGGGTTATCCCACTTTGGAATGTGCCAGGATTGTGCCAGTGTGAAAGCTTTCTTAGCCTGGGGCTAACAGCTCCCTTAGCCTGGGGCTAAGAAGGTTCTAAGAATGCTCTTAGCCCTAGGCTAAGTGCACTGTGAAAAGCCTGTCGGTTTGCCTCGTAAGAGATGATATTTTCAAAGTTTTTAATCGGAGATGAAGAGTAACTGTGCTTAATTTCTATTGATAGCCTGACTAGCCATGTCACGTCTCATGTAGTTGCTGGCTAGACATGAAGAATAGTCTCAAATGTTTTTATCGGTTAATTTGGGGAAAGGGAGCATAGTCGCTAGCCTAACAATGGCTATCGGTAGCCTAGCAATGTTGCTTGCCTTATGCATTTGTAAGATCATGTTGTTGCGTTATTATTGTTGTCATCGCTATTGTGCTTACAACTCCTTTCATTTTAAAATATCCTCAGCTAACAAGCTGACTAACTGCATGCTTTTGTTAAAATGACGCTTTGTATATGGTGTCCCCCCCCAAGGTAGCATTAGTAGTCAGTGGATTGCAGAGCATAGTGTGATGGCTTAGAACACATGAATCATGAATCCCCTCAATACGGCAATGTATATTGTGTCCTACCTGTGCATACGACGCCAGCATCCTGCTTATGACTGCAGTTATGGTTACCCCATCCTTTTGACTTGCAGCTCGGCAGTGTGAACTCTGACCCCTTGCAGGACACATCATCCATCCAGATTCTTCCATTCCCAGATCCAAATTGAGCAGATCCCACTGCCTGTACAGCAGCTCCACAGCCCAGCTGTCTACACACCACCTGAGCATCAGTCATATCCCAGTCATCATCACACACCGTCCCCCACTGTCCTTCATGGAGAATCTCCACTCTCCCAGCACATGAACTACCACCATTCACCAGCCTCACATTACGACTGTCTGGACATAGAAGTTAGAAAAGGCATTTTGTTAGAGTTATTTGAAATTGTCACTCATTTTCTACTCGGTTCCTCTGCAGTTAATGTAATTAAGGGGCCTAAGGTTACCCAAAGGCCCAGTGATAGCTATAAGATGGAGTGATCTTTACTATCCTTAAAGCAAAAGCTGTCCTGGACATACAAGCAAACACTGCTGCTTCCACAAACGGTCATATGAAACACCCAAGGACTTCAAAGTATGAAATACAACATACAGTCATGCTAAGGGTAATTTATGAATGTTTCTTACAAAAAAGCACTCATAAATAAGAGAGTCATTTAATATGAATTCAATGTTGGACAGTTGTGTAGAATGGGATTCGTAGTGATGGCATCTACAAACATTGGACCCCGTACTAACATGTGTTGCATTACATGATTGACAATGTTAATAAACACACAACTATCAGTGTTGCTGGACTTGATTTGTTGCGAGTAGTGGAATGAAACACAACATTTGCAGACTACAACTATTATGCATGGGATGAAGAAGTCTACTATGGCATGCACACTCCTCTCTGCATTCAGATAGTGAGTCACATTAACAGATCAAAACATGTGAAAGCAATATTACTGTAATTACGAGGATGCTGGATTACAGTTATTCCTCTTTGCAGTAGACTCACATTTACAGAAAAACAAAATATCTCAGATATTTTGAAATTAAATATTATATTTCAAGTGGAATTTTCGTAATAACTTTTGAAAAAGATTATGGAGCTGGTGTGCCCTACCTGAGCATATGACTCCTACATCTTCATTATGCACACAGTTGTGTGTATCCCAACCTGCTGATCTGCAGCTTTGTAGTGTGGACTCTGACCCCCTGCAGGAGACTTGATCCATCCAGATTTTTCCATTCCCAAGTCCAAAATGAGCATAACTCACTGCTTCTACAGCAACTCCACAGCCCAGCTGTCTACACACCACCTCAGCATCTGTGATATCCCAGCCATTACCACATACTGTCCCCCACACTCCTTTGTGGTGAACCTCCACTCTCCCATCACAAGGACTGTTGCCATTCACCAGCTTAGTGTTACAACTGCCTGAACACAAAGGACAGAGAGAGGACATTCAGTAAGGGTTAATTACCATAGATGCTAATTCTGTTTCTCTACAGTAAACAGTTATAGGATCAGATGTTACTTTTAGGGGCAATGATCACATGCAATTAGCATATGCATGAAAAATTTCTGAAAATCCTTCACAAAAAATGCTTGCAGCATAAAGAAAAGAATTATTTTAAATGAACCTAATTCATGGGAAAATGTGTCAAATGGGACATTTAATGACACAGTTGCATACCCAGTCTGATGCACCACAGTTGCATCAGTCTTGGTTATAGTCACATCAGGTATAGGTAATCTGAACAAAAATGCGTTCAGCATACAAACATGAGCATGAGCAACTTTTTCTTTATGGGGCCGATTCAGACTTGAGATATATGTAAACCCACAGGGTTGCATGGCACAAGCAAGTCGAGCACTGCAGTGGCAGCCATATGTAACAACAACACTGGGGGTAACCAGACAGCAAAACGTGGAGTGACAATAAAAAAGTCTTTGTCAGACTTTTTTCACCAGCTGGTCAGCAAATGCTGTTAATTTTGATACTTATTAGTTAACGTACAAACTCAGAGTTTATGTTGTGACAACCTTCAGAGTCAGAGAACTGGCTTTTATGTTTAATACATGAATAAACTAGCACCATAAGATTTATTCATGGAAAATATTGTTTCTTAAACATTGTCTATTGGCATGACCGATGACAAAACACAGCATTCTATATTAATTTTGCTTGTATACTTGCTATAATACTCACATTTACAGGTGAACTCATGTTACTGGCATTCTGATTTTCAATATTACATCTAGTTAGCATTTCTGTAATACAATGTTAAAAGATTATTGATTACATTGTCTTACCTAAGCATACGACTCCAGCATCCTGTTTATGACCACAGTTATGTTTATCCCATCTCACTGATCTACAGCTCTGCAGTGTGGGTTCTGACCCATTGCAGGCCACGTCACCCATCCAGATTGTCCCGTTCCCAGGTCCAAACAGAGCAGAATCCAATGCTTCTACAGCAGCTCCACAGCCCAGCTGTCTACACACTACATCAGCGTCAGTCAAATCCCAGCCATCATCACACACTGTCCCCCACTGTCCTTCATGGAGAACCTCCACTCTCCCAGCACAGGAACTGCCACCATCCACCAGCCTTATGTTCACACTACCTGATCACCAGAGAGAGAGGACACATGGACTTTCAGAAACTGTAGTTTTAACGTTGGTGTGAACATGTTTTTGTAATCATGAGAAGTAACCTAGCTAGCTAAGCTGCCCCACTAGCTAGCTGCCATGGATGAAGTAGAAGGTGTCATGTTTACCCAGTGGTTTAGGCCTACACGATGGGACTAAAATGAGTCAACGAGTCAGCTAGCTCACTACGCTAGTAGCTTATTGTTGACACATCTAGGGCCATATGTATCAATATTTGTGTACAACTTGCCATAGGACCATGTGTACACACAATCCCACGGTGTGTGTACAGAGGTTTTTCGTCAGAGTTATCAAACACCACGTACGCCTAATTGTCTTCATAAATCTGATTGTAAATAAATTTAGCGTGAGATTATGTGCACATGAACGCGCTTAACGTCCACTCCCACAATTGTTCTTATATGGACCGAGACGCGTGTAAATCGTCGAATTAGCATATTAAAGATCCCAGGTAAATCTGAGTGAAATGCAGAGACTGATGTTAAGGATCAATGGCAGGATGTGAGAAAAGAAATTATTTGGACACAGAAATAGAGGTAATGGTTGATGAGGGGGAGAGGAGAAAAAATGTCCTTTTTTGGAAGCTGGACTAGCGGCATTTCAAATCAACGGAAAAATGCGGAGTGGCTCAAAGTGGTGACTGCTATGAATGCAGTTTCACCAGAGGTGCGTACGGTGGAGGAGGTGAAGAAGAAGTGGCCAGATTTTAAGAGAGAGACCAAAAAACGAATAAGCGCGCACAGGACCAGTGTGTCTGCACCTGGCGCCATGAGGGGGCAAGAGGGGGGCTTTGCCCTTTCAGTTGTATTTTCTGCCCCCCCCCCCCCCCCCCCCGTTTAAGTTTTATGTACCCTATAGAAAAATAGCAAAAACAACAAAAAGATTGGAAACCTTGGAATACCCGTTGGAAACGTCACAGAAGTAAAATTTCGGTCAACGAGGGAGAGAGAGAGAGAGAGAGAGAGAGAGCGCTACATGGCATGAGCAGAAAGACAGAAAAAACAATCTGATCATCTTTTTTTTTTTTTTACTTAATGACCCTGATACTGTTGGCTATCATTTTGTTGATTTCAGCAGTCATCTCTCAATGGTTAGAATCGTTCATAAATTCTATTATTTTGCGACTTGTAGACCCATTTTTAACTGCCCCCTCAGTCCGTTCATCCTGGACTTGGCACGATAGCATTCATCTATAGACACAAAACCTGTTTACTTGCATCACCGTTAGTTCCTCTTGGTGTCGGCAATCGGCAAATTACAAATTTTATGCGTATGCCACCTCGATACCATGCGCAGAGGTACGCATGTTTATGAAGTATCTTTTCATAAATACCGTTTTATGTGTAAAAAAGTGCTCAGCACGTTTTTTTTTTTTTTTTTTGTGTGTGTACGCACCATTGATACATGAGGCCCGTTATTTAATAAATAAATCTTGCAGTGAATTCTTTCTCTTGAGAGTGAAGTATTTGATGACCATTTAAAATTAGCATGTGGATCAGTTTCAAAAAAGCAATAATACATGAGGGTGGTGATGCCGATGGTACTCAGCTTCACCTCCTACTATGTAATGGCGTCAGTGCCAATAATCACAATAGTGCACACTGTCACATGCACTATTGCTTTAATATTCCACAGAAAGACAGTTATGAAATGTGGCTCAGTTGTGCTCTATGAAAAGAGACATTCCTTGCATTTCCAACCAATGACTTCCACCATTTTTCATCCTTTCAGATTTTTTGAAAAGCATGTGAAGAGCAAATGTCCTTTTTTGAGAAGGACATCTTCTAATGAGCCAAAAGACTGGTTTGCACAAAAGTGGGTATGGATAATGTATGTACTGCTATCAATCACAT
Organism: Megalops cyprinoides; assembly: GCF_013368585.1. Lineage (NCBI taxonomy): Eukaryota > Metazoa > Chordata > Actinopteri > Elopiformes > Megalopidae > Megalops > Megalops cyprinoides. The sequence goes on from NC_050600.1 coordinate 24,918,757, forward strand.
ATGCAGAATGTGTTGTTTTAGGTGAAACAAAGTCAAACCAACACGCAATCACTTTGCATCTTTTTTTGTAGTGCAAATTAGTTAATCTCATTTATCTTTGGTTAAACTGTTACTTCGTTACATTAGTTTAACTCAATTACATATCAACAAAGGGCTAAATGGCTACAATGTGTGGGATGGAAGTGGTGTAATACTTCACCGGCACCCTGGTGGTCAGTTAAATGGATAATTTGCATCAAATATATATGTATAAGATACTATTGTAATTTGATGGATGCTCTGTTACTTCTAGTGGTAGAATCACTCACATATGCAAAAAACAATTTATCACATAGGCATTCTGAAAGTCAATGTTATGCTTCAAATGGCATTTCTGTAACAACTAGGATAAAACATTACAGAGTAGGTGTATCCTACCTGAGCATATGACTCCAGCATCCTCGTCACGATAACAGTCATGATTACCCCATCCTCTTGAATCACAGTCCTTCAGTGTGGACTCTGACCCATTGCAGGACACATCATCCATCCAGATTGATCCATTCCCAGACCCAAAGTGAGCAGATCCCAGTGCCTGTACAGCAGCTCCACAGCCCAGCTGTCTACACACCACCTCAGCATCAGTCACATCCCAGCCATCATCACACACTGTCCCCCACTGTCCTTCATGGAGAAGCTCCACTCTCCCAGCACAAGGACTACCACCATCCACCAGCCTCACATCATCACTGCCTGGATACATAGGGGAGAGAGAGGCCATTCAGTTCGGGTTATTTATCAAACACATGTTCCTATAATTATAAATCTAGGGCATTATATTTAGCTGTTGACTTTAAGAACCTTGATTTGTTTAATCTGATTTTGTGTCATGAATTGCTGTAACACTTTTGTAAACTTCCTCTGAATTTGTGATGATACACAGATATGCTTTAGCCTTTCCTGCTTCAGAGAGAATTTCTGCATAAAGATTTCTGCTGAAAGAGGCTCCCTTTCCAATGCTGAAAAAGGAGCATAGTTTTTAACCAAGAGAGAAACACCTGGTCATAGTAACAGATGAGGAACTTGGTTAACTTGTTGGATTGCTAAACTGCTATTAAATTGGATTGCTGGATCTAAATTAAATGCCCTACCAGTCCAAAGTCGATTGAGTGACACAATGACTGTGTGATTGATGTAACATATCATACCACTGATTATGTTTTCTAAATACAGGGAGAGAAACTAATAATTAAGTGTTTTCATTCAGTGCCACTCTCCTTTTGAAATCTTGAGAACATCCATGACAAATTATTAGTGACATGGCCAATGAATAGACAATTGCACTTTTTTCCTTTAGGTGTATACTTTGAGAATGATTAATATAACCAATGATTCCATACTTAACTGTACACTGGTAAATTTAAGTATTTTCAATTCTTCAAACAGGTGGCAAATGAGCTACCCATAAGCTAGAAAATCTGAATCTCTTACAAAAAATGCTGTGAGACCCTTTTGTTGTCATACTGGCAAAATTGCATTGGGATCTTGTGACATGAATGAAATCTTGGTCTATCAGAACAGGGTTAAACATTACATCATAAGTGATTATTATTCATTCTAGTGCTTTGTTGGATATCCTGAAATTTGCATCTTTACCAGTATGCAGTTTTGAAAAAAAATCACTGATTTTCTGTGCCTCCAGGGATATTACGTAAATTCTTTTTTAATATTTTTCTAAATTATTGTGAGAAGTACTCATCAGTGATGCAACTCCTACAACAATGTTAAGGACCTCTCTGGAAACAACAAAAACGTAACTATGAAATAATTTGTAATATTATTTTAAATCTTTTTTAAAAAACTGACAAGCCCCTGACAAGTATGGATTCAATGAAAATTAAAAGCCAACTTTAGTGTTGAACAAATAAAATGGACGTTCACATTTTAGTAAAATTTCCCCTTATTTATTTGTGAAATATCCAGGATGCAATTCTTATCAAATATGAAAAAAAATGTAATTGGGTGTGCATTTTAGAGAAACCTTTATGAAATAAAATTACAATAATAATAAACATGACTTTTTAAATTTATTTTGGAGCTTCATATTTCAGTTTACTTTTGCTGGATAAACTACAATGCCACAGGACCACTATAGTCCGCAAGTATATTATTTCAAACAGTAGAATAATAATTTGAATCATGTAAATTATTTTTGATTTCATCCATGATACGTTGTGCTCTGTAGGCCATAATACCATAGTGCTGTCACTGTTTTAGGTGTCACCCCGCTCACAGGTGCCTTTCTGCTTTGCATCCATTTCTGTTCCCTTTGTTCTGTGTGATATTCTAACGCTCACAAAGCCTGTGTATTTCACCTGCAGAAAGCACGCATCTCTTTTTCGTCGTGTCGACTGGCACCTGGGCACAACTACATCACGTGCTGCATGCTATCATACTTACTATTGTAAAATACCAGATTCATTTCAAAATGTACAGTAAGACAGTAAGTGGATCATTATGCCTCTTAAAAACTATGAAAAATCAAACAAAAACAAAACAAAAAGAAATTTCCTATTTATTTTCCTTTTTCCCTTCTCTCTTCTCATGCTATCCATGTAAGCATCCTTGCTGATGTTTAAAAACAAACAAAAAAGAGAAACAAACAAACAAACAAAAAAAAAACAAATTATATTATTTTTGAAGACATGATAGATTCTGGGTTAGTATTTTAAAATATGACCAAGAAAAGTACTAAAACAATCTGGGTTAGTATTTTAAAATATGACCAAGAAAAGTACTAAAACAATCTGGGTTAGTATTTTAAAATATGACCAAGAAAAGTACTAAAACAATGCTACCTATTAATTACACAGGATTTTAGGTGGTTTGCAAATAAAAAGCAGAAACCAGGAAAGATCTTCCAATAAAACATGATAAAATGGTAGTATTCTTTAAGGTCCCAATAATTAACCATTATTGAAAATAATGAAATGATAATTTAATAAAATGATTATTTAATAATCAAATTTAATTTTCAAATTCTTCCATTTCTTTTACTCCTTTTCTTTTATGACTACAATGACATGCCAGAACTCCAAGTGAAAATCTCACTGCAAGTTCGCACCTACCTTCTGTTTGTTAACCACTTCAGAATATTATATATGCTTAGCTGATATATACTAGCAAATTTATGAAATGTCACCTAATAGCATAAACAGATCCCTAAAGCACAATGTGTTCTTGTACCCTGTCCTCTTTTTTCAAATTTATTTTCTGGCCGCCCTCTGCTGCATTTGATTAACTACACTGAACAGCACAGTGCTACTGATATGTCTTATAACTAAGAACAGAAAACAAGTTTAGTGAAAGCTCTACTCAGTTGCAGCCTGCACAATTCTGTACAATACCTTGCATCTCCTGTAAGATTAATTATCCATGTTTTTGTGTTTTTTTTCTTTTGTAACATGAACTTTGACCCAGGGACTAATTATCGAGTTGTATAACAGCACACTTACGTGGACAAATCATGTGGCCACATATCATACATTTGCATGTGCTAGACATAATAAGTGTCCTACAGCAGAGGGCTCAGTGTCTCTGTCTGTGAATTAAATGGGACAGAGGATGGAAACAGCACTTACCATCAGCCCTGGTTCCCGCCAGTAGCAGTGGAGCCCAGACCATGTAGAGAAGGAACAGGGTCACCCCTCCCTGCTCACTCATGGTGTCTCTGCTGGTGTCCCTGTTCTCAGACACTGAAGCTGAACTGGGGAGAAAGATGAAGAAGTGGTGCCTTTTTGATAAAAAAATCCTGAACTTGTGTCAGAAAATGCAGAGGAACTACACTATGATTCAGGTCAGACCTTTACAGCAATTTGCCCTGTTTTCTTTTATCTTGTTCCATCTCATGTCTTCTTCCTTCGCCTCCTCCCTGTACATAGACAGGAAGCTCATCACCGCATAGCTGGGCCTCTTTTCAGTGCATGTTGGTCCGTGGGTGACTTTCTGAAGTCCTAGATTCTCACAGTCTCTCCTAATTACTCTGATTCTCTCTGTCTGAATCACCTGCCACTTGGCTTTCTGAAGAGTAAAGCTATACCTAGAGTAGCACTTCACTCCTGAGAAGAATGCATTAAATTGTATTCGTTGTGGAGTGTGATATGTATTTTGACTGTCTTGCAAAATTTCAGCTTTCCAGAGATATGTTCTACAGTTCTACTAATTTAGCTCCAACACCAGAAAAATACAATAAGATTTATGATAAAATCATGACACACCCTCTGATGCTCTCTTCAGATACCTCCTTTACCCCCTACAACTAAAGCATATGCACATGAAAATCAGTGTTTGGTATAATAATTTTGAAACAAACAGACTGAAAAAATGATTAAGGTTAAGATGAAAAGAAATTATTAATGTTACTGTTAAATTCAAAATGCCATTTCAAAACAATGGTCCAGGTTAGGTGATGATGCTAAGATCCAATTATTTAAAGTGTTAGAAAAATGCATACCCAATTTGAACAAAAATGCTAGCCTTGAATAGATTTTAATTTCCATAGAAACACAGGAAACAAGAATGCCAGCCTTTATAATAATATTCTGATTGTGCCGTGTGTCTGAATGCAGTAAAACAGCAACAGTGTGTTGCTATTTGACATAACAGTCTGGTTCAGCATAATGCATCCAGATTGAGCAGTTCATTTCACCTGCTGAATGAACAGTGTCCAACATTGTACTGTACAGCAGGCACAAGAGTCATAACTGCAAAGTCATTAGTGCTGTGTTATATTTTCTTCCTAGTTGTGCTTACGTAGGATACATTTACATATGAATACAGCTGGATATTTACAGAAGCAATTCAAGTTTGGTGCCTTCCATTTGGGATTTTAACATGCAACCTTCTGTCCCAGCTTCCAATCTCATTTCGTCTCATTACTTAATCTGTGAAAAAACAAATGAAATTGTCTTGATGGTATGTGGGAGACGTGTGACTACAACCATTCTTACACTGTGTGGGTAACTGACCTGTGCAGACTGCACACCTTTATTCCTTGGGCTGACATACTCAGCAATCTCTACGAAATGGATTATTTTTTAGTGTAGTTGTTACTGTGGTTAAAAAAAAAGAAGAAGAAGAAAAAAAACTTAGTCAATTCAGTGAGTAAAGCTGTTACTGTTGACCTCTTGTGGTCATAGTGTAGTACAACAGGTACATATCTCAAATATAAACCTGCCGCTTACTTGAAGCCGTATGTTACTCATAGACATTGTGAATTTTATTGTAAACAAACCCCAAGTGACCCAGTGAACCTTGAAATACTCAGAGAGCACTTCTTATCTGGCAAATTCCTACATAGAGATCATATTGAAAAATACTTTTTGGCAATCTGGCAGAACCTTTCAGTAAACATATTCCTCGAGAAGAGAAAAACAGAGGTGTCATTTTAATCTTTATTTTATTAAGGATATCAACTCTTACAGGCAAGGTGATATTTCTGTCAAAGTATGGGACATGCACAGTAAAATATGGTATGTAACTCCTACCCTTGTATTTATGCATTTGCCCTCTTTAAGGAAAAATATTCAGGAAAATACAAAAGAAATAAACTTATTCATTAGTCAATCCAATCAGACAGATATCTCAATTTATTTGTAGGCATAAAATACACCACAACCTGATGTGAAAATATATGAAAGATGTTGATGTCAGACCTCCTTTACCTAAATCGATCTAAATGAGAAAACACAGTTCTCTCTTGTTTGTGATGGAGCCTGACTCACGAACAAAAATCATAACAAAATCATCGCACTTAAAATGTTTTAAATGTTTGAATAATGAACACAGCACGCCACATGTATAAGAAGTTTATTATAATTTACTCTTTAGTAGTGGGGCATTCCTGGTCAGTCTTCAGTCCTGGGTTTCTATTGAATAATACAGTACTCTTGCTACTATTAAGTGGTATAGTGCAATCACTATTTAGAACTGCAAAGTGACATATAATTAAGATAAAAAAAGTCTCTCGTCATGCTTTCTTCCAATGTCAATGTGACAACAACAAGTACCATCCAACAGTAGTGATACAACAAACAACAACAGTAGTGCAGGACACATACATGGAATAAGGATGGAATGAGTGAAGTATATGTGAAAGAGGAGGTCGGCACTCCTCTCCCTCAGCCTTAAGACGAAGTCCTGGGAGTCCCTCCTCACCAGGTGATCATCGAAGGTGAGCCAGCTTTTGCCGTTGTGGCTATCGCTGACATAATGACCTGCACAGTGACAGACTTGTCAGTCCCTGTGAATTCTTGCTTCCCTGTGTATTCCTCTTCTAAATACTGTATGTTTGCATACATGTTTGTCTGTGTACATGTCTTACCACAGGTCATACTCTGTCCAAGATGGGACAGCACACTTTGTAAACAATAATGATGACCCTGGAGAACACATTGAAAGCAATCAGGAAGTGTACAGTCCCACCCCATGTCTTCCACCAGAACCTGGAGCTAGAGGTCCTTTCCTCTTCACTTTCTCTCTCCATTCCCTCCTTTCTCCTCCCTCCCCCTATTTCTCTCTCCCCTCCATCTCTCCCTCTCCCAAGCTTTCTCTCTCTCTGCAGCACTCTCTCCTTTGTCTTTCTCCCTCTCCCTCTCTCTTCCCTTCTCCTCACCTGATTTGCCGCTTTTCTCTTTCTCTGTCCTATTGGGCTATGATTGTCCACTGCTCCAGGGGAAAGCACAAATACGATTTATACGATAGAATCTCCTCACTACTCCTGTAGGACTCACATTACACTTTCCCACTGGTCAGCTGCCACTTTGCAGTCTGTGCTAACTATGACCTGCTTACTTCACTATACTTGCAGTTTATCTCACTGGTTGCTGCCTTTCACTGCTGCCAGAAAAGCACCAGCAGGGGGAGACAGAGAGGCAGCAGAAGTCAGATCTCCACTCACAAATACAGTACTTAAACATCCCTTTTCCATGGCTGGAAGAAGGCGGCCAGATAAGGCTGTGAAGATTTGCCTGGGTTGCCAGTACAGTAATGGGATGTAATGTGTTACATGCATTTTAGTAAGAGAAATGTTAAAGTTACCTACGGAGTACAAAAATAATGTAACTTTGGAGAATTATCATTCATGAAACCAAAGCTTGAGATGTTAATTTGCAAGCTAATATGAAAAAATATTTACTAGTATGAATATTTTGCATTAATCTTTGTTAGACAACAATGAAAGCTCCATACTTGATATATGGCCTTTCAGTTTCAGCCTGCAGTGGTCATCCTGCCTCCTGATGTCATTCACAAACTGCTGTAGCCCAAAAAAGCACTGCAGTGTGGAATTCATATAACATGTGTTGCTGGTGTTTGGCAACACATGTTATATGAAGGACAGATCTTGGTTTTCAGTTTTTGGTACTGTAGACTTTCATGTGAGGGCAGACTAGTCTTAAATCTCTTTAACCTCCACTGATATGGTCTGCTTGTTGATTTCATCGAAAGCAGGATTTCGAGGATTTGAGATTTTGAGGATTTCGAAAGCAGGATTTGCGAAGCAGGGTTTTCCGCAATGACGGCAACAAAAACGAAATTTACGGAGTAGACTGGACATAAGGAATACACTTTGGGTTGCAATGTTTTTAATATATGGTCATTGAGAGAAATATGCACTTAACGTTTTTAATAATATCATCACGTTAGACCTACTTAAACTAAAATGTTATGAAAAAGCGGCCAAATGTATGGGCGTAATCGATATTCCAGTCGTGTCGTGATACTCGCCAACTAACAAATTTTAGGCCATACTGCCCAGCCCTAGACCCAAATAGGGGCTAAAGTCAATCACAATGTATGTGTTTGGATTTAGAGATAAAATAACACGATGTGGCTGACAAAATGATCTCTCTCTCTATCTGCTGTGAGTTAGAGCTACAGTAGGAGAGCGAGGATAACTGTAAGCTCTGCCTCCATGTGTTGTGTGATAGATCTCCAGAAAGAAGATGAGCTTAATTTATATGTTTTTTTATATTCTTTTCAGTGTCCAGTGACTTCAGGTATTCAGGCATTAGTTAGAGAAGAGACCAGTCATGCATTTCACCCTCTCAAAGAAATTGATATTGTTTTTTTTTTTTTTTTCCAATTGACTTGCATTCTGTCAATGGGTAATTTTTTGTGCCTGTGTGTAAGAAATTTTGCCCAACGTACCATTTAGTCCTAAAGCAATGGTTTCAATATGGTATCGTAGGTCTATTTGTTTTTAAACTGCTATACTGCTATATATATGGGATGTTAGACATACGGGTCACCAATTATTTTGCATTTCACAACAAGTTGTATACTGTTTATTTGTCACATACACAGCTATAAAGTTGTTGAATCTTGAATCTTATGTAGGGGACATCATTATCGCCACAGAGGCAATAATAATAATATATTATTATTATTATTATTATTATTATTATTATAAAACACGTTTTTTTGACATAACGGAAACACTGACGAAACGAACATGAAAAGGGTTATTGTCGGTCAGCACAACATGAAGGGCGAACGTAATAATAATGTTTTTTGTGTGTGTGTTTCGGAGTGGCTTTCAGCAGCTGAGTCATCATGACGTGATAACCGTAGTTCGACGTCCGCTGGCAAAACATTAATTGGGCTTGTGTCTAACCGTACAAGTCACCTTATTTGACGATCTTAGCCTGCAAATTTGCCCTTACAATTTTTTTTTTCTGTAATTTCTGTAATTTTCTGTCAGTGATAGACAAAGACTTTTTTAACTAAGGGATGGATTGTTTAAAAAATTACAATGTGAAAGTGAAAGTAAACCTGAGCAGTAAACAAGGACGTAGGGAAGAAAACTTCTCCTCTTTGAGACAGACGGAGGAGGGTTGAGAGAGGAAGAAGGAGAAAAGAGGGATCAAAATAGCTTCGTAAGTACTGCTGAATGTGATGAGGTGAGGAGAGAAGCTAAAGGTGGATGGATGTGCGTAGAATTAAGATATTGCGATCACTGTCGTCGCTTAATGTACTTATTTCACGAACAAAAAACAATGTACAAGATTGTAAAATAGTGTTGATTGTAAAATAGAACAACACCCTAAACACAAACTTTAAATGAACTTTAAACTGGTAAATGTAAACATTTTATTTTTTGATATAAAAATAAATGACAGGCCCTTAAAAGTAATAATTTGGTTTTGTGAGTTATGCGAGCTGGGAAGAGAAGTCCCGCTTCAGCCGTGTATTACTCTCTGTTGGATAGAATTATTCATTGTTTACATATTTCTGTGGCAGAACAACTGAGAACCTGTGTTGATCCACACAAACAAGATTCTGGGACCTGTCGTATTTTACTCGGGCCAAATGAATTTCAGTGTAATTCAGTTTAGCTTTTAACATACAAACTGCCACAATTTTCAGTTATCATGTTTTCATACTGGGAGAATCATAATTACAACACTGTTATTACTTCAAGAACAAAAAGTAAAGTTTTAATAAACCCAAAACCAAAAAACTAAATTATTACTAATAGTGTGACCATGGTGGTAAGAATTAAGCATCCTATCTGCTGATCAAATTGTTTGTTGAAAGTGCAGCTGTGTTTGAGTATCTATGTTTGTGGGAGTGTGTGTGTGTGTATGTCAGACTGTCTTTACCATGCACCTGTCAGGGTGTGTGTGTTTACAGTTCCACTGATCTTGGTCAGCGGCCTGTCCTGAATTCCTCTGGTGTGACATTATCCAGACTCCTGAGGTAGGGGGTGCTGTCTCCGAAATGACTGCTCAGAAGCGTAAAAAGGGGTCCCCTGACTCTGAAATGAGCCTCTCTGTGGAGCCAGAGGCTGATTCTGGAACATTTGACCCTACTGTCAAGAGGTACTAAAGTGTAATAAATCCACAAAGCAAAGATTTAATTCTAACTTCATATCAGTATATTATGTTAAATATTTGTGGTACATATTAACTGACTGATAGTTAATATGGTTAAAATAAATAGAGTTCAGGAAGATGACGTTTACATTTGTTTGCTTTGTTGCCTACTTCCTCAGTCCTTGCTTGCTACAGTGGATCACTGGCCATTGGTTCTATAAGCAGACTGCTTCAGAATGCATCTTCCTACCCTTTCACACATTCCTCTGCTATCCACATACTCTGTAGTCACTTGCCTCAATTCTGTCTCAAGTCTGTCCTAACACTGTTAGGTTTCCATGCCAAATGTTGCTCATCCTGTTCGCCATTGCTCATCCAGATAGGAGCCACTGATACTGTTGCCCAATGGAGAATTCCAGACAAAACTACTAAACTCATGAGTAGATGCAATTCCAGTACAAACTCTCGAGAAAAATCAAAACAGTCCCAGTATTTTTTTAGCTCAGCAACATACAGTGACTAGATTCTTCGTAAGTATTGTACTATCACCTTATGCCATCCATGAACATACAGTTAGGACACCCTCAGACTCTAAAGCCAATTGAATTCCCCCTTTGAGACTATGTTAAATAACCATTCTTATTCTCACAGCCATGACTGAAATATAAATCATGACATTGCTGACCTGTTCATTAGTAATGCATTAGTTATTTTTATGTTTGCATTAGAAAGATATGCATTAGTAGATTGCATTAGTTGTGTGTGCCTTGATAACATGTATATGAGTGAAATCAGTCCATAAAGGAAAGCCTTTCTGGAGGCTCTAATTGTATCAAAACCAAACAAATGCTGAAGTAAGGGTCAGTGTAAACTAAAAGATACCACTTTTTGAATTGCAGTAAGAAGGTGAGATTAAATGTAAGTGTTTCTGGATGCTAAGAGCTGCAGCAAAAGAATGTGATTAATTGGTAGCTTTGTCTCAATGGACTATGGGTTACAGCTACAGTAAGAGGAGGAGATTAACTTGTGGCACTGTCTGCATGCTCTTTTTGCAGGGTCCAGCTGGAGAGAGCTGGGTCACCAGTACCCAGCTGCCTGTCAATGAAGAGTGATCACTCAATGAATCCACCACTCCAATTAAGAGGTGATGCAAGGTAATCCAAGGTCAACAGATTCTCTCCAATAAGCCTGCGATATATGTTCTGTGACCTTGTTGTCATTACTATTAGCAGACAGTAGTTGGTGCTGTGAGATTTTGGCATGACCTGTTGATGTGTGTCATTGCAATCGTTTAATTATAGAAAGAAGAGCAGAAATGGCTATCATTGTGTTCGCCTGCGTTTGTGTGTTGTTCCAGTTTCTCTGTCCAAAATACATATTAGCAAATGTAATAACTAGCATACATTTGGTTGATCCCATTGCAACAGACTTATATATGTTATAACACATAAAATATAATGAGAAGAACAGGACATTTAACACAGTGAAGCTTGTTATTTGGCCATATCCAGAGTTAAACTACGGTGTAACAGCATACAATGATTCTAGAGCCTCTCATGAAAAAGGCTAAGGCTGCATTTTTAGCAGGATCTCTAGGTCCTGACTTCACTCTACAGCAGCGTCTAAAGACTTTCTCATATTGTGCTCTAACTGGATGCCAGCATAGAAACATTTCCCAGTCCTTCCAAGAATTATAATGTAATTATGTCAAATATGAAAGAATCTATACTTTAAGTGGAATTAGGAGCAAGCACTAGTTACTAGACTGAAGAACCAAACATTAAACCTGTAGCAAGAGATAATTATGTTAACTCAAAGCTTTGTTTACATGTGCCGTGAGAGCTGCAGTGGGAGAATGTGATTAATTGGTAGCTTTGTCTCAATGCACTGTGAGTTGCAGCGGTGCAGAATGAGATTACAGAAAGCTCTGTCTCCATGTTCTTTGCACAGGGTCCACCTGGATAGAGCAGGGTCACCTGTGCCCAACTGCCTGTCAATGAAGAGTGATCACTCAATGAATCCACCACTCCAATTAAGAGGTGATCCAAGGTAATGTCACACACTTTTTCTGTGGCCTTATGAGTAAATTGTGAGACATCGAATGAGGTTAATATTGCCTTGCATCAAGATTATGATATTTAGAACTGTTAAGATTGTTCCCTGTATCAATCTGGATGGCACTTCAAATTTCACTGTACTTCATGTATTTGATAATGTGGAGACCAATGTGAACACAGTGTACTAATTTGGTCTATACATGGTATGAAATGAATTTATCTTAACTTACTTTGACTAAAACGATATGCTATTAGTTTTTAACTCCAGAAACCTTTTTGCATTTCATAACACTTTAGCACCTTGTCTTAATCCTGACAGCCTCATATTCTCTTCCCAGGGTCCAGCAGTTAGCAGAGTCAGATCAGTTCATGGATTTAACCCTCACAAAAAAGGTACATTTGTTGTACATGTGCATTCTATAATTATTGTTTATGTATTTCCATTTTAGAAAACCTCTGAAGATAAACTATTCAACAAACAGTTTAGATTTTATTATTTCACCACACCATTGGAGGGCTGTCTGAGGTTTTGGCCTCTTGGAGGATTTAGTTTTCTCACTGACAACTTTAAAAAAGATATGATTGTTTTGACAAAAGCCAGGGCACATTCTTTTACAGCTGAGGAAGAAATTTTTATTTCTTATTTATTTTTTATTTGATCATGAAAACAGTTATTGGTGGGATACTGGATTTCAAACATTTTTAAATCTTATTCAAACTTTGCTATACTTATTAGTTAGAGTTGTCACTAATCATTATGGACTGACGCAACTTCAGACATGATTAACTTATTAAATTGTATATATATATATATATATATATATATATATATATATATATATATATATATATATATATATATATATAATTTAGTGACAGCTTCTATGGTAAGAAAAAGTATATTTTCTGCCTCTAGGGAGGTGCAACTTTTTTGCATGAGTGTTGGATGGTGCCTTGGTGTGGCTGACCCCCAGGGTATGTTAGAAGTGTAGAGAAAGTTCTGAACCTGTTCTGATACAGCACACATCCTCATGTGTTTATTTCAGTCAATTCAGCGCACCATGAAGAAGTTGGAGAGCAAAGAGCTGAAACAGTTTCACAGTCATCTGAGTCAGAATTACTCAGAATGCTTTGAGGGTCAGCTGGATGACTATGAGGTCCAGGATGTTGTTGAGAATATGCTAAGGAGCTGTGGCAGACAGAAGTCTCTGAAGATCACACTGAACACCCTAAGAGACATAAAGCAGAGGGATCTTGCTGACTCACTGGAGAGAGAGGAAAAGAAGAGTAAGAGCTTTGCCTCAAAATTTGCATGCATGTAAAGTTTTCATTTCAAAATCAGTCACACTTTCTAAGAATAAACCATGTAAACAGCAGTGACTTTTCAGAAAGCACTCTATCAAATGTGCTATTCATTAACTGTTTCTTCTTGACTTTGAAACTTGATGGTTTAACTTATTTTCAACTTCACTGTCTGTCAAATATTTCCTCTCCTCAGATGAAGCCATAATAAGAGACCAACAGAAGCTTAAATCTAATCTGAAGAATAAGTTTGAGTGCATCTTCGAAGGGTTAGCAAAGCAGGGCCATCCAACCCTCCTTAATGAAATCTACACAGACCTCTACATCACAGAGGGGGGAAGTGGGGACGTCCTTATTGAACATGAGATGAGACAGATTGAGACAGCATCCAAGAGACACATTACACAGGAGATTTCAGTCTTCTGTAGTGACATCTTTAAACCTATACCTGGTCAAGGAAAGACTATCAGAACTGTCCTGACGAAGGGGATCGCTGGCATTGGAAAAACTGTCTCTGTGCAGAAGTTCATTCTCAACTGGGCAGAAGGAAAAGCCAATCAAGATGTTCACTACATCTTCCCTCTTCCTTTTCGAGATCTGAATTTGAAGAAATGGAAAAAATTCAGTCTGATGCAACTGCTCCAGCACTACTTTCCAGACCTGAAAGAGATAAAAAGTATTGAACGTGATGAAGTCAAGGTTGTCTTCATTTTTGATGGTCTGGATGAGTGTCGCCTTCCTCTAGATTTCCAGAACAATGAGATCTGGTGTAATGTAACAGAGTCAACATCAGTGGACATGTTACTGACAAACCTCATTAAGGGGAATCTGCTTCCTTCTGCCCTCCTTTGGATCACCACCCGACCAGCAGCAGCCAGTAAAATCCCCCCTGAGTGTGTCTACCGGTTGACAGAGTTACGTGGGTTCAATGACCAACAGAAGGAGGAGTACTTCAGGAAGAGAATCAGGGATCAGAACCTGGCCAGCAGAATGATCTCGCACATGAAAGCCTTTAGAAGTCTTTACATCATGTGCCACATTCCTGTCTTCTGTTGGATTTCTGCTACCGTTCTGGAGACACAGTTGGCTGAAACAGACAATAATGAAATTCCTAAATCTCTCACTGAAATGTACACACACTTCCTGCTAATTCAGACTAATGCAAAGAATCAGAAGTATCCTAGCACCAATGAGACAAACCCAAAGAAGATGTCAGAGTCAGATGCAGAAGTCATCCTGAAACTGGGAAAGCTGGCTTTTCTACAGCTGGAAAAGGGCAATTTGATATTCTATGAAAAAGACTTGAGAGATGCTGGCATTGATGTCAGTGAAGCTTCCTTGTACTCTGGGGTGTGCACAGAAATCTTTCAAGAAGAATATGGCCTGTATCAGGAGAAAGTGTACTGCTTTGTACATCTCAGTGTTCAGGAGTATCTGGCTGTCTTGGATGTGTTACATGCATGTGTAAAAAAGAACAGAAATGTTCTCAGACGAGGAGAGTTGAGAACTCAAGAGGAAGGAAATGACTCATATCCTTTAAGACCACAAGGTGACAGAATTCAGCTGTCTGAGTTATATCGGAGTGCAGTGGATCAAGCCTTACAGAGTGAGAATGGACACCTGGACCTCTTCCTCCGCTTCCTTCTTGGCCTCTCAACGGATTCAAATCAGAAACTCTTAGGGGGACTGCTGACACATACAGATGACAGATTACAGAGCATTGAGGAAACTGTAAAGTACATTAAGAAGAAGGTCAGACAAGAATCTTCTGCAGAGAGAACCATCAATCTGTTCCACTGTTTGAATGAACTGAATGACAGATCTCTAGTGGAGGAAATTGAAACTTCCCTGAAATCAGGAACATTTTCTAATAAAAAGCTAGAGCCAGACCAATGTTCAGCTCTGGCATATGTGTTACTCATGTCAGAGGAGGTTCTAGATGTGTTTGATTTGAAGACATACAACACATCATCAGCAGGTCAGGAGAGACTAATACCAGTTGTCAGGTACTGCAGGAAGGCTGTGTAAGTATTAATAATGCTAACAAGTGACACTTTGTTGTCATAATCCTTGGCTAGTTGTACATTCACATTATTTTTTCAGCAATTTAAATTAATCTTACATTTTTACTTGTATCCATGTATGGTGGGTATTTACTGAAGAAATGTACAGCTTCTACGCACCATGCTGGAATCAAAGCTCCATCCTAATAGCCTAGCTCCTTAACCTTTACACAACAGTACCATTGATAACTAACTGTGACTTTCTTTTGTAAGAAATTTGAGAAACTAAGACATTTGAAAGTCATTTTGGATTCCTAACTAAGCCTAAAACCCCACATACACAAGGTGACAAAGATTGCTTTCTTTAAGAAACACAGCTGAAGTGAGTACAGCAAGATGCACAATGATTGATGCATGCTTTTATATTAGTTCATCGTGGAGTATTGGCCTGCCTAAGGAATCAATTGATGAAGTACAAATCCAAATTACAGCTCCTAGAATCTTTACTAAAGCCAAGATGAGTGAGATCATTGCTTCTATTCTACATTAACTCCCTGTGTCTTTGAATTTAAGATCATTTTAAGTTGAATTTAAGATCATTTTACTGGTTTACAAAGCACACAATGGCTATTTAGTCCCTTTTTACATTTCTGACTGCTTGTCATTTTATGTCCCAGCTTAAGTGCTTAGATCCGTATTTGTAATGGCCAATTTGAACTGTTTCAGCTGTTTGCTAATTGGTTATATTTGTTTTGCACCCCAGAGGTGAAAATAGAAACAGCTTGAATGTCGATTTTGATACATTAGCTTAGCTAAAATTTTGTCTTTAAGCCTCTGTTCTTCTTTGTACATTGTCTTTGATCATTTTCATGTATTAATGTATCTTTTAGTGTATCTAAAATATTAAATTGTTGTTAAACATCACTGAACATTTCTCTGCAGACTGGACAGCTGTAATTGTACCGAAGAGTCATGTGACATTGTAGCCTCTGCTCTTCAGTCAGTCCCCTCGCACTTGATAGAGCTGGACCTTAGCAACAATAACTTGGGAGATTCAGGAGTGAAGCTGCTCTGTGCTGGACTGAGGAGTCCAACCTGCAAATTACAGAGACTGAGGTGAGTTGTGCTGTGTAATACATATTGCTTTACATATTATTTGTAGTACATATTCATATACTGTACATATTATAGTAATTATGGCATATTATAGTAATTATAGCTGGTCATTAGCTATACTGTGGATTCTCCTTTTCTCTGTAGGTTGTCTGGCTGTAGAGTCACAGGTAGAGGCTGTGCTTCTCTGGCTTCTGCTGTGCGTTCAAACCCCTCACACCTGAGAGAGCTGGATCTGAGCTACAATCACATAGGGGACTCAGGAGTGAGAGCGCTTTGTGCTGGACTGGAGGACCCCAGCTGTAAACTGAAGACACTGCTGTAAGTATAGATTGTGAGTTTGTATATAAATCTGTTTAGTCCTCTTTTCTCCATTCTCCATCCATATTTATCCAGCACCCCTTTTCTTACTTTTACACAGTTTGAGGGAGTGTAATCTCACAGAGGGCTGTTGTCATGATCTGGCCTCAGTCCTATATTCACACCACTTGAACCTGAGAGATCTGGAACTCAGAGACAATGACCTGCAGGATTCAGGGCTGAGAGCACTCTCTGCTGCTTTGGAAGACCAACATTGTCAACTTCAGAGGCTGGGGTGAGGAATACTCAACTGCTGTACACTCCCAATGTACAAAAAAGTGACTCACTGATAACAGTCCTTTATTGTCCACGCATCTTTACATTGACACTTGCAGAAATAGGTCTGCCATTTAAAGTAATGTTATCAACGTAAATGATTCCCACATTTCCATCACAATAACTCGCAATAAAGAGGTGCTCCAACTAAAGAATGCCATTCAGTATTTCTGTATTGTTGTATATTCACCCTCTTCATTTTACTGCATGTAGAGAATGTGCTGTTTTAACCTGTAGGACTTCTTCTAGTCTATGGGTAAAGGTGTAGAATATAGACCACAGGCTCCAAAGTCAACTACAAGCAAAGCATTTTTTTTCCAAAATATTTTGGTACTGAACGACATACACTTAAGCAGGCTACACCTACGAACAAGACACTCAGCACAAATATCATGATAACACAACAAATACTTGGGATGCTATAATGTAATACTTGGGATGATATATAGTTATGATATTTTGATATCTTACACCTCCAAACTTATATCATCTTGTTTAATAAAGCAACTGTAAAATATTACTGTGATATAACATTTGACTTGGAGTAACACTGTAGGACTGCTCTAATAAGCATGATTTATAACACATTCCCTGTTATCCAGCTGGTTAACACTTGTCTGAAAACACAAAGAACATACATTTTCTTGTAAACCCCCCTACTGACTGTACTGTACAAAGAAACCACTTCATTGTATAGATAATTTGTAAATATACACATATATGTGCACAAGTATGTATCATCCAATATGTGTTCACCCAAAACACTCTGTCTTCTTACACAGCATACATTATATTTTAATATTCAAAGTATACAATATACACTGTTTTCCTTATTATGTCTGTGCTATATATCTGTCTATCTGTCTGTCTATATATACAGTATATATGTGTGTGTACAGCACAATAGCCGATGTGCACTGTGTTTAACAGAAGAAGAAATGAGAAATATAAAAATATATTTCATTTGGATATGTTTTATCTAGCAACAGCTTTGCTCCTGGCAGGGAAGACATTCTTGTGTTTATGACAGCAATCTGTATGTTTTAATGGTTTCCCCTTCTCAGACAGACTATCAGTTAATGTATCTTACATTAACCTGCTCACATTAGCCACTCCCAAAGTTTTACTGTAGTTACCTAGCATACTCATTACAAACAACATCTCAAAGAGGAATTGAAATGCTAGAATGAATTTCTATGGCATTTTAAAATGACATACAGGTGTAAAGGGTGTTTAGCCTGGGGGATCAATTTAAGTGGTTATTTTAATTGTCTGACCGTCCATTATTATATCTTACGTGGTTGACATCACTGGATGTTCAGTCCACTGTTCAGTCCTGAAGCACAGAAAACAATCACAAGAGCAAGTGATTCATCTTAACGGTAGAAAGGGAGAGATGTTGTCACTAACTAACGAAGTAATTTATTTAGGCAGCAGCTATATTTCATGCTATGAGTCACACTGTGCACGACAGTGGAGCCAGCACTCACTGGAGTGTAGCTGCTACTCCATTGGCATCACGCCTGAGGGAGGTAAGATGAGGAAAATAGGGCTGATCCGCCCTGCCCCCTCCGCAACAGAATGAAAGCCAATTTTTCTGCTGCTGTCACAGGTTTCAAACCCACTTCAACACCTGTGTTTAAAGGGAAAGCTTTGCTGACTGAGTCCCTCTGAACCACTATACTTCATTTTTCAACAAATGGCTGTCTACCGAGTGATGATATGAAAACAATGCTAATTGGTAAAATACCCAACAGGTAGCCAGCATAGTTCCAGCTCAATAAGAATGGCTACTTGCAACAAGACAGAAATATATGTAAAACAGGACCCAAAATAATACAGTATTAACTATGGTTAGCTCATGAGCTCTGCAGATTGGTAGATGAAAGGGGTTTCTTAATAATTCAGCTGATTTCTCTGAAGAGAATTCTTACATGCACACAAAAGTATTACTTTATGAGCAAACTTGTTGTATCTTCCTGTAGATTTAAGACCTAAACTAAGTGAAGCCAAAATTAATTTGAAATTGGAATAGTAGCACAGTTGTGGTATGTCCTGCTCCAGCAGTGACTCACTGAATCAGGCAAGATCAGTCATTTGATCAGACAAGAACAACACCTTACCATACATTGAAATAATAAGTCTCGGTTTCTTCTCTTTTAAGATTTCTGTGTATCCTACAGTACTAAGAAGCAATATCTTCTTCCTCATAGTGCTCTTCTATGTACTTTTCAGGTATATTCATATGAAAACTTAAGGCAAAATTGCCTTAAGAGCATTCTGTATAATTTTTGACACACTGATTGAACATATATGGTATGAAGCATGTACTATAATTATAATTAAGTTCTACAGTTATTTCATATTAAGGTACTGTCTGGTTTATAACATGCTGTCATGTGCCCAATCCTTGCAGAAGAGCTCTGTTATTGTTGTCTCTGCAGGCTGTCAGGCTGTGAAATCACAGAGAAAAGCTGTGCTTCTCTGGCATCAGCTCTACATTCAAACCCCTCACACCTGAGAGAGCTGGATCTGAGCTACAATCACCCAGGAGACTCAGGAGTGAGGGCGCTCTCTGCAGTACTGGAGGACCCCAGCTGTAAACTGGAGACACTGCTGTAAGTACAGAGAACAACAGAAGTGATAATGTGACAAGTTCTCCCATTGTCACAATGTCCTGTGTTTCCATACTGCATCTAGACAGGCTGTGTGTCACTCAACCACTGTCTGCTCTTCTGCTGTACAGAATGGACCATGGAGGAGAGAACAGAAACAAACCTGGACTGAGGAAATGTAAGTTTCTCTGCACTGAAGAGCTACAGTATATTCATACAACAAGCTTCACTTAAATGGAGGACATGTCAGAGATATATAATGGGATGGTACATAATTAACCTCAGTATCCATACTCTTGTTTACAGATTACTGTCATCTCACACTGGACTCTAATACAGCAAATAGACTGCTGTGTCTGTCTGAAGGGGACAGGAAGGTGACACGGGCAAGAAATCAGCCATATCCTGATCACCCGGAGAGATTTGACATATTGCCTCAAGTTCTGTGCAGAGAGGGTCTGTCTGGCCGCTGTTACTGGGAGGCTGAGTGGAGTGGGGGGTTCAGGTTTGGGGTTGATATAGGAATGACTTATAAGGGAATCAACCGGAAGGGAGGGGATGTGGACAGTGAGCTTGGTCTGAATAACATCTCCTGGAGTCTGTACTACACTAATGGCCATTACTCTGTTTGTCACAATAAGAAAAGCACAGACATACTGGCCTCTCCCTCCTCCTCCAGCTCCCACAGGGTAGGAGTGTATCTGGACTGGCCGGCTGGCACTCTGTCTTTCTACAGCGTTTCCTCTGACACAGTGACCCTCCTGTACACGTTCCACACCATGTTCACTGAGCCCCTCTATGCTGGGTTTCGGGTTTGGTTTGACTCTTCAGTGTCCCTGTGTCAGCTGGAGTAGCACCATATTTCCTGGTGTTATCTCTGCATCACACACACACACATACACACACATATGCAGACATGCAGACATGCGTACACACACACACAGTATCTCTGATGAACACAGTCTGTCAGCGCTCCGCCCCCTTAGCTGTGGTGTTTTGTTTTTCCCTGCCCATGTGCTTTTTGTTTTCCTTGTGTTCTAGCCCTGCCCTGCCCCCCCCGCCTGGTCTCCGCCCGCCTGATTGCCCCATCATCTTCACCTGCCGTCCTGCCCACCTGCATCCCATCTCCTCGTCACCCCAGCCCTATATCTTCCCTGCATGTCTCTATCCTGTTGCTAGTTCGTTTCAGTGTTTTGACCTGTTTCGACCCCGCCATTGTTTGGTTTCCGTGTTTGCTGTTTTCGCCTTTCCTGCCCGTATCCTGACTACGATTCTGCCTGCCGCCTGGACTTGATTGCCTGATTCCTCGCCTGCCTGGTTCCCGACCCTGTCTGCTCCGATTCCCCGACTTTGGATATGCCCCCGGACTGCTTCTCTGTGTTTTGAACCCTGCCTGTTTCTGACCGTCCTTCTGCCTGCAGTTTTAATAAACGCCCTGAACCTGAAGATCGCGTGGTCCGCGTTTGTGGCCCGGTCACTCCCGTGACACAGCCTCTCCACAAATAGACACATGCACTGCCAGGGAGAAGACTTTTCTGTAAAGGTATTTGAAAACGAATTAACAAAGCAGCTGTTGTGATGACAAGAGAATCCTGTAGAGAGTAGTTATTAGGTATGCCATTTTAAAATGATCAATTATAGATTCATTAAGAGATTATGGAATTATTTAAGCAATTCATTTTAAAATGTATTTACTTCAAACCTCTGTTTACTAATTTAATTTGTTTTATTCTTTTTGGCTAAACAGCACGTGTGAAGATCAGGTTTATAAAGCATGTAGACCTGTGTTTAAGAATTGTTATTTTGAGGATAAAAACAATAAATCAGCAAGTGCATAGTTTTGGTTTGTTTGACTGGTGGAAAGCTTTGAAGTGATCTCTGGTGCATTTGATTTTATAATCTGTTTAGCATGGTGCATCTTTTTTTTTTTTTTGTCAGGACTGCGGATCCTTAGCCGGGTTTGTTTTTGTTTTCCCTGTCCATGTGCTTGTTTTTCCCTGTGTTCCAGCCCTGCCCTGCTCTCCGCCCACCTGGTCACCTGACTGGCTCCACCTGCCTACCTGCACACCTGAACCCCATCTTGTCATCTGCCTTGCCCTATATATTCCCCGTTTGTTTCATGTCTCGTTGCTAGTTTGTCTCAGTTCTTCTGTTGCGCTACAAGCCATTTGTTCTGCCTGCCCTTACTGATTTTTTTTCCTGTTGCTCTGACCTCGTTTTTAGGATCTGTTTTTGGTATTGTTCACCGTGTTTTTCTGGTTTTGACTTTGCCTGTTTTTGACTTTGCTCTTGGATTTCGTTTCGGATTTATTAAACAACCTTGTGCATCCTGCTCCTCTGTCTGCACCTGAGTCCCTCCCTGAGCCTTGACAGATTAGAGTTGATGAGCCTTATGAGCCTGTGCACCTTCCGTACAAGGCAAGGATGCAAATTAAGAGATTGTTAGCATTAGCTGGTGAGGCTAGGAGATCAGGTTTTCTACAAGCCTGGTAGGAACACTACTTGTGCAGGGTTGTAGTCCTGCATCAGTCCAAAATCAAAACTTTATAGTAAATGATATGTTAATGTGTTATACGTCAACAGTTTGTTGCATGAAATGAATTGTCCTGGTACTGTAATCATTTGTTATGGTTTATATGAGAATATGCTTGCTATGTACTTGCATACAGAAATGGCGTTAACTGTGAAAGGTCAAATGCCTGTAACTTTGGTGGTGGTTCAAAGGCTGTGTGTGCTGTTTCTGATCCAAACCCTAGACGTCTCCCACCAATTGTAGAACTGTCTTTGTATGCAAGCTCAATTGTTGATGCGTTTATTGAACTCTGGACTCTTCATGACACCTAGTGGCCACTGTCATCTTTCAAAAACCACACATCTCAGTCTCAATGAATGCAGTTTTTTGCTCCTATAAAACTCAATCAAAGCTTGAGCCCACAATTTGTATATATTTATTGTGAATCAATTAACTACTATTAGCTATGGCTTTTCCCAGTTAAAACAAAAAGCTAGTGATCTGCGACCTGGACTCAATAGCTCGTTGTTAATGGCTCACAAAAGTACCTGTCTCCTGTGTGGAGAGTGGTAGTAAGCTAAGGTTGTCTGTAGCGCCCTTCCTTTGAATTTTTTGTTTGGTTGGTTCACTCATCCTGTAAAAGTATTGGTTTTCTGTCTATTAAATGCCTGGTCACGTCACCTTGGTGACCATATTTCCCGTGATTGGCTGTACATTATCGTACATGTTAAGCCTTTTCCAGTGGCCTATCGTCCACAATGTCAGAAGTGTTGGTGAATGCGAAGACACAGCACCTCCTAATGCCACCTTTGGTAACATATGCTAATGACAAGCTGGCTGTGCTTGGTCTCTGCTGGGGTGACAGCAATGAGGACAATGTCCTTGAGTTCTGATGGATTGCCAAACAGGAGAGGTGGGAAGAAGGGGAAGTCTCCTTCCTCAATGAGTGTTTCAGGAGGAAAACTTGTATTTCAATACAAGTTCACACTTCAGATTTCTTCAGATCTCCAAATCAAAAATAATTTCTACCTCCTGGAGATCAGTTTACATGCTGTTGTGACAGGCTCATTGATTGATTAATTAGTCAGTGAATCAATAAAACTGCAAATGCTATACAGCATTTTTTATACCAGTCCTGCTCCTTAACCACTATGCTACACTGCCACCCCCAAAAAGTAGTTATCACAGCCTGAGAGCACTGTGATAGAAGTACATTCCTTATTAGTTCTTTTCATTACATTACATTACATTACATTACTGGCATTTAGCAGACACTCTTATCCAAAGCGACTTAAATCGGTTACAGTTTTTTTTTTTTTTAAACAATGTTATCCATTTATACAGCTCGGTATTTACTGAGGCAATTGTGGGTCAAGTACCTTGCCTAAGGGTATAGTAGCAGTGCTCCTATCGGTTACAAGTACTACCTCTTAACCACTATGTTACACTGCCGCCATATTGGTGGCTTGTCTGGAATTTAGGCTAAAGGCTGTAACAACAATTAAGATTTCATCTTTCGTCATCATTTTGGAGTCTGTTTTTTAAATTAATGTGATTTGCAGATACAATCACACTTTTATAACACCTAGAACCCAAACTTTTATCTTTATCTGCCTGCTGTCTCTTTTCACAGTGTTATATGTGCACACAGCCCATCGTTCCCAGATCAGAATTTGCCTGATAATTACCTCTGTGCTGCCTTCATTCTTCTTCAACTTCTGTCTCAGATTTATCTGTAGATGACTGCCTAATTTGGCCTTTTCAAGACCAACCTTCACCATTTCAATATTTTCTGATACTTTGTTCATCATTTCCACCATCTTTCTGAAACAATTCTTTTAGAACTATGTAATAACCTAAACGTAAATGGCTGTTTTGAGAATGGATGATTAATTCAGCCGAGTAATAATAATTTTCAATTATTTTTCAAATTCTGTGATTCTGAAAGTAGGCTGTATCTAATACAATTTTAGGTGTTATTGACTGCCCAGATGTTCAGGTGCCATCTAAAATGCACAAGCACAGGAACAATAATGATTAAACGTGTTCCTAAGAATTATTTATAGGCCTACAAAAAAAGGCTTCTCAGATTTACTCTCTCTTTCAGCTGTAGAATCCTGTCTACAGTTGCAGTCTTCTGTTCTGCCAGTCTGTCAGTCAGTGCTGTGCCAAATCCCTTTCTTTGGCTAGAACAATAAAATGAAAAATTAAATCAAAACAAATATTGCCATTTATTAAATATGGTTCAATAACACGATAAGCAGCCATGAATCAAATTCATTAGATAACCTCAAACCACACTTTAGAGTTCAAAACTTCTATCCATGTAAAAATCCATTTTCTTGGTTATGGTATTTTAATACAATTTACAACACACGCAGAACTGATGATGTTTATTAATCTGACCACTAGGGGTCAGACCTGACAGTTTACAACAGAGGTCTTTAAAATATCCTTAACAAGCATACACCTCTGAGAAGATTTTGAGTCAGTGATAAAGATAACCCATGGATTAATTAATCTATCTCATCCTCTATTAGAGAAAGTGATAATGCATAGGCCAAGGCTAAAAGAAGTAATGATGCTGGGGACTGGGTACATTATAGGGCGTTAAGAAACAACTGCACTAAATTGATAAAAATGCAAAAAGTGACTACTACCTTAACTTAATAAATGAAAACCTTAATGATCCCAGTACATTTTGGAAGTTAGTTAAATCATCATCAGGGTCTATGACACTCTCTACTCTTCCTGATCTTTTAAAGGTAAATCAAAGCGAAATCAAGATTAGACATAACATAGCAGATGCTTTTAATATGCATTTTATCAATGCAGGCTTAACTACCCTCTCTAGTCTCCCTATAGATGTTAAAGACAGTGTAGCCACCACCTCAAGTTGCCCTGGAAATAGTTTTAATTTTCCCCGTTTCTCCCACTCAAGTTTACAAAGCTCTATCAAGACTTGATTGTATAAAGTCTGCTGGTCCTGACCAAATTGAGCCTTATTTATTAAAAACAGCTGCAAATCTGATTGCGAGACCCATTGCCTCCATTTTTAATCTCAGTCTAAGCTGCGGCATGATCCCCAGCTCTTGGAAGTCAGTGTTTGTCCTTCCTTTATTAAAAGATGGAGATCCCACTGTCCTGGATAATAATTGCCCTATTTCCAGACTGTCCGTTACAGCTAAAGTATTTGAATCTCTTGTAAATGAACAGCTAAAGCACTTTTTATCTGATAATAATATTTTAAGTCAAACTCAGTCAGGTTTTAGACAAGTGCATAGTACTATAACTGCAGCCATATCAGTCACAAATGATATTATTACTGCCCTGGATGATAAAAAAAATCATGTGCTGCACTTTTTATTGATTTAACCAAAGCGTTTGATTCAGTGGATCATGGTCTTCTCCTGCAAAGACTCAAACAAATAGGTTTTAGTGACCCTGTGCTGAATTGTTTTTCTAACTATTTGACTGGGAGAACTCAGTGTGAGTCCACAGACAATTATAACTCTGCTCCTCTAATAGTAAAGACGGGTGTTCCTCAAGGATCTATCTTGGGACCAGTTTTATTTTCTATTTATATAAATGATCTTGGTGTAGGGCTAAATCCAGCAAAGGTGCACCTCTATGCAGATGACACTATTATTTATACCGTGGCACCATCTTTAAAAGTGGTAATGGATTCTTTACAGACAGCTTTTAACTTATTGCAGATGTCTCTTGTTAAATTAAAATTGGTATTAAACTCTAAAAAGACCAAATTTATGACTTTTACATGTTCCCGTTCATCACCCACTGACTGTATGGTCCTAACGCTAGATGGCACTCCCCTAGAGAGGGTTACCTCTTATAAATACCTTGGCATCTGCGGGAGCGGCTCCAGGAAGTACACAAGCTGACCAGAGGGGCTCTCTCCAGTGCTGGGACTCGACTGAAGTGGGCTTATGACTCAAATTGCATGGGGGAGGACTTTGCCCCTGGGGTGCAGGTGTGGGTGTACAGCCCTGAGCGGAGAAAGGGTCTTTCCCCCAAACTGATGAGCCAGTGGGTCGGTTCGTGCATGGTGCTGGAGAACCTGTCAGACGTTGTGTACCGGGTGTGGCTGGTCAGGCAGAATTGGATGGTGGTGCTCCACCGTGACCGGCTCACACCCTACCAACCCTTTGCTCCCATCACATCGCCGAGGGCCACCGAGGAACCTCCACAGCGGGCTCAGTGTCAGCGCCGGCTCCACCAACACCTCTGGGACTTTGTCGTGGGTTGCTAGGACCAGCTAACCACCTAGGTGGGGGCTGTGTAGCATGTTGGAGGTGGTGGGCGGGGTGTATGCCCTGTTGCTGTTGCTTAATAAACAGCTGATTAGTCAAACTTAGCCTACTTTCCCAAAAGGACCCAGCTTGTTTATATATATATTGTGAGACCTAGGCAACAACCTGAGTCTCCAGGATGACACTAAGTGGCCACACCAGCTCAGCAGTAATCAAGCAGGTCTCAGGATTCCCAGGGAAAGATTTTTATTTGTTACTTGAGACAAAATGGCAGCCACCAATGTTCCTCATAGACGGAGTGCAGACACGAAAACCGAAACAAAATTCCAATAGAAGAATAAAAAAAACAAGTTAATAATAACTTAAATAAAATTAACTCAAATTAGTCAGCTGCACCCAGCTGCAGCATGCCGGCCTACACAGACACCAGCTCACTCTTCCATTCTGTCTCTCATGCTGACTATATATAAACTCGAACACCCACTGAACAGGGGAGTCCTAGTAGATCTATATTCAGAAACTTGATAAATTATATTCAAATAACAGTTTAACAAAACAAAAAGGTAACATTATACTCAAAATGACAACCACAACAAAATATCAACAAAACAAACATTACATATACTAATATAACAAACTACCAATATCCCTTCCTCTCCCCCTCCACTCCTACGATGAACCTTCCTTGAAGTTCGTGAGAAACCTACTGCGAAATCTCAGAAAAGGGCACGCGCTTCCTCTGACCACCTCCTTCCCCGAGCAGCTGGCTTCCTCCACACACCAAGACCGCGCATCAGGAAGAGAGAAAGCGGGAGAACACAAACAACCAATGTACACGGTACCTACTTAAACTGCAAAACTAAACAAAACATAACAAGTACTATAACTGAATATAATGATAACTGGAGGAGTGTTGTTTAATGGACTGAAAACCAAACCCGGAAATCATTCAGAACCACATTATATGGTACCGAACTACTGTGCTGTAGGAAACCGGCTAGCAACTAGTGAGGCACCCATCGTACGCCTGAGCACACTCGCTATGCGTAGCGATCTCTCTGCATTTATTTTAGGAACGAAGGGACAGTGGAGAAGCATCAGTTAGCTTCTTCACATATATATATATATATATATATATATGTATATATATATATATATATATATATATATAGTTAAAGTAGTGTAAAATAAACCTGCCATATGTAGTGTAAACACAAGAGGGTGCATTTGGACAAAACCAATAGAAGGAGGCTGGTACCAATATGGACCAATAAGTGTCAAATGGGGCTGATAGTGGCCAATATATTGGCAAAACTGATATATCAGTCAATTATTAAGTGTGACAGTGACTTGCAAAATAGAGAAACATTCATTTCTTACCAAACAGCTGCCAAAATAAACTGATAAAATCTGCTACGGCAAGCAGCTCAGGGCTGTGCATAATATTCTAAGATTATACTCTCTAACATGTTTGTACACTTCAGGACTGGTGCTTCATGACCTTCAGTTTCCAGTTTTCCAATGAGAAAGGGAGAGTATCAACACTGGAACCAGTCTTCAGTGATCCACAGATCTGTATACATGCAATGCATGTACTGAATTCTGCTCAATTTCTTATACCACAACTTCCAATGAATGTCTTGGTTCTGTTAAGTAAGTCAATTTCCAAAGTTTGTTGCCTGTCTTTCTCACATGTATTCAGTACTCACTAATGGTACGTGCAAGTCAGTGCACTTGTGGCTTGTATTAGCACTTAAAAAATAATTTAAAAAAAGATCATTTTGGAATCAAAAGTGGTATGATCTCAAACAAAGACATTTACATACTGTTTTAATAGTCAAATTGATTTATTAATCAGTCAGTAATAAATAAATTTTCAGATTTTAAAGTGCATTTTTTACAATTGAACTTTCACACAGTCAGTTTGCCAGAGGGAATCAAAAAACCAGAAAACCCTGAGATAATAGGGAAAAACTGGAAAATTATTCCCTGACCCCAGGAAAAGGCGGCCGAGAGACTCCTGGAAAACAGCGGCGAAAACCGCCAACAGTGAGATGGAAACTCATGGGGGACTCTGAATGAAACATCCATGAGTTCATTGTTTAAGTCCAAACACTATTTGGTGGCTGGAGGGATGGCTGTGCTGGACTCAGGCATCCAGCAGCATCCAGGGGAGGGACATCATGAGCTGGCTAATGCAGTCCAGGCGTCTGTCCATTCAGGCAGGATACATGCTGATTGGCAGGGGGCGGGGCTGCAGGAGCACTTGTTACTCAGATGGCATGGGAGACAAAGACAGAGACAGACAGAGAGTGAGAAGAGAGACAAAAGTTAGAGGTTGTCATAAGAGGGCCTACCAATTTAGGCACAGTATGTACAAAAGCACATGAGCACAATATAAATCAATGGTCATGAAGGCTATCTGAGACATTTAGAGCAGGAAACTACTACAAGCACCAGGACAATCCCACTAAAAATGAGCTGCCACTATTTCTCGGCACCAGAAATTTTCTATAGCCAAAAGCCAACCTCCATCTCAGAACCTAGTTTATCTATAAAGACATACTATGAACATAGGTTTTTAATCCTTGCCAGTATTGAGATCATGTCTGATTCTCAGATGAAATTAGATTATTTTAGCTGTCGCCCCTGTCGGTAATAGGAAAATACTGGGGCTGACAACTACCCCGTGGAATCAATCCTTTGGAGTCACTAAGTGACAGTGTAGGGTACAGAGGTGGAAAACCCCGGCTTCAGAGAGTAAAAGTCCTACCATGCATTTGTTCTAGCCATTCACTAAACAAGGTAATTTCACTAATTAGCTCCTCTACCTGGCCGAAGAGTTGTGCTAATTAAATTCAGGTGGTGTAGTGCATGGGTGGAACAAATACGTGGCAGGACTTTTACTTTCTGAAGCCGGAGTTTTCCACCTCTGGTAGGGTAAGTGCCAAAATTTTATGGTGCTACAGAAGTTTTTGGGGCGCATGACTATCATTTCTGTTTTGTCTATAGTCAGAAGCAGGAGGTTTGATGTCAGTTTTATATATAGAACTGGGCAGCGAACAGTGTCTGGAGCTACAGTACCCAGTTTCTGGCTGTATGTAGAACTTATTAACATGATCATGCTTAAATGCACTTGGATAGCTGTTATCTGAACCAGCCAATGAGTAATTTTCAAGTGGTCACTCAGCATTTCTGCGGTGCAAGTCAACACAGTGAAGGACACATAGTAATTATACAAGAATTTATCTGAAAATTATCTAATTTCTTATAAGCTGACCATAACTTTTATGAAGTCACTAATGCTGGTATAAAGTCCTGTGCATTATTTTGAACAATAGAGGGCCATCTTTTTTAACGTCTGCATTACAAGAATTACTGCTTCATTGATAACAATAGCTAAAATTTGTCCAGAGTGTTTCCACATATTACTGCATGTACCCAAGTGCCAGTGTCCATGACTTAACACAGTCTCATTGCATAAAAGACACAGTCTAATAATTCACTAATGATTCACTGACGGTACAGTAGCTATTTATTTTAATTCTTTTGGTTATTTTACTAATTCTGAGCTGGGCTACTGACACCATAAAAAAACCCTGTTTGCCTGTTGTAGACTGAATACGTACCTCCACTTTGAAACATTACAACTGGTCCAACTGAATTTGTTATAAATGATCAATGAACAAAGTTTATTCAAATCCAGCCATCCACCAGTCTGGAAAGCCGGGGTGTGTGTGGGGGGGGTTGGGATGGGGATGCGGGGACCTCTCCGGATGGATCATTCATTGGTCTCTCTGGCTCAGTTCACCACCTCCGTTGTGCTGCAGTGTCACTGCAATAGACACCACCATAGTCATGCTCCCTGTGAAGCTCTTCCAGGACAGAAATATACAGAGGCCGGCATTGCCGATGGGTCAGTTCCTACCTGTATACATAGAAGAGGAGGTAGGCACTCCTCTCCCTCAGCTGTAAAACGGAGTCCTGGGAGCTCCGTTGCACCACGTGGTCATCAAAGGTGAGCCAGCTGTCACCATTGTGGCCATCACAGACGTAGTGACCTGCACGGTTACACACTTGTGAGTCCCTGTGATTTATTGTTTTCTTATTCATTTATTTTTTTATTCTTTATACTGAGAATCTGCATATTAGTGCACTTGTGTGTTTGTGTGAGTCTCTCTACGTGTCTGTACGTGTCTTACCACAGGTTGTGCTCCGTCCAAGGTGGGACAGGATGCTCCTTAGTTTGTAGCGATGACCCTGGGAAGCAGATTAAAAACAAGTATAATCAGAAAGGGTACAGTCCCACCCAATATCTTCCTCCAGAACCTGGAGCAAAAAGTCCTTTCCTCTCTCTCTCTCTCTTTCTCTTTCTCTCTCTCCCTATCTCTCCCCTCTGGCTTTATCACTCTCCCTCTCGCTTTCCATCTCCTCACCTGATTGGCTCCTTTTCTCTCTCCCTGTCCCACCTGGCTCTGAGTCTCTGCTTCAGGGGAGAGCACAAATATGATCAGACTCTCCTCACTATGACTGTAGGACTCACTTTACACTTTCTCACCACTTACTTGTCACTTTGCAGTCATGGCTAAATATCACCTGCTTACTTCTCTTTATTGGCTCTGCTGTTTTGTCTCACTGGTTGCTGTCTTGTACATAATTTGTTTCTCACTTTACAGGTGTTAGAACTGAATACAGTGTCATTACCTGAAGAAGGGGAGGAGGCCTCCATGCTGAGCTTGATGGCCAGCTCAACCTGCTCCTCTTCACTCATCGTTTCTATGCCACTGCTTTGGCTGTGGAGAAAGAGTCAAAAAGTCACTGGTATGGTGGGGAAGAGATGGAGTTTTCCTCTATGAGCCAGTGAGTGGTACTATAAAGATGTGAACCTTTGTGAATGTGGGAATAGATACAGTCCATTACACTGGGTGTGTGTGCCTCAGTTTGTGAGCACAGGCTCACCTTCCTGTCCCGACTGGCTCCTGAGGTGTCTCTACTTTCAGAGCACAGTGCGGGTGCAGGGAGAGCTCCGGCGGGATGGCCACTTTACTCTCCAGCTTCTGGAGGGTCCAGCTGGAGGTCATGGTGAACCTCTTAAGCTGCAGGACAAGTACCCTGTGCAGAAACAGAAATGGGGATTTAACACTAATACCAAACAGGGCTCATTTCAGTCCACTTCCAACCATAACTGATGCTCGTATGCTCTCCTGTGGGTGTGAGGCTGGATCTGTTAGACATGCTGAAAGTGAGGGGATGAGGTGGTGCTTACCGAGGCAGGGACAGCAGCCTGGTCTGAACGGTGGCCTGCTGTCCAGGGCACTTCGGGCACCTACAGTCAACCTTGGTCACCTTTAGACAGAAATCACAGCACGGCATCAGCGCTTTGCTCAGAGGCAGTGGCCAAGATACACTGAACTGATGAGTACAATTACCACAAGTGCTCTGAGTTTGTGTGTGTGTGCGGTGTGTGTGTGTGTGTGTGTGTGTGTGTGTGTGTCTGTGTGTGTTTGTGTCTGTTCCTGGATGAGGGGTGGCACTGACCTTAAAATACTGTTTAAGGCTGTCCTGTAGGTTGCCTTGAGGAACCAGGTCTAGGGACAGATTGCTGTAAAATTCTGTCCCACAGACCTGTGCTCCACACCTTCCAGAGAGAGAAAACCACAGAGAAACATACGTTAACACACACAGAACAAACACTGTTTTACTTCACACAGTAATTTCTTACCTTCTTTTTTACTACTCTTTTTTCATAAACACTGCTTGTGGTAAATGTACACGGGTAGTTTCAACTGAAACGGCCCACAGCTAACAGGTAATACCGAAGTGAAGACCGCTTACCTGCAGCAGGTTCGTACTACCTGCACCCGGAAATCAAAATTTGATTCTACTGGGCAGGAGTACGAACCGAGGGCAAGTCTCCTCTTCAGGGACTCTGACTCCTCCTTGAGTTGAGACAGCAGGACACTCAGAAATTCATGTGCATCCTGCAGGTTGATGAAAAGAGATACCATGAGGCATGGAGCATGATTCAAAGGGCGTGCGTGAGTGCGTGTGCCAGAATGAGACATCTCCCACCTGCTGCTCGTCCCCGCAGAAGTCCCTGTAGTTATCAGAGACAGTCTTTTTCAATGCCCTCACTAGCTTCACCTTTTCATCCATGTGGCCAGACCTGGCTAAGTGTAGATCTGAAAAGCACCTGCAGGGGGAGACAGAGAGGCAGCAGAGATCAGCTCTTCACTCACAAATACTGCACCTAAACAACCCTTTCCTATGGCCAGAACTGGCCCAGACAAGGCTGTGACGGTATGCTTAGGTTTCCAGTACATTACTGGGATGTAATACGCTACATACATTTTGGTAAGAGAAATGTTACAGACAGATGCAGAGTAGAAAAATACTATTATTTTCCATAGTTAACAGTTTTGAAGCCAAAGCCTGAGATGTTAGTTTGCAAGTTAATGTGAAAAAATAGCTAGTGGTATGAATATTCTGCACTGATACTTGTTGGACAGCACTGATATTGCCATACTTGGACAGATGTCCTCTCAGGTCTGGCCTACAGTCATCCCGCCTCCTGAGCTCGCCAACAAACTGCTGCAGCCCAAAAAGGCACTGCAGTGTGGCGTTCAAATAGCAGGAGTTGCCGATGTTTGGCAACCTATTGCAGAAAAGAAGACATGGACACATCTTTATTTTACAGTTTTTGGGTACTTCAGACTTCCATATTGGGGCAGAATATTCTTATACCTCTTTAACCTCCACTAACATGGTTTAATTGTTGATTTCACCTAAATCAGAATTTAAAGGATTTCACCAAATGGTGTCTAAATTGAAAACACAAAAGAGTTTGGAAGGTACTGATGTCATGCAGTAGTAGAACTAAGACTGCAGGACACTTCAAGTTTTAAATTACAGTGGAAAATGCATTACTGGTAATGTTTCTGTTTACCACACAATCTCTAAATCCTTGTAAGAGATCTTCACATTCTTACCCTAGCAGGGTGTGGTCTTTTGCAGGCCTTTCCAGCGTATCACAGGAGCTGTGCGATTGCCGGCGGACACTGCCAGAGCTCCAGCACGAGGTGGTGCTTTGAGTGGTGGTGGAGCTTCTGCCATCGTTTATGTAGTCCCAGATGGTTGCCTGTCTTGGTGCTGACCTGCAAGAGGGCAACATCTCTTGAGTGATTGCCACAAGAGCACTGTTTAAACTACACTGGCATCATCACACACGTGTGCTCCTCTGTGTGTTCCTGAATTCTTATTACTGATCAAGTTGATGATATTTTCTGTCAGAGTCACTAAGGATTAGTATCTAAAACAGCAGAACTTAGATAAATGGATATTGGAAATGATATGTGCTGTAACGAAAATGACCAATTACCATTCCTGAGGCATGCACTTTGGGATGGGACTAGGAGATGGCGGACACTTGAAAAGAGCCGAATAACTTTTTGTTGTTGGAGGGAGGGGAGCCGCCTTTGGTGGTGCTGCGTGGGAAGGTTTAGGGGGGAGGGAAGGTTTATGGGGCGGTGTGGGGGTGGGCTTAGGTAGGACACAGGGAGAAGGTTTAGGAGCTGGGGTGGGGGAGTGCTTAGGGGGGAGGCAGAAGGGTTTAGGTGATGGAGTAGGGGAGGATTTAGGGGGGAGAGAAGTAGTTTTAGATGGCACGGTGGGGGAGGGCTTAAGGAGGAGGGATGGCCCTGATTTAGGAGGCGGGGTTGGGCAGGGCTTCTGGGGGAGGGAAGAAGGTTTAGGGGGAGCTGTGGCAGAGGGCTTGGGGGGGAGAGAGGAAGAATGTTTAGATGGTTGGGTGGCAGAGGGCTTCGGGGGAAGAGAGGGAGAGGATTTTGGGGGCAGGGAGGAGGAGGCTTTAGGGGGCTGGATTGGTGGGGTGGGAGAGGGCTTCAGGGGAAGAGAGGGAGAGGATTTTGGGGGCAGGGAGGAGGAGGCTTTAGGGGGCTGGATTGGTGGGGTGGGAGAGGGCTTCAGGGGAAGAGAGGGAGAGGATTTTGGGGGCAGGGAGGAGGAGGCTTTAGGGGGCTGGATTGGTGGGGTGGGAGAGGGCTTCAGGGGAAGAGAGGGAGAGGATTCTGGGGGCAGGGAGGAGGAGGCTTTAGGGGGCTGGATTGGGGAAGGTTTTGGAGGTGGAGAGGGGGAAGGTTTCAGCGAGGGAGTGGCAGGCAGAGACGAATGACAGCTGTCAGTAGATGTACTCTGCGCTGCCTTCCCTTTCTTCCCCTGCTTCCTTTGCTTCCTCCTTTTCTTTGATTGTTTCCCCTTTTCGTCAGGCATGGGTTTACATGCCTCGCTGGGGGAGGGTTCAGGAGTAGCAGGGGGTGGAGGGACGAGGGATGGGATGGAAGGAGGGGGAGGGATCTGGGAGAGAGTGGGAGGGGGAGTGAGAGAGGGAGGGGGAGTGAGAGAGGGAGGGGGGGTGAGAGAGGGAGGGGGAGAAGGAGCTGGAGCAGGGCAGGGGATGCAGTCAAAGGACTTTGTCTTTGCCTTCTTCTTATTGATTTTTGGCCTTTTTCCCTGATCCTTAGCTCCAGAGGAACGGGAGGGGGAGAGTGTAGGATAGAGGGGTAGGGAGGAGGATGGTTTCGGATGTAGTGGAGTGGATGTGGTAGAGGACAGGGATGGAGAGAGCTTGGAGGAAGGGGAGGGAGGGGGTGTAGGGTAGAGGGAAGGAAGGGGTGGGCAGGGTAGGGCAGGAGAGGTTTTAGGGGGGAATGGCAGGGACAGTACTAGAGGGAAAACAAAAGAAAAGGTTTGAGGGAGGAACAGATCGTTAGGGTGAGGGAGGGGCAGGGTGTAAGGGACAGGGTGGGGAAGGGCAAATGGAAGAGGCAGGAAGTGGTGTTTCCTCTCTGCTGCCTTCCACTGCCTTCCATAGAAATGGTCCTCCTGTTTCAGAAAGGATGCAGGCATTTAGAAGCTCTGATCTATTGACATTAACTCTATGTCTGTTTAAAGCAGCATTCAAAGAAACTACAGTCGGTAAATTTTGGAAACCAATAAATCAGTATGATCTAACATAATCGCTAAAAAGTATAACCAAGAAAAAAACTAGGAGGAATCAAAAGAAATCAGTTAAGTTGCCATTCTAATTCATCAATAATTGATTGACTGATTGATTCTGATTAATTAATTTGAATGATTCTGATTAATTCATTCAAATGTTCATCACTCTAAATTAGAAATGTCTTTGGGAAGTACAATTCCTGCTTAATGTGTATCAAACATTGCAGATGTGATCACTGTATAAAGTTTCCAAGGAAACTGTACTTATGAAGAATCTTCTCTGAGAATAAATTTATCTCTGATCAATATTGGAGTACCTGGACGAAACAAAATTGTAGCTTCTGTAGGTGCTGCTGGAAGGACAGCTGAATCTTTGGCAGCTCTCTAGCCTTCTGCAGAAGAAAAGTAAATTTACAACTTTTGCAAAAGTTATTTATTACACATATTTATAGCGGACTTAAGTAAAAGTAATTTCAGTGTTCTAAGTGATTCATAACCATTTAAATAAACAAAGCTATCTGTATGACTAATGTGCAGGGCATGTATATTCTATTGCTCCTAAAATCGAATATTAACAGATTACTGTTTCCTTCCAAATGTGGAGGGAAACAATGGGGTCAGATTAGGTGAATATTCATTTTTTTCACTCATACTTTAAGAAAGACAAATTAAAGATGTCAATGAAGTACATTTGCTATTTTGAACAGCGTTGTTAGGCTGTTCTTTTTACAAATACTGATACTGAAATCATGAAATTGGACTTTTAATTTTTTGCTCACCAAATGAAAATAGTTTCTCTCATCAACATACCTGGTGAATCACAGCATCCTGCTGGATCAGGTGTGATTTCCTGCAACACAGAGATCAGGGGCTTTTCAACTTCCTGCTGCACAAGTCGTTACTTTAGGATCCTTACTCCTGTTGTTTTGTAGCGCTGTCACACCCCATGACACTAATATACATCTTTCTCCTCCACCAACAGTTTGAACAATTTAAGAATTTACATAAAGGTCAAAGACATTGGTGGCTTGTCCGGAGTTTAGTCTAAAGACTACCATCAATTAAGCTTTCAACTTCCTTTCAACTTTCATCATCATTTTGGCATCTATTGACTATATTGGTATTATTGCAGCTATAATCACCCCTATAGCACCTAGAATCTAAACTTTATTTGTCTGCCTGTCACCTCTTTTCAGTGTTATATGTGCACGCAGCCAAAATTTGACTGATAATTACCTCTGTGCTGCCTTCTTCATCCGGCACGCTTCCAGCTTCTGACTCAGATTTTTCATCTTTAGGTCATTGCCTCTCCTGTTTGTTTCCATGCTGGACACCATTTCATTGCTTTCTGCCATTTCCTTCATCCTTTTTTCCATTTCTCTGAACCATTTCTTTTAGAAATATGATATGATAAATGTAAATGGTTGTATTGAGAATGGTGGACTCTATGAGCCACAGATGCATGCGAAAGTCAATTACAGTTATTTTTCAAATTCTGATATTCTAAGCTGTATCTCTTATGTTGTTAATTGTCACTGACAATATAAACAGTTGGGCCAACTGATTTCAGATTCTCACCTTCAGTTCCTCATTTTCATTTTTGATCAAAGCCAGCAATTCTTCTACACTGTCTGAGTGTTCACCACTCTCTTTCATCTAAAATGAACAAGTACAGGAACCAGCATGATTACAGGTGTTTCTATGACCCATTGTATATGGGAAAGGGCTTCCCAGACTTACTTTTTCTTTCAGCTGCAGAATCCTAACTTCAGTAGCATGCTTATCTTTTATTTGTCTGGATATTTTCTTTTCCAAATCCTTTTCGTTGGCTAGAAAAAATAAAACATTATGATTTTTTAAATATGGTTCTATAACTCGATCAGCACCCATGAATCAAACTGATTAGATATCGTTATAACCACACTTCAGAGGTCTGAACTTCTATCCACGTATGAATGCATTTGCTTTGTATGATATCCTAAAAACGTAACTGACAATTCAAGTCAGAACTGGCTGTGTTTCCTCATACCAGCGATAGGGGTTAGATCAGCCTCTCAAATGTCTTTTCAAAATTCCACTTTCCTATACTACTTACCATTGCGCTCTCCGTTTCCTAATAGATTTGCAACAAAAAACTTATCCCAGATCATCGGGAAATTCCGCAATGGATATGATAACCCTGTTAAACTGCAGCGCATAGCTGCCATGTTCTCAAGGTATCCGTCTTTATGAGCACCAAACTAACAATATCAGTCAATTGATCGTGAGCGTTTGATGCAATATGTTTCTCTGATCTCGAGTGAAGAAAACCGCAAATCGCTGTAAATATATAGACCAGCAGCAACTGCAATTCAGTCCCAACGTCCCCAGTAACGTCACAACAGAACGCGCCACTGTATGCATTATGACGTAGGGAGCAGCGATTTATTGTTTAAAAAGTGATTATGAATTTGGCATAAAAGCTTTCAACATGGGCTAATATTACAGAAAATCTCATTTCAAAGCATCTTTTTTGGCCAACGTTTTTCATCTCCATTTGTTGTTTTCAAGTATATGTTGTATTTGTCACTTTTCCCCCGATATAACTGAATAGGCTTAGTTAATAAATCCTCATTTTAAAGTGGTCATATCCACAGAAAATGTAACAGTTACGTGTAAAACGTAACTCCTTTTAAAGGCAACCTGGGAGAGGCTTTCTGTTTTCAAACGCATTTCTTCTTTTCACAATTTGACCGCTTTTTCGGTTAAAGGCAATTTTTCTACACCTGTACCAAAAAACCTCAGCGCGGCACAAAAGAAAAAAAGAGCAGCCAATTCGTTTGTTAAAGAATTACAGCAACGATGATTTTGCGAGAAAGATTCTTCTCTGCCGTCACCCCAGCACCTAATCGGCCCCTACAATTTGAACCGGTCCCTCATCCCCCGCCCCCTTTTATACTAAAATTTATTTAAAATGTATTTTTATTAATGCAAAAATAATTTTCAAATTAATTTAGAAATTCATTGCTACACGTTCACAAATAGCAAGCTAGAATTGTAGCCTATAGAAAAATACGAGCATGGACGTACAGATAACATACAAAACATGACAAACTCTACACATATATACTTATAGGCACTTGAAACAAACACGAGTTACAAACCGTCAAAATTCGTCTTGCCTTTTCATTTCTTAGATTATGTAAATTCTTAAAATAATTTTCAATTACCATTTGAAATTATGTACAAGTAAAATGCGACACGCAGTTTCTTCATGGTTAAAACTCAGCAAAACATCTTTACATCTTATCTGTACCTTCTTTCCTAATAATAAAAAGATGCATGTCTAACCAGAATATTTTGTAGGCTATACATGCCGATATAAAGTAGACGAGTAATGGTACCTATCTTGTTCTGTGCCACAAAACAGTTTTCCCTACATGTGTTATATAGCCTATCTAGATAGTATATGTTTGACTATTGATCTCGCTTTTATTTTGTTACTGTTTCTCATTTGGCATCATCACTTGGTTCAGGTTAACTCTCCATCGGAGATTGAAAAAGTGTATCGTGTTGTGTTTATGCAAACCTAGTCTCGACAAGCACTACCACAAAAAAAAAAACAACGGTAAAAAACGAAAGGGAAGCTTAAAAAGTTAGGGATAAAAATCTGAAGTTCCTTCAGGCTTATGCAGCCGAATGTGCAAAAATCTCAGATATGTTTTGATCCCAACTTCCCGCCAGCAGGAACTGAGCTGAGAGTGCCAGTCCGTCGAGTCAGCCAGATCAGGAGTCAGAAAACAGCCCGGGGGATGATGCTCGGCTAACCTCAGAGAGTAAAGTTCAGGAAGATACTGATCTGCTAACCTCAGAGAGTACAGTTCAGGAAGATACTGCTCCGCTAACCTCAGAGAATACAGTTCAGGAGGATACTGCTCTGCTAACCTCAGAGAGTACAGTTCAGGAAGATACTGCTCCGCTAACCTCAGAGAGTACAGTCCAGGAGGATACTGCTCCGCTAGCCTCGTAAAGGACGGTTTAGGGGGACAACCTGAGGATCTGGATGGTGCAGGTTCTCACACAGTTACTGGTGCAGCGGGAAGATGGAGCAGTCTGATTTGCGTGTGGAATGTGCTTTCTTTAGGTTTTTTTTTTAAGTTGAGGTCAGTGCTTCTGTTACTTTGTATGCATTTTGTCCATTTTCTGTCCCGTCAGCTGTCTTATCCGCCTACCTATCTTGCAGGCTAACGGACATCCATATAAGGTTTATAAGGCTTATATTAAGCAATGGGCCAGGGGTGTCCAAACCTCTCCTGGAGGGCCACTTGTTCTGTTTTA
The DNA here is from genome assembly GCF_013368585.1 of Megalops cyprinoides. Lineage (NCBI taxonomy): Eukaryota > Metazoa > Chordata > Actinopteri > Elopiformes > Megalopidae > Megalops > Megalops cyprinoides. The sequence goes on from NC_050600.1 coordinate 24,958,455, forward strand.
GATCTCTCCCTGCTCCAACACAGCTGATTCAAATGATCAGTTTGTTATTCAGCAGCTTCAGGAGTTCATGACGAGTTGATCATTTGAATCAGCTGTGTTGGAGCAGGGAGAGATCTAAAACATGCAGGACAAGTGGCCCTCCAGGAGAGGTATGGACACCCCTGCAATAGGCCTATGTGTGGCGCCTTAAGTGGCACCGATGTGGTGGTTCAGAACCTTGGACAGAGACCGAGCGCTCACAGCCGGCGCACCTGCTGCACGTTTCTCACTTCAGCGACTGAAGGCAATAAGCTCCTCAGTCTAACAGTGTACAAAGGCGACGGAAACCCCTGCGACCGCACTGTCTTCACAGACAGCGCAATGCCTTCCACTGCTCTGTCAGCGTCAATACAGTATCGCCCGAAGGTAAATCTTTGCTGGTGAGCTTCGCCTACGCGTTATTTTTTTTCTTCTTTTGTGACAGCAGCCCTTAAAAAGCTAACATTCTGAAAACCACTGTGACCTGTTGGTTTGGATGTGGTTGCACATTGGCAGGTTTCACGCATGCGCATAGTAATACGTGAAATTTCGCAGAGGAAGCACAAAAACGTAGTATTTTAATTACCGAGTTTCAAAAGGTCGCAGAAAAATAGGTGTACGCAACCGGTGTACCTCATCTGGAGGAGACAACGCTGTGACCGGAGCCATGCTGTTGCCTCGCTCTACAGTTGACCGTTGTGATTATCTATCGCGACGTCACAAATCAGAGCGCACTCGAATGCCACGCCCTTTACACCCTTCAAAAGAGAATCTAAAAATAGTTATATTGCCCTCTTTCTTCCTTTGAAATAGGCCAAACCATTATTTAAATCAACCCGTGTTGCAACGGGTGTTCATATAAATCACGTGTCTAGTTTTTGGACTTACCGCAGCCAAGAAATGGCGAATTAAAATGCTTGCTCAAGTGAACATGGCCCTACTTTGACGTGAGTTGTCCTTGAAGCCCAAACATTGCGTGAAAAGGAAAACATCTTTAAATTATTGATGCATAATGAATTCCACTTGTACAATGATCAAAAATATGTTAAATATGTTAAAATGTGACACCCTGTATGCCAAAATCCAGTTTCACTGATATTACAGCTGAGTAATTTATTTAGTAAGAGTTTGTTTTCATCTCATATTTGGCTTTGGAACAGGTTTGTGGCTGTAATGGAACCCACCCTCATCATAAAGTGTCCCATGGTTGGATCAGAGTGTGACCAACACTTATATCTCTCTAAATTATTGTGTTATGTTTGGTTTCTAACAACTCCCCTCAATTTAGACTACCTGGTCTAAACAGCTGCAGCAGCGTGAAACAGTGGTTAAGAAGCTGGCCTTGTAAACTGAAGGCTAGAAGTCTGAATATCAGACAGAACACAATACTTAACTACTGTGTTGTTTTTAGCCCAGATTTCCTCATTGAATACCCAGCTGTATACATAGAAATATATGGACTGTATAATAGACTCAGAGCTCTACACAGCACCTGGTGAAAGCTGAAAAATGTGAATGGAATTAATGGAAAGGAGACATGCCTTTACTCTATCCTAGTGTCTTCCACTATCGGTATTACATGACAGGGCCCCAAATTTCAAAAGGTGCACTCCTCTAATTAAAAAAAAAAACAACTCTAAACTAACCTTTTTGCAGACACCTGGCAGTGTAATGTAAGCACTAGCCAACTGGCAAAAGGGATCAAATTATACAACTGTAACAGCAAATTAACTCTTAATATCTTATATACGTACCATACCATATATGTATATGTACCATATATATGTACCATATATGCAGAAAAATGCATGTTAATAGCACTCATTGTATACAGTTAATTGTATAATATTATTTCTAAGCCAAATTGTCTAAATGTTATACTCAACAAAGTGAGGGCAAAGCATGTTTTATGTCAAATTAATTTCATCAGTCTCACCTGATACATATTCTTTGTTCATGTATTTAGGGGCATTAAGATGCAATAAATTGTATTGGCTCCAGTTTTTACCCATACTGTGTGTTTTAATATGTTTCTCAATAAAAAAAAAAAAAATAAAAAATGTAATGTCCTAACAAACAATAAACCAACCTGAGAAATACTGATCTTGACAACTTGAGTATCGGTGACACACAATAACAATTGATAAAATATGATAAAATGAGTGGCAAATACTGCAGTTTGTGGCTTCCAGTACAAAGAGATGGGAAACACTTGCAAATGCCATTGTCCATGTTATGGATAATGGTGCTGTGACCATAGTAACCAATAACCTTGAAAAATTCATTAATGTCCTTATGTAGGCACTGCAGGAGTTTCCCATACAAAATTACGTTAGGCAGATCAAAGGGAGAATGTTGTGCACAAAAATAAATGACATAATGCATTCTGAAATTTCTACATTCCCATGACAACAAAAATAAACAAAAAATAAGACTCATCATCTTTAGGCCACAAAATCTGCACAAGGAAGCAAGCAAGCAAACACTGACATTTCCATTTTGTCCTTTATCGTGTCCTCTTATCCAGACCAACTTCCAAAGTGCTAATAGAAAGTGCATTTAACAAAACAGCATGAAATGTTATACACACCTGACACAGTGTTTTGACAGTATTAATCATATTACCATTTAGAGTAATTCAGTCATACACCTGTGAGGTCCCATTAAAACTGCACTGGGAGGGATCTACATGGTAATTAATATTTGAGAATTTTTTTAAGTTCATACCTAGCTTTCATCCTTAACATGCACCCTCTCCAGCACATATGAACAGAGTCAAAGGCGGGAAGGATGTTTCTAGACTCCTCTGAGATGCCCTAAGTGCCAGCAAGTGAAAGGAATCAACTAGCAATCTGTTGGTATTTATACATATCAGTTTCAATGAGCTTTGGTTTACATGGAGCAGGGTAAACTCAACCACATTGGAGAAAGTTTAATGGACATGACATGCTTAAATGTATAATTTAGTAATAAGGGCGTGTTAAGATATAAGCATCTGTCAGTATTTGCAGTGCTATTTTATGCATGCTTGTGTGTGTGAGTCAGATGAGAGAGAGAGGGTATTTGATAGTTTAAAAGTATTTTTAAAACCTCAAACACAAGGAGACTCAGATGGTTAAGTCTTTGCATTGTTCTTTTCGAATTACATTTTGAATTCATTTTTACATTTTGGGATTCAAGAAAACTGCGGAAACTGGAAACTGCGGGTTGCAGCGTAAAAGTGAAAGTGTCTTTTATTAGGCCTAGTTCACCACTAGATGGGAGCATTTATCTTTAAACAAAATTCGCAGTTTTTTCAAGCCTTTTAATTTCAGAACTTCCAAATTACTGACTGAATTCCAGTACATTAATCTATTTTTTTTACAACACATTAAACACGTTGTTAAAATAACACGAACAAAGACAGCCGTTTTGTAAAATACCCTATATTTAATACGCTTACAAATACTAGATGTTGGGTGAATTTAGTTCAAGCTTCGATCCAAAACTCCAGTTCCAGCCTCAAGTTGTCAAGATCGTATGCAGAATCATAATCAAAGACTTGTGATAAATTAGTTTGAGAAATGATGTTCCTTGATATCATTGTTCGGCACGACAGTACGTTAATATATTGCAAAATAACGCGCCATTTAGACCGTGATCCAGGTATTACAAATATGTTCCCCTCTCAAGGGCGTAATTTTGCATATGGACGGTAGGGACATGTCCCTACTAATATTTGAGCGAACTCGTTCGCATTATCTTTGGAGTGAAGTCATATTAGATAATTCCAATGTCCCCTCGGTTGTTGTGTCCCTACCAATGTTGAGACCACAACTACGCCCTTGTCCCCTCTGTTTATTGGTAATGGTCCCCTACGAAGCAGTACTATCCAGATTAATTTATTTTGATTTCTTGGTGGGGTACGATGAAAGTCTCCAGCTTCGTGGGTGAATAAAGAAGCAGCCATCCGAGTCTGCCCGACCTCGGGCGAACGACGCTTCAATGCTTCCACTTGAAACAACAGGTTGAAAACGCAAAGGACAAACTGTTAGTCAGGCACAGTGTAGGCCTAATTACAGCGCAATCAGGGAGCTGTGTGTTAACTATGGCGGTGCATAGTTTCATTTTAATTCACTTTTCCTCCAAGACGATATTTCAAACACGTAATAAAACGTGTTAATGGGCTTAATTCACCCCGGCACAAGAGGTTCATTCAATTTGTTTTTACAGTGAGGGTTCCCGAAAGCGTATCAACACTAGAGGGAGACAAAGACTTCATTACAACATCACCGGCACACTGCCTGGTTTGTTCGAACCTTCATAAGAGAACACAGGGTTATTTTCATTCGTTTGTAAGGGATTTTAGTCATAATGGAGATTGTTTTAAATCAGATTACATGTTCTCAGTTATTCACAATGTTGCATCCACAACGTCATTTACAAAAAAAAAAAAAATAATAAAAATAATAATAATAATACATATCAGGGCAGATGCGTTTTGTAAATGTTCTGAAGCAGAAATTTACAGTCCTGGTCCTGGATGGCAATAGTCCAATATGTTTTGCCATCCTTTTAAAATGAGCAATACTTTTGGAGCTGGGATGAATGGCAAAGATGGTTTAAAAAAAAGGCAACAATTAGTTGCAAATGCTAAAAGTGCTTGGTTTGGGAAAGAAAAACCTGCTGGATTGCCAACCAAAACAGAAAACTGATCTGAGTGATACCGCTGATACCATTGTGACTTGTGTGTGTTTCATATGAATATTATCAATTTGTGTTCACAAAGTAACACAATTCTACAGTGACCCTTGTATCCATATAAGGTGATATATACATTCATGCCTTGCACCTGTTCAAAGTTTTTGTTATATATGTTAAAGTAAGGTCAATGTTAGTGTAACAGTTGCCTATTTGTGCTGTGAAGTCAATAGAGGCATGGTCTTACATTGCCATGAAGGGCCAGGACACTCACCTCAACCCATTAATGCAGCAGGTTGTATCATTCGGCCAGGTTAACCTGCATTTATGGGGCTCTGGGTTATTGCCAGGTGTGCATTAGGTAATACCTTTGTGCCTTATTCTGATACAGCAGCACACACATACAAATATGAACATCTTTACAGTAACCAGGTCTGACATGACTGCTGGTGCAAGCCTGTAGCACATTGGGCCTCTGCATCTGATGAACCTGTCTCAGACCTAAGAGAGGGATATGCGACCAAGATAACATGTTAAAATTATATATAAAGCAAAACGTAGGCGCTTTGCACAGGATAAGGATGTCTGTCAGGTGAATTAATGATATGATCTCTTTGTTCTTCAATTTCCCAACTTTGATGTCACTAGATAACAAGCAGGGCTTCCCGTTTTTGGGTAATGTATGTCTCTAACGAAGCTCATCAGATTTGGATGCTGTCAATTTTTATTTTTAATGCAACAGTTTCCGGCTATGTTCAATGCAAATTATTCTTGCAGTGTGATTTTAACAGTGAAGACTATGTCTGGCTGTGGTGGATCTTAGTGTGTTTGATTATTCTCTGTTTGAGTGGAGAGATTACATGCTCAGAGACAACCCATGAGCAGCGGTAATCTATGCAGGTCGAACGATTTTTGATGTGACGCTTTAAAGATACAGGCATATATGAATAAACAACTTCCAGTTCATTATCTTGCTTACATTAGGAAATGTACTCATAGTGGAGAACGGAAGGGGCCTGGGGCGATGTGGCCCGAGATTGCATCCGATTGCATTAAAAAACGTAAACGGCGCATGCGTAAAATGTCACTTCCACGTCATTTCCTCGGACTGCCACAGTGAGGCAGCGTGGGACCGGCATCGCCAAGCCACTCTGCTGTCTGCAGTAATCGCGGTCATGAGCCTCTTTATTTCCGCCCGGAGGAGACTTTTTTGCGAAATTTAAGCACACATATCAAATAAAAACGCAACATCAAGGTAGTACAGTGGAAAAGGAAACATTTCATTGTTTTACTCGGTTGTTTATTTATATATCTCTTTTTTTTCGTTTTTGGTATGGGGGCGCCAACCCCAAAGGCCCAGAATGCCTTTCAGTGTGTGTGTGTGTGTGTGTGCGTGTGTGTGTGTGTGTACGTGTGTGTGTGGATAGGCGGGAAAGAAAGAAAGAGCGATAAAGAGAGAGAACATTCTTTATGAATCATGCACCCCAGATCTGAGACGAGTCCGTCCGCATTTCACTTAGGTTATGACCAATGGTTTGGTAAGGTGCTGGGCGTGTACACTAAGGGAATGTTCAGAGTTCATATGACACATGTCTGCCCGAGGCTTCAATCAGGGACCTCCATTTGGGAGAATCTGGGAGGTGTCGCCGCGGTACAACGGCAGTGGAGGCCGACGTTTAATTGAAATTGATATGCCCCCTTGGCGAGCGCGTGGTTCCTGCGTGTGACTGGCCTGTCTTGCTCTGAATTTGTGCAGCGCCTTTCAGCGCTTGCGGGTTTCCTTTAGGGTCCTGATACTGTACCTGTCCGACGATCTGGACAATTGCCTGCGCTTCGGGGCATGCTCTGTAAACCCGTCTCTTCCACTCTCTGTGAATCTCGTTGATACCGATGACAGCGTCTGCATTTACTCCGGAAACGTGTGAGCAAATGCGCGCGGTGTGAGAAGTCAGATTTATTTCATTCGCAAGAATCCGAAGTAAAGTGAGGGTGTTTCAAACTACCAACATGTTTGTACTGAGAACCAGAAGGATGTTATCACTAAATGCAGTTGAAATGAATCCCGTACTGTTGGATTTAAGACTTGTGCTGAAATTTTGAACATCTTAATCGGAGAGTATTTTACACGTTGAATGTTGCAATATTTTTGAAACTGATAAATTGACCATCTCCAGTCCAGTCAGATTACCAATCTGATTGATAATCGCCCCTGACTCAAATAATGTCTTATTATGATACGAAGAGTAATCACAACTACAGCATTAACAACAATGAATATATATCAACGCCACTTCCACACAAACAAAACCAATAATTAAAACAAAAGTTGTGCATTGTACAGTTCTGGCGTTTAAAAGGTATTTCTGAACCAGATTTGCCTGTAACACAATACATGTATACTTGAAAATGTATAAATATTCAAAAGTTTAGTTTCTCTGCTAACCGAAATACAAAAATATTTTCAGTCAGCGTAGATAGCCTTTTTCTTGTATTTAGAAAGCAAGGCGCTGGAAACCTGTCATTGCGGTTTTTCGGGTGTACAGTGTTTGGCAGGCGAACAATTAGCATTTCTAAACTATTTAATTTGCCAGCATTCACGATCCGTGTGGAAATATAATCTTCGTTTTCACTTATTGGCATTTTATTAGGAACTATTGAATAACACACACACACACACGTGTGTGTGCGCGCGCGCGCGTCTTATATTGTAACCATTAAATGAACGCAATATGTGTTAACAAAACCACAGTTTTCCGTTAAATTTGATCGATATCTGTTGTAATTTTAATATGCTGTTATTTAAGAAAAAAATGGACCGAGCTTAAATCCATTTCTTCCAGACGTTTTCGCTGTATTCCCGGGAGAGCATTTTTAAGCTCTGAAGTCGGGAAGGCAGCAATATTATAAATATTTAATTCGGGTGTCTTTTGCAGTTTTCCTAATTAACGAAAATAATACGCATGATAGAATAAACCGATGAATACACTCTGCTTCAAAATATTTGTTTTTTTTTTTGTTTTGGTTTTTTTTGGGCAACTAAAAATGCCTCTAACTACATTTCAGGTTATTGAAACCCTTCTATAGATCTGGGAATAAATTAAATATAACGTGTTTTCTTTATCTTTACAATAATAATAATAATAATAATAATAATAATAATTTATTATTAATAATATCGGTAGCAATCTGAATAGATCGGTTGTGTGGCTAGTATAATTACTTGTCAAGAGCAATAATGCGCCATTTTAGCATGACAATAAAGTTGCAAATCCGATTGAGCGCGTGTCTAATCTTATTACACATGCTTTCAATGATTCCTGTTCGGTAATTGCGCGGACGTTTCAGTGAAAAGCTCACAGGTTTGCACAATAATTGATAGCTGGGCAGGGTGTATATTCAGGCTGAATTTAAAGAATTTTGTAGATCAAAGTGTCAATCAATTAAATTTGCCTGTTCAAATTACCCTGTCTATATAGGAAAAAAACAAAAAAAACAAAATTCACATACCAAAAACGACTGAAAGTAAGCGAAGTTGTCAACTGTTGTACCGATTGGCATTTTCTTTTTTATGCCGTACAGAGGGCTAAAACCGTCTCAGCCTCCCGCGCTTAAAATGTCGATATTGGAATAAAACACGGAGAAGGACAGTGAGAGGAGAGATGAGTACATCGCCGTCTGTCAACGTCTAATTGACGTTGTCTGCTGTCATATTTTGGAAAAGACATCCAAGGTGTAACCCTGAGCAAACAGCTCCTTGCATCAGAACACGTTATGATACATGGAATTACTAGTCACATATCCGTTGCGTTCATACAGGTTTTATGTCATGTTAGAAAACGCAATCATTATCATGCATGACACGCTAACGTTTTATGCTTGACGTTTTAATCTGAGTTAGCGATTGTAATAATCCACAGTGCTAGTGGTGAACACCCCTTGTTCATAAATTACGTTTAATTGGTATGATGATTTGCCACGATGATTCGCAGCGTCTGCAATTCTCTTTTTTACAGAACGAATCATCTTTGTCGCCACTTAGCCTCCTCTTGTTTGTATCAGTACTGAACCGACGAATTTATTAACTCATCGGTGCTTTTTGCTGCTCGGATAACCTGTAACCTGTAGAACGAAGCGTTCATTTGTAACCACTCACTCATGGACACTGGTATTTCTCTCTCTGATGTCGTTTACCCTCAAGTACAAGTCTGAAGATTTTGTGCGGTGAATTTAAAAAATGACGTAGGTCGTGACTCTCACCAATTGGAAACGAGCGGCGGGGTTTACATTTAAATATTTTTCCCTTTTAAGGACGAATCCCCGCCTCTGCCAAGTCCATGCGTGTCTCCCCAGAGAGCCGAGAGCTTCCAAACCCGAGAGAAGGTGCGCTCCGTTGGGACAGAGGAGGCAGAAAGAAACGGGGAGGGAGGGAATGAGATTTCTTGCTGCCCAATCCCTCTTTTCCCCAGGGAGCGCGAGCCTTCCCTGGTCCATCCCAGCCTCTTGTTTGGTAATCATTTCATTTTACTCCTTTTTGAAGCAGTCGCCTGTTTTATCCCACTTTTCATTTCACAATCCCGTGCGCGTATGTTCGCCTTCTTCTTCTGAGCGAGCTCGGTTTCTCCCCTCTTTTTCCCCGTGCCGTAAAGGTCTCCAAGATCCCGGCTGATCACCCTCCTCTGAGATGCGTTCGCGGTTCTAACGCTCGCCGTCTCTCCCCCCTCTTTTAACTTGAGACCGGTTAATCTTGAGTGCACTGAACTTGGTTTGGGATCTAAACTAAAGAGGAAAACCCAGAGGGATACGGAGCTTGTCTTTGGATAAGGACCGCTATCCGCCTTCCCTTGTTGCACTTTGGGGAAGCTTTTTTCCCCCCATTTTCTGCTGGTTTTGTTAATCCAGGTGGCCTTGTTTTTTTGTGAGTGAAGGAGGATTATTTAGTTTGAATCGGTGTTCAGGAAACGATCCCAAAAGGCTTTTTTCATGTTCTCCATCCAGGACAGTCTCCCACGGGGAGGTCTGACCATGAAAGAGGAGCCCCTCACTAGCGGGATGACACCGGTCCGCTCGTGGATGCAGAGCGCGGGGATTTTGGACGCGAACACGGCAGCGCAAAGGTAAACACCGACTACGCGCGACGCAGGATGGTGAAGTCAACGCAGCCTGCTCAGAGCACCACTGTAATGATAAGTGTTGGACACGGATGGGCGATAAGTGCTGTTCATTATTTCTGGTGTTGGCGGTCTACCCATTCATAAAAACAAGAGTTATTATACAAAAAGAAATTCCGATAGTCATTTGCTTGAAATAATAGCATCTTTAATAATCTGCAATATAGCCGGTGTCTTCTTCCTTTTGTTAAAATAGTTCAAAACAAAACGAACAAACAAAAAAACCGTAATGTTGTAGAACTTCAGACTTAGGAAACCACTCGCTGTTTGGGTTTACTTTTGAGTTTTCTTTTCATGGCACGAGGGCATTTGTGAAAATCATTGCTGTAGAGGGTCGTAAACTGAGTACCAGGGATCAATGCTGCACATTACAGCTCAAAGAATACATTTCCTTCACGTGACAGATGTCAAAAAGGATCGTTTAACCCAATTTCGGTTGAAGCCATTGATTTAGCAAAACGTTGGCATGCTCGGGTATCAGGTTGCATGTTGTCGTTAGAGAGGGATGCCCCCGTCTGTGCTCATAACGTATGCGCGGATTTACCGTGAAATTATTGACACCGATTTGCAAGACACAGCATCCGTAAAAAGTGCTTGGGCCACCACTGGTCCACCGTCCAATCTCTCGCGGGGTGAAATCTAAGTCAATATATTATTATTCTGCAAGAATAGTGTAATTGCTTTACGAAAACATGTGCTATAGTCTCGCCTGAAGAGGACAATAAAAACAACAGGGAATCTAAGGCAGTTACACTTAAGGCAAACAATTTCCAGTTTTGCGGTTTCTATCTTCGATAACTGTCAGATAGGGTGGTGTATGCAGTACTATTATAGACTTGTGTGAATGTGATGTTGTTTGATTGCTTTAAGTTAAAGAAAGTTTTCGTATGGCATCAGGAGTGTAGTCTTTGACTAGACTTTACTTAAAAACATTCTTCTTCATTCAGCTAAGTCCGTGCAGTTTCTACTCCGTTTAATTGCATGAATTTACGTTAAATTTAGTAAAATAATTAGTAATGAATTAATTCAAAACCTTACTATTAAGATCAGCAAATGTGATACTGTACGAATTTTAAACGAAATAATACGTGTCATTTTCATTTTCTAGTATCATTTTCTAGTGGGAGGAAACTTATTAAAGGCATGATGTCAAGTGACAAGTTTTGTACAACTTTAAAGGACCAGCTTTTGTAATTTCAAGGTTATAATGAGCTCGTCAGATATTAGTTGCGGGTTAATGACCCTTTAAAACTTAAATAGACCACACACACACACACACGCACACACACACACACACAGATTAATCGAACGATTTGAGAACGCTAAGACTAATTAAGTATAAATATTCAAGAATAATAGTGGTAATATATGATCCATCGACGTAGCCTACATTAGTGCCGTCAAACGTGTCGACTGACACAGGTTTATGAAAATGCAACGCAATTTGATCTGTTATCACAACAAAGTTGCATCAAAATGTGCCTCTTTAACAGACGTATTTTCACGGAACATCCACTTGTCAATATGGAAATAAGCATAAATAAAAACATATTTTGTCGCTCTACGATGTACAGCTGTCAACGCAACTGCAAGTATTAAGAGGCAAAGCGCTGAAACTTAGGAATACAAATCAGTTTTAAAATTCCACCTGTATTTGCGAGTATAATGCGAGTTCTCATTGCCTTCACTGTTTCATAAACATGTAGTGTTAAACAATGCATAAATTCGATAAATTAAACACTTGTTAACGTCCCCTATTTTGTTAAGTGCACATTTGAGCCCTTTTTCATATAATGGCGTTTTGAATATTTTTACGTTCATGTCAAAATATTGCACCATAATTATGAAAGACAGAATGAGATGACGTATTAATACAAAATGTCAGGTTTTGTGTTAATATAATAATTTGAGTATAGGCTACTTTGTCTTGGGGGAGAACACGATGTCCTGTCAAAAACTGCTGCTGATGTTTCCTTCAGCGCGAAACATTCTTCTCGGTTACTTGCAGGATAAAAGGAGGCCGTATTGGTCGTTGAGATTAAAAATGAATTCACCACTTTCAATGATTCCTCCCCTAGTTCTGTCCCATGGAAGCTTGAGGTGGAGTGGTCCTATATTGTTAGTGGCGCACAGGAAATACAATTGATGTTATTCGTGTGTGTGTGTGTGTCTGTGTGTGGAGGGGGAGATCACTCACTTAGATTTCTCACAATTAATGCGTGTTTGTGTGTGTGGGGGGGGGGGGGGGGGGAGCGTTCTCCCTCTGTCGGCTGTCAGATCTTTTCAGCTTGATCAAAGAGCCCTTATTCACTTATCCGAGGGTACAGGTCTGAAAGCGAGGTCAACTGACACACTCTGTCAGGCGGGCGGGCTGCGGTGGCCACACAGCTTGCACACGAGAGTGGTGCAGAAAAGCCGTCTCCTCAGCTCCGCGAGCGCTCCCCGGGCGGGCGCTGAGGGGAGTCGCCAAATCGAATTACCCATGTCATATAGCCTAATTTACACCGTTGCTTTCGCGTTGATCCCTTTGAAGAGAATTGGATCCGATGCTTGTTATTGTTGCGTTGATTGGGGAAGCACTCGTAACGAAGCTGCAACGCTTAAATATTTGGTTTAGTCAGAGCAAGTGACCCACTCTGCACAAAACATTTATTGAATACATTGCACTTTTTTCCGTACCATCTGCCCGACGCGCTTCTGCTCTTCCGGCTATTTGTTATCGCTGAAGATCTGTGTATTTAGAGATACTAATGCCAAAATGTTGTTTATCGAGGAGCCCCCGAAAGATGGGTCGGGCTACGTCCATGTTTAAGTGGAAGGCAGTTCTTGCATCACAGCTGTAAGAAGGCACACTCAACTGGGGCACACTCAACTAATGTGGTGGTCAGTGTCGAGCTCTTATGTGGGTGGAAAAATAAGTAGGTGCTGAAGTCCATCAGCGAGACATGTCCATGTAGGCAAGACATATGCATCCACACTGATTGAACAAAATAAAATCTATGAACACACAGGCCCTTGCAGCTAAGGATTTTATCTTCATTCCCGAGAACAAAGTTGTAATAGCCAGAGGTTAATTTAAAATCTTTCTATTCTGTTTTTCTTCTGTGTTGTACAGGGCATAATCCACTTGTTGGAATTTAGTAAGGCTTAATTGTTTGCAATGCTCAAAGTCTTTGGAACCATCACAAACCTACACAGAGCAGTCACTTTATACAGCCCTATATCAACGGACATAGAATCGTCGGCTTGTAAGGGTCACTTGCTTAAGAATCATACAGTGTTGGCCAAATGATATTCTTGCTAGGAGATTGCTATATTTGTGAGAAGTCCCCATGTTCCTGTTGAATTTGTGTAATTTCAGGCGATGAGATATCTGAGTACATCCACTTGCCCCCCATATGTCTGATTATTTTAACAGTTTAAGTGCAGGTACATATTGCCATGCCACACCTAACCAATGGCAAATGTACAACACATAGTGAAAGTCTTTAAAAAAGACAAGTACAGATTGCTTTTGTTTGTAGGGTCATGACCTGAGTTGTAATACAAAGCTTTGGATCTGTCACATTTTTACAGGCATAACTGACATGGCTGTTGTCAAAACGTTTTAGGTGTGAGTTATTCCTTGTTTTTGAGTTTTGGCTGAACTGTATGTTTTGCCTTATCCTCCTGTGCGAAATGCTTGAATCTCTAAATATGAACACGGCCCTTTTTTTCCCATTTCACAAGCGCTCTCAGCGCGCTGATCCAGCGTCGATCTCTGTCAACAGCGAAGTGGCCCCGTTTCTCTCATTCAGTGCGACCCGACTTTCAATGATCTGCAGGGATAGTGTTTATCCATTAATCCCTTTTGTTAGGTGGAGTGATCCCTTTGGTCTGCGCGGGCAGATGCTGTTGAGAGTGCCGCATGTACTTCAAACGGCTTTGATCTCAAAACGATTTTCATTTGTGAGGGGTAAAGCGCAACGTGCGTGCGTCACCTTCAGTTCTGTAAAAAGAGCCTGTGTTTAAGGAAAAAACTACTGAAAACCTGTTGAAAGTCACATTGGAAACATGGTAATGCTTTATCTTAAGGTTACATTAACTAACCATTAATAAAATGTTATTATCATTTATTAATGTTATTAATGATAATTGATTTTTGCCGTACCTGTTATTAACATTAATTGTTTTAAAGTGCGTCTCCTGAAGTAGGCACTACTTAACAACACACATTGATCAGTTAATGCTGCAAAGTATTAGAAATGCTGTTTTGTAGTGACTGTTGTGAAGTCATCTGTGAGGGATAAAGTATGTATTCTTCAGAACAGGTACTGTAATAAAAGTTAATAATGATTTGAATGATACATTAAATGAATAGTAAATTAATGGGACCTTGTTGCAGACAAAATATTTTAAAAAATCAATGCAGAGAGAAATTCGAATAAAGGGCCATGTTAAATTGAACCTAATCTGACTCACCCAGTGATGCAGAACTGCTAACACTAATGGTTTCTCTGTGCACAAAAAATATTCTCCTGAGTTATAATCTGGAAACTGTCATAAGGAGATACACATGGATTGAATCTAAGCCATGGTCTTTGGGAAATGAACCTGCAAACTCCACAAGTCATGTCTAATCAATAAGTCGATGTCTTCAAACATTACTTCTATAAAAAAGTACAAATGAAGATGATGGCATTATGGGAGGTTTAAACACGCACTTTGGCCTTTAAAAGGCTGCTCAGATCTCTGGGTGGGTAACGATGAGCCATGTGCAGAACAGAAGAGAGAGAGACACTTTCCAAGTGCAGTTGGAGTCTTCAGAACAGAATAACCAAGTTAATTAAGAATAACCAAGTTTATTAAGTGTACAACAGTACTAACAATTTCTTCTTTGGGGATAGTGCAGGCTCCACTCTCCAGAACAGAATAACTTCGTTTAGTGCAATGGACTGAACGTAGACTCAGCCTGCACTATCCCCAAAGAAGAAAATGTAAGTCCTATTATACACTTAATAAATAAGTATGGCTGAATAACTGAACTATGACAATATATTTGCACTGAACAGCTTGCATAATGGTTGTGAATCATGGGCCATTGAGTGATCTATGCTAAAGGAAACTGCCTTTTTTTTTTTTTGCAAAGGACTGGGTTCAGCGTTTTGTGCTCTTAAATCCAAGCAAGGAACTAAAGCAAGGTTTACATGTAGCCACATCTCATGATACAACTTCTGGCAGGTGCCAAAGAGCGACATGAGACAAACAAATAAAAAAGCAACGAAAGAAATTTAATGTTTGCTTAGATTTGTTACTCAAAGTTAAAGACATGATGCATTGTGGGGAGAAGCTGTCATGGTGTTGCATTCTGCGGCTCTGGGTCATGTTCCTCTCCCTCAGCTCAGTGAGGAGTGGAGCAGGAGCACCCAAAGGCAGGTTTCTCAGGGACTAGTTGGCGCAGTGCCCCTCTGGACCTGTGCAGCTTCTGCGACCTGAGGGCAACTGCCAACTGGTCCTCAGCATTTCCCCAGGCTTTTGGAGTGTCGCATGGCATCATGGTTCATATGCAAATATAGTGTTTGAGAAAAGACCTGTTCACCTTATACCCACAGCAATCGATAATCACCCATGCTGATTGCATGGCCGTTGCTCCTCCTACATTCACATGTCAAATCGTGCTGCGAATATCTAAAGACATTTATCTGTTTTTCTGAGGAGGTCTCCCTGGGGTTTAATGGCAACGTTGTTAGAATAAATGTAAAATGATCAGGTGAGGTGGTGTTCCATTTGCTATTCAGCAAGCCATCTTACATTCACCGTTAAGAAGGGAGGACATTGATATTAGTTCAAGTTTTTTCTATTATTGTATTATAGCCTGATAGCCAGCCTGCATTTTTCCTGCTCTTAAAATAAGTGTTGGGAACAATAACTAACATGTTATGGCTTTGTGTTTGCTAGCGTAACCGCCAGCTGCTGCCAACAGAATAAAAACAGAGTAAGCATTAGTAGTGTATGTTTGTCATTTGGCATTGGCAGATAAAATCAAGGTAGGCAACTGTATAGATGCGACATGGTCCCTTGGTTGCAGTAGGGTCAGCGTGGGGGACAAAATTGTTGACCAGAAACTGCGTTAGCCTGCGCATGGTGGCTGTGTTGTTTAAGGTCAAAGGTACGTGTTAGCTTTTCGTGAGGGGTAGGTGTTACTGTTCATCTTTGCCCTGTTCTTTGCCTATGCCAAGCCCCTGCCACAATGGGCCGTCTGAACAAACAACGATTTAAGCTGGCTTTTTAAAGGAATACCGTTACAGTCTGTGGTCTCATCAACATGGCCCCCCCGCTGTTTGGAAAGAACTCTCCCTGCTGCGCAGTTCCCCAGCTGGGGTTAATGTATGTTGTGTCACTTGGCAATTCCCAACTGCCAGGATAAGAATTCATCAGTTACCCACAAACCAGTGCCCCAAACACATATGCAGAGCCGCTCTGGTACAGACACACAACGTGGCCAATTAGGGCCGCGGTAAATGAATCTGTTGCAGGTGAACTCTGGCCTGGGAGTCGTGTTACTCGAGCAGCTGAGCTTCACAGCTGGGCAGCAGATATCCTGGCCGACCTCTGGCCTGCACTGACACCGCTCCGACAGCACGGGTCCTGGGGCCTGGCGAAGCGGCTTATGGCGGTCCTGTTTTGTCTGCGGGGCAAAGTGGTAATAGAATCCAGACTACAGGGTTTCCGGAGGAGTGGTGAGGTACGATGCTGAGCAGAGCACCTACAGCTACTGCTGCAGCTGTTTAGCAGCATAATGCACTAGCTCTCTTCTTCTTCTTCTTCTTCTTCTTCTTATTATTATTATTATTATTATTTTTATAATTTTTTTTAATTCAATTAATTCATTAATGATTTGACCGATACTCAAATTCAGATTGAGTCACAAGACTAACACAGCATGGTGTACTGCATGAATTAAATTATCTTTTAATTTATTATTATTATTATTATTATTATTATTATTATTATTTTATTATTTTATTAACTATCTTTAATTTTATATTTCATTTTGATTCCTGATCAAAACATTCTAGTAGGGCATTGCATTGACTGCCATTTTAATACTCATTTTGCTCAATAGCCTACCTGGTGTGCACACATGGGGCAGGGTGTGTGTGTGAGTGTGTGAGTGTGTGTGCGTACGTGTGTGTGCGTGTGAGTGTGCCGCAGGAGAAACAAGAGTAACGGAAACATATGCGCAGAGCAGCCAGAATTTCACGTAGGCATCAAGCCGGAAAATCGTTGGAATGAAACCATAACAGTAAAACATAATACCTAACAATTATCTTTTAAGAGCAACGTGCTTGCATCACACTAAAGTGAACGCAGAACCAGAGAATACTCCATAAAAGCCCCATTATATCCCCCCATCTCTCCATCTGTCAGGCGGGCAGCACACGGAGGGGCCGGCGCCTCATCCCTCCTGCCGTGGCAGCTCAGAGCGGCTGCAGGTCGCACCGCGGCTCCCCGAAACCCGAGCAGTAATGTTACCGCCGGGGCGCAGCCGTCACGGTGCTGCGGGGCGGACCCGCGCCCGCTAACCTGGCCCGGGTTCGCGACGTGACTGAGTTTGACGCGCTGACCAGGATGTTTCACGGCATCCTCAGGGGTCCCTCGGCCACTGCACGCAGAGTTGTTTTTCACATGGAGGCCTGAGGCCGTAATCGCGTCGAAAGAGTTACTTTTGCAGCGTAGCTTTTCAAAAATACAACCTTTTTGACAACGTGTGTTATTAATTCTCATCAAATATAATGTCTACCCATCAGGAAACGATTACATAGTTAGTATATTTTACAGATTTTAATATTTCAAAGAAGAATGTGGAAGAAAAGTGGCCAGAAGAAAAGTGCGGACTCCAAATGTACTTCACTCATAAGACAGGAAAAAAAGGCATGACGCTGAGACTCAAGTATATGGCAGAGGTGCGTTTGCTAAAATTCAGGTGCCCCTTATCATGGAAACGAGGGGGGAAATGGCACACAACCCCAGCTGCCGGAAATGCGTGGGCAATTAGCCAGCGCCCGCGAGGCCGCGTGGCTTTATTTCCCCATTAGAGCGGTGCAGGTGACTGGCTAAGGGCTTCAGCTGCGGGCTGGCAGTCATGTCTGCGAGGGCCAATCCCCACCCTCGGAGAACCACCCCCCCACCCCCCCAAAATGAGAAAAGAAACCCAACCTCCCTTAGTTTCTCCCAAAAACCGCCCAAAGTCAAGTGGCCTGTCACTTTTACTGAACGCCCAAAGCCGAGAAACTTACACACGATCTTTTCATTGAAATTTAGGCATAATTGTTATTCTTAGCAATAAGATGATCAGCTTGCACAAATAATTCATGTTTGCATTTTGTAAGCATTATACTCTTATGCTCTTGTACTCGTATGTTTTTGTTAAAAGTCAGGGTTAAATTATAACTGCTTTGACATGAATGAGCAGTTTTTTTTCTGGGAATGTCTGAAGAAGAGGATGGTGTATTTTGGCTAAGTGGGATTCCTTTTCCCCCATCACGGTGTGCATGCTGTGCAGCTATACGCATGGGCTGTGTTTCTGTGTGTAAAAACAATGGGCCTTCCTCTCTCGTTAAGGGCTGCTCAATGCAGCCTCAGCCTCTGTCTGATTTTTTAATTTCTGCATCTTAATCGTTTGTAACGTTTGCCTGTAATTTGCTCAGCAAGCACCGGGAAATAATATCATGTTGCTAAAAATGGTTTACTTGTCTCACTGCAATTACGAACAAATTAGACATTAGCTGGGAGCATTTAGCTACGATTCGTAATAACCTTTTGTGATTAAAGAAGCGGCGCATTGCATTTCCGACATGCTGAAAGGCTGGTGGGCCCTGCCGCTCTGCGTGTGTGTGTGCGCGCGTGTGTGAACAGTTTGGGTGTGCACAGTGTGAGTGTGTGTATATGTGTGTACACAGACATATGTCTGCACATGTAAATATGATGTCATATCATGCTCAAATGACCGTGCTTACAAACTGCTGTTTTATTTGGTATATCTAAAATATAAAAAAGATTCTCCACATTCCCTAAATCATCTTTATCTTAATTTACTCAGCTTTGCAATTCCAGCAAATAATAGTAACTTAAAAACGTCATTGTTTGTAGAAGAAGTGTCAAAGTGAAATTGGGAGGGAACTAAAAAGCTACATAGGGTTTGAATTTCAAAGGACTTTTTCTTCTGTCTAATGGTCAAATTCAAACTAACAGCAAAGTGTTTTGCCCTCAACAATGAGTGAGTAATATAAACGTGCATTACAATTTTAAAAAATATTAGACAGCATTTATTTATCAATCTTCACTACCACTAAGCTAGTATCATTGTTTAAGTATTAAAAAAAATGCGCGTAAATGTAGTTAACAGTTTCACACTTTAAGAGTAGGTTGAATCTGGACCTAGAGGTCACTGGGATCAAACGGTTGTGTGTCAGAGGCCCCCCTGTTTAAAAAGGCTAAAGAGGTGCTCTTAAAGAGCAGTAACAGTGCGTCAGTGTCACTCTTACATCATTAAAGGGCTATAAATATCCCCAAAAACAGCTGGAGTGTTCAGCTCTCCAAACACCACAGCCGCCCCGTTTTCAGTGCCCCCTTTTGTGAATCGGAAAATGAATTCTGCAGGAAGCTCTGCCGAGGTCCTGCTGCTGTGAATGTTTTAAGCCGTTGTGACAGGAGGTTAGATATGGGAATGCGCCCGTCACAAGCGCCTTCAGTCCCCCCCCCTCGAGGCTTTTTCGTTTACTGGGTTTAAGTCCGCTCTGTGGGGCCAGTCAGAAAAAAAGGCAGAACTCCCTTTTAAAGCTCCAGTTTGACTGGAAAACACAGTCCATTCCATGGGGTTCATTGGCCTGATGGTTTTAGCATCAGGAAACTGAAAGGACCTGTAGTGAGAGCAGGGGTATGAACCTGTGTGTGTGTGCGTGTTTGTGCGTGTGTGTTTGTGTGCGTGTGTGTGTGTGTACGTGTGCGTGTATGTGTGTCTGTGCACGAGTGTGAGGGTCTGTGAGAGTTTCTTCCAGATACATACATCAGTTTGAACACTTTTGTACGTGTGGTTGTGTTTGTGTGTTTGCCACCATAGGCGTATTCTCAGTCACCGTCTTCAAGTCAGTGCAAAGCTTTGCACCCTGGTTCAGAAAAAAATGGGATTGGTATTGATTTTGGTCAGACGACTGTCATGCGCGCTTGGTACAGATATGGAAAGGGACCCTTATTAGCTGGACTAGCGTTGCGTTAATCTCCCGAAATCGGCGGGGGAGGCAGCTCTCCCCCCATCCTCTCAGCTGGCTGGCTCTCCGCACTTAGCTCACAGTCGTTAAGTGGTTCACTGATAAAAAATAATGCAATTGACTGTTTGTTACTGGCACTAATGGGAGCCGAGAGGAACTGGGCTGAATTTTAAGGGATGCAGGAGAAAGTCAGAGAGAAAGAGCTTAAGCTCCTCTCTTCAGTAATGGGAGTGGATCTGATCTTCCTGTTGTCTCATTCCACTTCAGTAAAAAGAATTTATACACACACACACACACACACACACACACTCACATACACATGTGTGTGTGTACGTGTGTGTTTATGTGTGTGTAGAAAGTGAATAGTCAAATATCAAAAGTTATTAGACCTCAGTACAAGGATGCATTTATTAAATTATTTAATTCTGTAGCAGGTGGCTTTACCCAGGCTTATTCATACATATAAAGCTTATTAATACATATTATACAGCTGGATATTTACTAAACTCACTCTGGTTAAGGATATTCCCCACCTAGGGTTCATACCTGAAACCCTATGGTTTGTATACCAGTTCCCTCATTGGTACACTTTAATTCCCTATGATCATGGGAAAAGGAACAAATGGTGTAATATCTAGAATCAGCAGCTGATGTAGTTGTATGTAGTTGTATGGTAGGACCCACTTTTAATATATATTTACTCAATGGTTCTGCTTTTAGACTGATAACCGGTCAAATGAAAAAAACATCCTTAAAGTGGTTTCCAGCTCATTCACTGATATTTGGGAATGATAGTTGAGAATATCAGTTGAGATATTATGATTGCCTGGTCAAACTGTCCATCACTCACCAGGGCCAATGCCTCCACCTCTCTCTGTTAATGTGTCCACATTTAACGAGTGATGCTTTGTTTCAGATGACACCCGCTGGTAGATAAGTTGCCCTATGTAAATGTGTCTTCCAAGCAAACAAACAGAACTCAGAATATCAGCTTACTTCAGTTCAATAAAGGTGATTTCACCTGGAATTTGGTGGAATAATGAGGTGATAAGGTGGTATAAAGGCCAGCAGAACAAGACAGGGGCAGATTAGCACTGTTCTGGTCTGTTTGACTGGCAGAACAGTGTGAGGGACCTTCTGTTTAAATTCTGGAGGCTCCAAAGTGCTTGCAGCACAGACAGCCAGATGTATGGAAATGTGTGGGACCTTTACAGGCTGGGCTTAGAAGGATGGCTGTCATGGCATAAGGAAGAGCCAGCGCTACAGTGTGAGGCTTTGATTGACACTCGACATGGGAGGGGATACATCCCACACAAAGCCACTGACCCTGGATCAGTCCAGGCCACGAACCTCAGGAGCCACTCACTGCACTTGCAGTTCTTCCAGGCCTGCAGCCCTATAGGTGAAGGCAACTATTCAGTAAGCAAGCGTCTTGTTTTGGAGACCCACAAACCCACACTGACCCACAGTCAGTAAGTATGCAAGAAGGGAGTGACCTCTCAGCCCAGATTCAATGCGCTTTGTCCTTCACTTATAATAATGAGGGTGTTCCTTTTTTCCAGAGCAGACAGAAGTTGCCCTGTAAGCGCTGATCTGGGATAGGTTTCTCTGTTTAGCCTACAATGGTTAATGATAGAATTAAGGCAGGGGAAATCTGACCCTTGATCAGTACCTGGGGGCAACTTTTGCCTTAGTAGCTGCTGAAATGAATGTTACGTGTCTAGTTAGGCTCAGAGGGCCAGTTGTGCTTACTTTAGTCTATGGAATGGCAAAGATGAGAAGAGTACTGTGGTGAGACTGAGCGCTGGCCTTACTGTTTTTTGGAGCACCGTCAGGGTCCTCGGCACCCTCTGTGTGCGGGACACAAGGGGGTGAATGGCGGTCAGGCCGTAGGGCAGAGGGCATTAAGGAGGGATGCTCCTTGAACGCCGCCGGTCAGGGGTTTCAAAACGGACTTGCCCTCGATGTTCCCCCCCCGGGCAGGGCCCCGTGTCATTGAAGCGGAAGCAGGAAGTGTGCCCCGCTCTCATTAGCTCTTATTACACACCTAATAGGAGCTCAGCAACAACGCGGGAGAGAGAGGGGGCCCCTGTGCCCCGACTGCGAAAATGTATGCAAGAGTAATTGTGTCTCTCCGAATAAATTACCCTCCCCCCCCACGTACACATACACTATGTACATATTTTAATGCTCCCTCGCCACTGTTTGCTTGTGCAATTAGCGGAAGACGGAAATCAGAGCCACCCCATCCTTCCGAGCGCTCCGCCCGCTCTGATGTCGAGAGGGAGCCGCTGCTCTGCATGTGCAACCTGAGAGAGGAGCCGCGTTTCCTGGCGGAATCTCACCCCGATGCAGCGCTTACGCACCCCTCACAAACAAAGCTCTGCCGCTTCTTTTTTAAGCCGCCAAGTGGTGGGATTTTTGACTTTGTCAGGAGTGAGGGCGCGTTGTGAGCTGGTGAGAAACTCATGAAAGTAGCTGATGAATGGGGCATGGTGGAGAGAGAGAGAGAGAGGGGTGGAGGAGAGATAGACAGAGAGTGAGGAAGTGAGAGAGATGGGAAGAGAAAAAGGGGGAGAGAGGGAGAGAGAAAAAGGGGGAGCGAGACTGAGAGGGAGGGAGAGACTGGAGAAGAAGGGGAGAGAGGGACAGAGAAGGAAAGAGGGAGGGTGGGCAGCTAGATTTACGGCTGTTTATTTGATTAACACGGTGGCCTAGGGCCAGCCAGTAGATGATTTTTAAGTGTCGCATTTGTATAAACAAGGTGACGGCGTTGGGCTCATTAATCGCGCGGGGCTATCCATTCTCAGGGAACGAGTAGGGCTGCAGCCGTTAAAGGCATCACGGTCGCTCCCCGTTCCCACCCCTGATTAATGCCCGTGCGACACGCCTGTACGTCTTCGCCAGCCTCGCAGACTGGGGGGGAGGGTGGGTTGTGGTGTCAACCTCGCAGGTGCTCTCTGGAGACAGGGGGTCAGGGAGACAGGCCCCCTGCCTTGTTTGGGCATATCACTTTACCCCAAAACAAACATCCAACTCAATCAGTCCGGGATTCGCTTGCCCGTAAAGCTTCCTGTTGGCCAGCATACAGGTTTCTTGTTGGCTGCACTTGGCATGTTACTATGCACTTGCTTGAAAAGGTCAGATGGAGTGAAGAGCTGTGTGTCTTCATTATTTTAATGTAGTATTAAAATGAAACACTCACAAAACTGAGAGGCAGTGCTATAAAGAAATTACTGCGATTAACAGTCATACTGACATTTACACTAACAGGAAAAAAAAAACAAGCACAATAATGGTAATACAAAGAGAGAAAGGTAGTAATATTCACAATAATAAGGATTTGTGCAGTATATGTACAGTGAAGTGAGCCCACAGCGTCCTGTTCATCAGCTGATTTCCTCTTCATCAGTGTCATAGTCTCAGTGTATGACGTCCGCTACCCTGCCACCTGTGGGTCCCTGAAGAGGTGGGCATTAAGCCCCCTGGAAGGGGGAGTTTGCGCCTTTTATTTATCATAATTATCACGCACAGCATCGACTTCAACCACAACCGTCGCCTGGTTCAGCTCCCAGCCTCTCTGCTTGCTGAGGAACTGCCGTCATGCTCGTGGCTCCTCCTGTAACATTTCACATGGATCCAGTGGCTGGCCTCACTGTTTGAGGTGGTGCTGTGAACCGGTGCGTCCACGTTTGTGGCCCAGGAGAGCAGACTGGCAGGGTGTGGGGTCCAGCATCACACACAGTGCTTCCTCCAGCTGCTGGGTGTAGAAATGTGTCAGACGGCACGTACTGCAGAGCTGGGAGAAAAGCCCCCTTTCATTTATTGGGTGTTTACTGCTGATTTACCAGCAGCGAAAAAAGGCACGGAAAAAACATCGATGCTCATTTTATTACATTGAGTGCGCCGTTTCACGGGCCGGCTCACGCGGGCGTGTAGACGGGTGGCGCTGCAATTAGCATAATTAAAATAATAACACTAACGAGCTTTCCGTGTCGATGGCTTGCACGGAGGAGCAGGAGCCTAATGCTCGGCACGCTGCCTCACCAGTTTCGCCTACCGTCTCTCGGCATTACCCATATTCTCACAGGCCTCAGAATTGCGCTAATGGTTGGGGGGGGGGTGCGGGATTCGGAGGGGTGGGGAGTTTCATGATGGTGAGAATTCAAAAATCGTAAAATCCTGTTGCGTTTTGTTTTGTTTTGTCTGAGACAAATCCTTTTTTTTCAGTGTGAGGGGAGTTTATTGCAAGTTCTTCATTTACGATTTTTATTACAAAAAATTGCAATCACCGAAGGACAGGTCTTTTATTTCAGCTGTAAGGGCAACAAAACCTACTAGAGCATCGCATGCTTATCC
This sequence comes from Megalops cyprinoides, assembly GCF_013368585.1. Classification (NCBI taxonomy): domain Eukaryota; kingdom Metazoa; phylum Chordata; class Actinopteri; order Elopiformes; family Megalopidae; genus Megalops; species Megalops cyprinoides. The sequence goes on from NC_050600.1 coordinate 24,982,930, forward strand.
TACCTCTTCCACATGTCGTGGGAATCAGTTTTATTTATTTTCTTTTTTGAAAATAAACAGAGTGTTGGCTACTCGTATGGCCAGGTTATAAACACTCAGGTATCCGGTTCATGCCTCAGTCGAGGTGCTGCAACTGTAGCAGGCTTGTTGGTGGATCACTTAACGTCTCTTCTCTGCAATATTTGCATTTGCATAATATTCTATGGCCTGGATAGATAGTACACGGTGCTTGCAATACCTAAATCATTTTCTTATGCTCGTAAGGAGGCTAAATTCATTCCATCTGCCGTGATTTATCACGCAGGCACGCATACACACACACACACACACACACACACACACACTCATTTTTCTGATATTCACAGCAGAATAGAATCACAGACTATAATGCAGTAATATTCCGCATAACTCTAGTACATTCGTTTTAGCTTTTTCTTTCTTCCTTCCTCTCCGTGAGAGCTCGTCTCCCGCTGTGAATTCATAACCTCACCGGTAAACCCTGCTTTTGTCTCTGCTTCTTCAGAACTCCTTCTCCAAGAATTAGCTTCCAACAGAATGGGTTACAAATGAGGTATTAAGCATTGGTAATAGGGGTTGAGAAAGGTCAGGCCTGTATTAATCAGGTGCCTTGGGAATATTTTACATCAGCAACAGACAGAAATCAGGCATGTTTCCAAAAGGCAGGTCGTTCTTCTGGAGGCTGGGGGGGGTGGGTGGGGTGAATTTAAACGAATTATTATTGTTGAATTGGACTTGTTCAGTACAAGTCTATGGTAGAATATGTAAAAAGGACAGCTGTTTGAGCTGAGAGGGACTGAGATGATGACTCGTTGGATCGATTTAATGATAGAACTGTTCTTGCTTACAAGCAGCTTGTGGGCGTGGTTTGACTTGTCTGCGTTCCTTACAACAGGATTGTACTTCTGCATTCGACTTCCCACATTAAAAGCAAGGCTGTTGTTGAGCTTAGCCATGTGTGTTTCATGCTCTATGCTGAGGCGAATACAGAGAAGCTGCTTTGAACCCTCAGAGAGAAAGGACTGCTGGCGGCACTTTCCCATGTCACGGTTCGATGCGGCTTGATGCGGTTCGATGCGGTTGGATATGGCAGGCAGATGAGGGTCGAATGGTACGCAGTGCTAAACTGGACCGCTGAGCTGCACTATAAGGGGAGAACTGGGTCCAGTGGTGGTGGGGTTGATTTAGCAGAGGGTGGGCAGGCCAAGTTTAGCTGACCTGGGAGGGCCCAGCAGACTGGCTTGATCGCACGGCGAGGCTGAACCAGTGTGACCCTTCGGCCTGGTACTGGATCTATGGCAGGCAGGGACTCTCGTCCGTGTGGGGGCTTGTGCCACTGGCTCGAGGAAGGCAAGACACGGAGAGGTGGTTTGATTGACAGGTGGTAGTGGTTTGGGTGCAGGGGGTGTAGGGGGCCGGGGGGGGGACTCGCTGGCACTGTCGGCAGCCAGCGAGACAGACGGGCCTTCTGGGGGCCAGCCAGTGCCAAATGTCACACATTGTTACAGAGGAGACAGTGGGGGAAAGCACAAAGGCAAGGAAGCTCAGACAATAAATGTGAGGACAAGGGGCCAAATCTCACAGCATTTCTCCGTCTCCCTCTCTCTCTCTCCCTATGTCACTTTCAACATCACCCCTTTCTCTCCCTCTCTTTCTCCCCCCTCTTCCTTCTCCTCATCCTCTCCTTCGCTCCCTCCCTCCGTCTGTTCTCCCACAGCGGTGTGGGCCTGGCCCGGGCGCACTACGAGAAGCAGCCGCCCTCCAACCTGCGCAAGTCCAACTTCTTCCACTTCGTGCTGGCGCTGTACGACCGGCAGGGCCAGCCCGTGGAGATCGAGAGGACCTCCTACGTGGACTTCGTGGAGAAAGACAAAGTAAGGCCTGCACTCACACATCGGGTAGAGGGAGGGGACAGACGGACAGGGGGAGGGTAAAAGCACGCTAACAGTGGATCGCAGAGACGTCCCCAGTTTTGGGTCCCTGCCCCACACATCCCATACACCCTTCCCTGAAACCCATTTACACAGACACCGTTCGGCAAGAGCCTGTAAGTGGTATTACCACTCCTAAAGATACAGCTCGGTGTTTAAACCCACGCACCCCTGAGTTCAGGGCTCTAAACATCACAGCACAGACCGCTGGTAATGCGTCCTTATTTCAAACTGCAAGGCAGCTTTTTTTTTTTACATTGCTGTCATGTGTGTGTTTGTGTAAAGTACAGTCACATTTGGCATTAAAATCTGACCTATCATGCTCTGACAGTTAACTTCATATCGATAAAAAAAAAATAACAAATGAAAATCAATTTTAATCTGCCAAATGTCTCACCAAAACACATTTTAAATTACAGCGTATGATATATGGAAGCAGCAAGTCACATTTCATTAATGAAATTAAATTAGAGTCTTGCACCTGTGAGTAATTTCTTCCTTTTTTCAAAGTGTGGACAAATATGAAAGGTGAGAATAATGTTTTACACAGAGGACTGGATAAGAATACAAGAATACATATATATATATGTATTCTTGTATTCTTATCCAGTAGAATTATGCCGGAACTTATATGTACGTGTGTGTATATACATCTTTCTATCTTTAATCCACTGCCGGAACTTAACATGTGGATAGATAAAACCAATATTTTCTGTCTGTATTCAGTAATACAGAAAGAGGAGTAAATTAAATCAGTGTAATACCTTCACCTTGAACAGCGATGTATTTTGTGGCTGAAGTGATGATTAATTACCACCTCGTTAGCTAATCATTCATTAAAAAAGATATACTCATTTTGATTATAGGGATGATTGCATTTACCTTAATAGTTAAATTAATTTTTTAATGAATCTAAATATGTAGAATGCTATCAGAATCAATTCTCAGGTTCTATAAGTGTGTATATATATATATATATATATATATATATATATATATATATATATATATATATATATGCATGAGACATAATATGCATATCTATATCTGTATCTACATATATGTATATATGTGTAATTACTCAGTAATTACACATGAATACAGATTAATTTCCAGTTGGTACAACATATTTAGTTTAATTTTGCTTCATTTCAAGAAGGTAAGATGTCTCAATACATGCAAAATTGACAACTTTTCACAAATTATAAGTTATATGACAGGATATCAGAGGCCCCTCTGTTAAAATATATTTTCTTGTTACCTTGTGCCACTACGCTATGATTCTTCATCCCAGCAACCCTTAGGGGGCAGTATAGCCCCCAGGGCTATTTCTCTGGAGAACTTAAGAGGTGTGACTTCTTGTGCTTGACCTCCCGTCCGATGCTTTAAATCCGGTAATAGGACATTTAAATAGCGTTTCCAGCTGGGGCGATCATTGTTGCCAGCGAGCGGGGAAGTGGGACACTTGTCTATGTCGGACGGAGAGGACAAGCCCAGTCAGGTCCAGACCAATTGTGTGTGCTCGTGATTGCTCCACCTCCTACCCTGACCCTTTACGTAACGTTCAAACTTACTGCAAAAAAAAAAAAAAAAGTTCCGTTATTTTACATTCCGCATTTTATTCTTCCTGTTTCCACTCCCTCAAAATTCATACACGCGAACCCAGCTGCCTTGGTGTGTCACAAGGTCACTGAGCCGTGCACAAAAGAGATGTCTGTTAACGACTTAATGTAGCACTTGTGCGGTTAATTATGTTAGCGCTGTTAGAATCAAGCACGTGTGTGCAATATGAGCGGAAGGAGAGGAGCTGACTGGCATTGGGAATTGAATGCAGGGTTGTCTGTAACAGAAGCAGGTGTGCTGGTACGTGAGTGAGGGGCTCAGATGCGTCTGTCCACTGCAGTTGTCATAGCTGTTTCGGTGCTATCATTTTTAGATGTTGGATTGCTATTCATTTAGTTCACAAAAAAAAACCCTTCAGACTTTGAATTCAAACACATGCGGTGTCACTGGAGTGGAGTATAACCCCGAACAGGAAGGTGTTTTTTTTTTTATGGAGGCCGCCTGCCAATTGCGACACTTGAAAGCGTGCTTACGAAAGTTCACAGCTAATTGACCCAGTTTTTACGTGTCGCAATTGCTGGCGGCTTCGGAACATCTGCGCCATTCGTGCCTAATTTTCCATGCTTTCTTGCAAAAACGGCCAGAATGTAAATCCATCAATACTCAAATTCCAATTCACAGCTCCAAAATTTGTCCTGATGTGTTCACAACATTTTAGGTCCATATATATATATATACATACATATATATATATATATATATATATATATATATATATATATATATATATATATATATATATATATATATATATATATATTTATATAAACTTTTTTTTTCAAAAGGTGCAATGCATCTCTCTTAATCATTGGTGCTTGGATTATATTGTGGACTGGCTGCAGTATTTGGAGAGGAAGTTTTTTAGTGAAATCCTTAGTGAAAAGATTTTAAAGAGATTGAACACTTTGATGCAAAAAGACGTTGAGGAGTGCTAAGAGGGAGTGTAGTTTACAAAGTGATTATCCATTGGATTTGTGAGCTGTGTGACAGGGGGCTAAAGCTAACCAGTGGTGGTGTACAGATACGGAATCGGTCTTGGGCATTCTGTCTGAAGTAGCATTATGATAAAATGATAAAATGACTGAAAAAATGTGTGAAGTCTTCAGGTATATTCTCTTACTCTTACACTGACTTATCTGTGCTTTTTATCTTTTCAATTTTTTTCTTGTATATTTGTCATTTTCTGAATCTTTATTGCCTAGAGATCCCTGTAAAACCCAATACAATCTGTTTAGTCTGGTCCTCGTTAACTAACAAATACTCAAGCTGTCAGATTAATTCATAAGGTGTACGGGATAGCATTTAGCATGTTTTTTTTTCTCTCAAGAATGCTCCATTCAATTTTAGCCTAGTTCCCTTACCTGCTGGAATGGGTGCGGGGGCTGTTTTAGGAAGAGGACACAAGGGGCTGCTTCGCCCCGCCTCTCCCGCCAGCTCACTTCTCTCTCCACCTCTGTGTCCCCTGTGCTTCTGCCAAGCAGAGTGGGAAATCTGGTCCAGCACAAGAAATGCAGAGGAGAGAGAGGGAGGGAAGGTGTGTGTGTGTGTGTGTGTGTGTAGGTGCACCAAAACACACACTACAGCCTGTCGCACCCTCGTTACAAGCAAAAGTCAGTCAGGGCGGTCAGGTTTTTGTGCACCCCATAGTGTAAAATGCGCTGGGCAGCAGGATGGAGCAGCTGGTAATTCATACGTTGAGAGGAGAGATGGGGGGTGGGGGGGTAGACGCAGATATTGAAATTCCATGCCGCACTCCACGGAGAAGCTGAAGCGGGCTTCAGAGCGTGTGAGCGCACCAAAACAGAGGTGGCTTAGCGGCCTCACAAGTGTAATTCAATTGAAGTAACTGTCAGGATTATCCAGCGGCCTTATGGGATATGAAAACCCTGTATGATAATGTTTGCTGCTCAATTCGGGGGCTGAAGTTTCAGAATCTCTGAAAGTGTGCTGACTGTTTTTTTCCCCATACTCTGTTGGATTTGTGATCGATGTTTAATGATGTGGTGAGGCGAGGAGGTTAGGGATCAGTTGCACCCCATCGGAGCAGTTGGATTTTAACTCTTTATCTGCCACTTCACTGCTCCTCACCAGTTTTTATTAAAGGGAACCCATACTATACTTGACTAAGGCTTGCACATGACAGATTTATTGTTTAATCACTAAAAAAGTAACTGATCTATTAAATATTAAATAAATTATATGCTTATAACATTAAAAAAAAACAAAATGGTTCCATTTTGTCACAGGACAGCCCTGCAAGCAGGCACCCAGTGTAAGACATCAAGGTGGCTGTCCGCACAAGGAAGTTTACTGATAAGACTGTTTCCATGGCAATGTACATCATTTTCAAGATCTTTCATCATAGATCCTGAAGCACTTTACCCTCTGGTGCATTGGAAATGTGTGTCACCGAAATGCTGTAGCAACAGTCACCGGTCTCTTCCCTTTATTGTAACATCACAGCCTGTCGGATGCAGCGCTCATTAATGGATCTGTGACTTTATTACATGTCACAGCTGCAAAGGTTTCAGGTCGGAGGCCCCTGTCTGCACAAGGGTGACGGATGAGCCGTTTCTTCCTCACCCTCTGGCGTGATTCTGTGGCTCCCCTGATCACGCTTTCCCCCGTCGCCCGTCGCTGTGGGTATTTCCCTGCGGCCCTGGATGCTGGCTTTAGACCTTCAGTCCCTGACATCTGCCAGGATTAAGGCCCGGCCGCCGCATCTGGACGCGAGCGCGATGTTTGATAGGGGAGGATTTCCGGGGATGAAACAAAATGAAGGGAGGCAGCTGCGGCCTTTTCAAGGCCCGTGAGGGGGCAACCTGATTACTCTGCGCTTAATGATGATGTCACACAGGTGGGGGGCGTATATGTATGTAGTGGAGGTCAGGTCTCTTCGGCAAATTGGAGGAAGGGGTTTCTAAGGTTTGTCTTTCTTTGTCTTTGCCAGGAATACAATGGGGAGAAAACCAATAACGGCATTCACTACCGGCTACAGCTCCTGTACAGCAACGGTAAGGCTGCACTCTCCGGCGGGACCCAGGGTCTCCTCATGTCTCCGGGAATAAATGAGGCTGAGGCACAGGGGAACGGGCAGAAGATGAAAATCGCAGCCTCCAAAACAGAAGAAATAATCCTTTTTGCATTTGCATCAGGATTTGAGAACACCAAATCCTGTGTTCTTTTTTTTTCCCCAATGGGAAAATACAAAAAAGTTTTTTTTTTTTTTTTTTAAACTTGTGACGACGACAGAAAATGAGTACGTGCCAAAGCGAGTCTGGTCGAATATGTCTCTCATTAGGACTTTGTTGATTGTGCCAGTAGGGAACTTGGGGTTTGAAGGAAGTGCAAGTGCAAACAGTTCTGGGAACAGTTGTTTCTTCTTGTACTGATCAAATATTGGCCTTAAAGGACACCGGGGGCTTATCCAGTGTTCACCTTCGAATTCCCAGTAATGTGCATGTCTATACAGAGCCTGAAATGATGACTTCTGGAATACAAGCCAATGAGAATTTGAAAATGAATCCAAAGATAAGTGTTTATGAGAGCATACAAATGTGCACATTAAGTCAATAGGCCCTTGCAAAGTCCAGCCAAGCACTTTCCCTGGGATTTCCTTTCTCACAAAACCAAAAACCTTAAACCCCATTGTTTAAAATGCTCCAGAAAAACAACAGTAAACTTGGCTGCATAGGGGTAGGGTGTAGTGTAAGAGGATTACAGTGCCACTCCAGAAGGGAGTCTGCCTCTGTCTGCTCTCATTATTGGAAGTCTCCAAAAGCCATTCGCACCCCTCCTTGCCCCCTGCTAATGGAGAGAGGCAATAATGACAGATACCTGATTTGTTTTTAAATTTGAATCCCTCATTATCTTGGAGGAAGAGAAGGCAGGGCGTTGGGGAAAAATGTATTTTGTGTGTGTTTGTGTGTGTGTGTGTGTGTGTGTGTGTGTGTGTGTGTGTGGGTGCAGGGGACAGGGTTTATAAATAATAAACAGCTGTAGAGTAGGGTACTGTTTGTTTTTGCTGTGAGAAGTGATTGTTGTTGAACAGCTTGGTCTATATAGCAGGCCTTACAGACAGCATGGAAATGCTATGGGGATGTGGGTAATGACAGAATTCATTTCTAAGAGATATTCGGCAAACAGTCCCTCCTCCGTTTGGGCTGTGAGGACTGCATTTGCATTTGCTGGGGATGTTTATATTGTCGTTTGGAGGAATGTATTTAATTTAGCAAAACGGGTGATTAAATCCGCCCAGCCCTGTTCCCTGTGAAATATGACATTAACCCAAAACAGCTGCTTTCGGAGCCGGATGAAAACGTCCGAAAGTCGAATCCTCCCAGCAACGCGTCTAATCGCTTAAATTGGTTTCGTAAATCAAAGCCAAATGACTCCCAGCCGGCTCTTAATGTTCTCACTACATCGTCGTGGCAATGTAGAGCTGTGCTGAAGCACGAGCGTTCTTCCGAACGTCAGGTGCCAAGCGGGATCCTGCCCTTTGCTCTGTTGTAGAGTCTTTACTGTATTCCAGAGGTCCTCTGCCAAACCTTTGTTCTGTGGGCTGCTGGTCTGAATGGGGGGGGGGGGGGGGGGGGAGTGGAGGGGTTTAGGGGCTGGCTAAAAAAACACAAGGCATACGCTGGCCTTCTCATGACAGACCAGAGTGATTTTTAAGTGGCTCCTGTTACTTTACAGGTGCCTCCATTGTTGCCAGCTGCCCCACTGTTCACCTGTACTGATTTTGGGGGCCGTGCCCCTCTCTTTGCAGGCATCAGGACGGAGCAGGACCTGTACGTGCGGTTGATAGACTCCATGACCAAACAGGTGAGTGTGCTGTCCTGACCACAGCGTGGGCTGACAGGGTTGACGAGCTGCATTCAATTCCTAAAAGCTGCAGGTTCAGCTTCTGAGGGGTGGGCGTGGCGGGGTGGGTCGCTTGGGATACCTCCTGTGTCATGCAGCTGTGATAAGATTGTCTTTTGACACAACCTGTCCCACTCTGGATTTGAACCCACAGCTGCCTGCTGTACACCTTTCCTTCCTCTAGAATGTGCCATTTGCTGAATTTTTCATCTGTCTGAATTTTTGTCATCGAGGCATCAAGAAAGGGTGGATACTTTGCATGTACTTGTCTGGGCCTCTTAAATAACACAAATCTGTGGATGTTGTTAGTCAATTATTTCAAATTATTAAGTAGGTTTGGTTATTTGTTTGAAGTCCTCTCTGAGTAAACCAAACACATGTCCCTGGTTACAGGTGTTGCAGAGTATTTCATGCTGTTACGACATATCCCTCTGTCTGTAAAAGTTAGTAACAGTTGTAATGCACGTCTGTGCGTGGTTATAAATAGTTATAACTGCATCCATGACACTGTTATTAAGGTGTTATGTCTGCTGTGTGAAACACCCTAAAGCAAACTGTAAGCGACGATTCAACTATTGCCCACTGTCCTGCATCATGGACCTTCAATTGAAGCTGTATAGTGTTTTTTCCATCGCTGTAACACATGGATTCTAACTAGCCACAGGCAAGAAAAAATGTACATGTACATGTGCAGCATTCTATATGGAAACTTTTTTCTGTACTCATTGCTCCCATGAAGCTCATATTTATTCTAATTATAAGATGCAGTGTTATGTATGTGACCTGAAAGGTACCATTTGCTTCAGTTTTACAGATTTATTGATGAAAAAATACTGAGGTGACAATGAATCTGAACTCATGGTACCACTGGCTTATTAATGCACACGCACAACACACATGGCTGTGGTTCTTAAATTGCTATCATTTAAGATATTAAGCCATTTCTTAAGTGACAGCTAGATGTATGCCTCTTATTGCACATCCAAATTACCAAGAAGCTTAGAAAAGGACATACATTTTTTCAGAACTTACATTGCGTTCGCGATTTGCGTGCCATATCAAACAGTAATAACATCTTTTGATCTGTTATGAATTATTTTTGGCGTGAGAACAGCTAAATGCTCCATCGTCAGTTGAACCTGCCGCTTAATTTCTCATCAGCGACGGTACAAAAGGCATTTTGCTGGTTGATTGTGTAACGCAGGTTTGTTGGTTGAGACAGTGCCTCCTGCCACACAAAAAGCAATTTAGGGAGATGCGCTGGAAAATGATCAATTTAGCATGACTTGGAGTTTAATGGAACCCAGATCACACACATTCAGGGCAGGGCCTGCTGCCTTTATGAAAGCAGGCGATTGAGGAAACAGTTTGACCTGCTAGCAGCCTGTGAGAACTGATGCTTTTCTCTCTCTCTCTCTCTCTCTCTCCCTCTATCTCTCACTCTCTCTCACTCCCTCTTTCATTCTCTTTCAATAGAAGGAACACAAGTTATCTTTGCTCCCTCTCTCTGTCTTTGAAGGACACAGAAGTTCTCTCACTTACTTCCGCTGCCCTTTCGAAGCAACATTTTGGACTGGACAACACCTCTCCTTGACAGTTATTGACAAAATTCTACACCCTAGCACTGGCCCCAGACCCCCCTAAACCCTTGGCAAGCTCAGGTGTTTGTATGGTGTGGCAGTGACTAGTTTACTTCACACAGCTCATCTCACCCCTGCTCATTTCACTTAAGTGTTCCTGTCCCCTAGTCCAGACTTGGCTGCAGATGGTGGTGGGCCTGTGTTCTGAGCACTCAGCCTTTGGAAAGGTCCATTTTGATGGTGGTGGTGCCCTCCTCATGGCAACTTGCGCATCAAGGTTTCCAGACATCTAATTGTCAGAGAGTCCTTGTGGTCAGAGACACCATGCGGTCACACCCCACACAAGACTTCCAGACGCAGGCTATTTTAAAACAATCATAGGGCTTTGTTTTGTTCCCAAAATCTGACTGGAGATGTTTCACAGTTAAGCTTCCATTGGTTCTGGGGAGTGTCCTTGTGCCAAATGAAAACGCCCTCATCTATGTTGGGGGTAAGCTACAATTCAAAAGAACTGTCAGCCATTGACCACACCTTGCTTTTTTCCCTTCTCAATGTAACGGTATAAGCTCTATTTCTGTCAGGCACTAGTCAAGGGATAATGAGTTGCTGGGGTTTTGCAGCGATAAGCCCCGTGTCTACCACTCTAGTGGCACCTCCCCTCACCCCGGCCCCCCCTGCCCCCCACATAGACCCCCAGTAGGCCCCCACGGTAACTCACACCTCTCCTTGTCAGCCTGTCAACAATCGATATGGCAACCTGCTGCTCGACAAAGCGTCAGCCCTAGAGACCAATCAATACCCTTTAATGTAGCTACAGCGGCTGCGCGCTCCTGACAATAATCCCCACAAAAACAACAACAGCAGCAGCAGCAATGGTGCGCATCCCTCAAATACTTCCCCCCTGCCTCTGAGCTTTGCGTGTGAGGCTTAACATAACCACAACCACCTCCTTCAGTTTGTTTTTTCATTTCCTGGGAGCAACCAATGCAGGAGTGTGAGTGGGGTGGGGGGGCAGGCCCTGTGACCCATCCTTTCTCACCTCCCGTGCCTTGTGAACCTTGTGTTCTGCAGTGTGAGCTTCGCACGCGGGTCACGGGACACTAAATGCAGACTTCTGTGGCCCTTCAACCTCACACCCAGGAGTATTTATTTAGTTAACAGGCAGCCTTTATACGGGATGGCAATATGTTGCTTGCATGTTACGTCTTGTATTTACACAGCTGTGCCCTTACTGGTGTGAGAGTTTGTGCAAGACACCCAGGATCTGAACTCATGACTCCACGGTCACAGGTCACGTACCTAAACAGCGCTGCTGAATTTGGTTGTACAGAGAATACATGCTTTACTCATGTTCACAACAGGAAGTTTGAAGGTGTACGAAGTGATTGGTACATGCCAGTTAAACACGAGCTCCACCCACTGATAAAAGTCTGATTAACCCCCCTCCACCCACAGTGCACAGACTTACATTTTTAGTTGTCTGTTTTTAATACTTTCCTGGTCAATGACACATATTTAAGATGGAACTACAAATACCTCCATAACCTATTTGCATTTTACTTACTCTTTACATAAAGGGCAAGGTATTTGCACTTTCATTGTTACAAGTGTTTTAAGTTCTGACAAGAGGAAACAATTTCAATACATTTGATCACAAAACAGGGTCTATTTTTCTCAAGTTTCTATTTTTCTCAGGTTTTTCTGAGGATGTTATGACTCTACAGCATACAGTGTAATTATTGGAAGGGAATGGTGTGAAAGACAGACAGAGAGAGGGAGAGAGGCATAAAATAGTTAATGACAATGCCACCTACTGGTCATTGTCCTCTCCTTCTAAGAACATGTCAAGATGTTTTGAGGAAGAAATGATATCTTTTCTTTGTAGCAGCAGCAGAATATGTTGCTTTTTCTGATAGTGTGACCTTATATGTTCAGTGGGTTTAGCACCGGGAGTTTTCCACAACAGCTGGTTTCCTCTTTGTCATGCCACCAAACCCTGACAGGTACAGCTACATCATATATATAAATATTGACCCACAACCCCTCCGCCAATAGCCCACCTCCCCCCAGCAAAACTGGAAGTTGTTAATAAAGAGAAGAGGCCTTCATGGCTGAGATCAATAATGCAGAGGAGGTCGTTATCCTAAAGGTATCGCACCCCAGGGAATTCGGTCAGCTCTGGCTGAACAACTAACTATCGAGGGAGGGGCAGCGGGGGGCTAGCAGGGGGAGCAGCCTGGCTGACCTTCACGCCTGCACCCCCTTGGGCCCAGGAGAGGTGGATAATTCAGGGCAAATGGAGGTTCTCCTGCCCTGATGATACGCAGTCATTATCCCCTGTCCTGGTGGTGGAGGGACAGCTCAGTGATGGATCCTGGGGAGGTGGCCTCATTTATGGCGACAGCCATTTCACTTGTGTTTACACCCAGAACTGATCCAGCTGGGTATGTAGGTCTGCACCTTTAAAAAGCTTGTTCTCTACTTATCTATTTGCAGTATGATTAGATTCTTATGAGCTCTGAGAAGGTGCTATCATTTTGTCATTACGTGTGCATTGGGTGACAGAAAGATAATGCTGATTGAACGGCTCGCTTTTCTCCTTTCCAGCCAATCCTGTATGAGGGGCAGGACAAAAATCCAGAGATGTGCCGCGTTCTCCTCACGCACGAGATCATGTGCAGGTGAGTCCCACTCGCCACCCTCCACGCCTGCTGTGTAATGCCCTGTCAGTATGGCATTAGAGGGTTCTGATAGCATCCTGCAGACATGGGGGGGTTATGTGTTTTATGGGCCTTGTACACACCTCTCATTCCCACACCCATTCCCAAAATCTACAGCCAACACCTGAATCCTACTTGGCCCCTGAGGTATAAAGGCTTGTGTATTATTGGCTGAATTAATGTTTTCATCATGTTAACGATGCACTTCTTTGTGTAGTGCCTTTTATGTGGTGAAAAAAAACATTAAAACATGTTGATAAAGGTCACAGTATAGCACTGGTGAGCCCAGACAACATTATGCTTACCTGTGAGTGGTGCAACACATGGCAACCACAAATGACCTGCATAAACACCGGCCACCTGGCTCGCAAATAAAGAAACAAAGAAAATCCCTGGTCACGTGACCAGTGTCAAGGCTTCGAAGCAGTCAGAGAGCGCCGTGTGGGAGACTGTGAGGAGTCCCCTCTCAGTCAGCATGGCCACGCAGGGTTTCCCCTCATTAAGGAGGTCCTGCTGGCGCTGTTTTAATGCATGCCATGTAATTATCAGCTCCCGGTGTGTGCCCCGGCTGGTTGGGTGCAGTCCCATGCAGTTCGGTGTTAATAATGCAGGAGAGGAGCGTGTGTTGGTGTTGGGTGGGTCGTGCTGGGCGCCAGGATGAGGGGTAGGGGGTTGGGGAGGGGGGTGGTTCTGCTGGGCCAAGAAGGCCCCTGCTGGAGTGCTGAAAATTGGGGGGGGGCACACCATTCATACCCCATGCCCCTGTGCTGTAAAAAGTCCCATTATTGCTATTAGTATTTACTTTCTTAGAATGGGCTCTTATTCAGAGCAACTTACTTATCTTACTTTTCTGCATATTATTACTTGTGCAACTGGATTTTTTTTAAAGTGGAGCAATTCAGTTTAAGCACCTTTAGCAAGGGTAGTGCTCAAATACTGTGTAGTGGGAGTTACGTCATTCTCCTGAGCAGGGATGGACACTGATCACTGCTGGTGCACTTGACCTCCTCCATGATGCTTCGAGTCAGAACAGGAAACAAAGAATCCCAAATAATGTAACAGTGCATATTATTCTACATATTTATTCCATGATATGGTTGATGCTGGAATCTTCATGACAGGTATGAAGCAGTTAAGCGATCTTTGCCACAGCAATCATTTCCAGGATAATAATGATAATCCGTATGAAAGCTGTCATTAGGTGATTGAGTGTAATTATTAACGATTTGGCCCTGACAAATGGCGTGTGTTCCATTTGCTAATGATGAGGAGATGAGCGGCGCTCCCTGGGCTCCCTGGAGACGTTGCGGTGATGGCCTGGGAGTCCGCCTTTACCGTTCCCCGTGCACCACCGGGACCCGAGTTCAGCAGAGTGCAGCGCAGCCTGAACGGCATGCACGCCACCCGCTCTGTCCCCAACTCCAGTTCTGCAAAATCGCCAAGTCCCCGCCACCATGGAGAAAGACAGCACACTCTAGCTATGTGACAATTAGTCCTGCTAGTCTGGTGAATGTCAGCTCTGCCGTGTTTAATATCGGTCAGCCGTACGTACATCTGGTGACAACCCCGCGCCTCACATAGATACATTTTTTCCAGACAGCAGGGACAACATGTTCCTTATGTGGCGAGTAATGGCCACTGTGAGCGGAGATGCCTGTCTCTATGATCACTCAGCCTTTGTGCGTACTTGATTTCAGAGCGTGGTTATCAACAGCCATGGTGTTAGGACTAACACACAGCTGTAAGTGACACGGGTTCAGGAGTGAGAATTTCATTGATCCACTGGCTCTGAAAACTACAGGACATCACGCACGCGTACACCTAAAGGCTCGCTTTGAATTTAGGAGTATGCATCTGCCAGAGACGGGGGGGCGTGGGGACGGACTCAGCTCCTGTCCCCGAACTTGAAACGGAACGTCCCGCAAACCAGCTGGGGGTAACGCGTCCCTATTCCCTCCTGTGGAGGTTTGTCCTTGCGGCAGCCGGTTGGCACGGAGCAGCTGGGAGAGGGAGAGTAAGTGGCGAGCAGGCACGGCGAGAGAGAGAGAGAGAACGCCGCGCGGTTTGCGGCGGCCGGCTGCCAGTCTGGCCGCCTGCTCTCGGTGAGGGCGGCTCTTCCAGCCAGCGCAGATTTCTGCATATCATTAGCTCTGGCTCCGGCACGCGGGTTCGGGGGTTTTGGTAATTACAGCACGTGTCCTCTGAAAACAAACCCTCTATCAAAATCTGTCCCCGCTTCATATCGGCCCCCTGCGGTTGGAGGCGCTTCACTGCGCACCCTGTCACCCTGACAGACGCTGAGGTGCGCGGCGTTCAGCCTGCGCGCTGTAGTGGGAATTTTCGTTACTTGTGTGTGACAAGTCAACTTGTGGGGGGGAGTCTAGCCAGGCTCACTGGCTGGGAAATCCAGAGTTAATTACCCTCAAGGTTGGCCAGACTGTGTGATGGTGGAGCAAAACTGGCACTCCAAACTTAATTCCTGCTGGAGCCTTTTTTCCTCTGTACCTTCTCTCTGAGTGCCGTGGGGTGAGCCATTTTTGGCTGTTGCTGGTTGGCTGGTTTGCACACAAGACCACCAATGGCTGGACCTAGGGGCTAGAGGGCCACCCCTGGGATCAGAGCATCCACCTGTTGTTTGGTACTTGACTTGAAAGTCATTAGTTGGTCTGGCGTTAGACTGGCCAAGCCCACGGGGGTGGGGAGGGTGGCACCATTAAGGAAGCATTATGGACGTACCGCCAAGGTTTGTTTTCGTGTCTGAGGGCCCTCTACGGTCCCCTGAGATCCCAGGCATGCTCCTGGGGTCCTGTTTGTTTATAACACCTCTCTGGCAGTTTGAGAAGACTGTCACCAACAGCCGCACTGTTGGGTTTCCAATGCTAATTGGTCTCCTGGAACCTTTGCTAATGGCCCACTCGGCTGGGGGAATAAATTATATGTGGCACGATCTATGGCAACAGTTACACACAAAAAGCAGGATGAAAAAAATATGTGTATATAGTTTTCCCTGTCTGGATATTAAACACTGTTTTGAATGATTTATAAACTCTGCTAATCTAGCATTTTGGAGCTTCTGTTTGAAGGCCATTTGTCAAATAGCAGTCTAATTCACTACAGTATAAGTGCTTATGAGAGGATAATAATTCCATTCAGGTCATATAGTTGTTGCTTTATTTGAATAAGAAGAACAAAAGAACACAATTACCTTTACGTTCTATTTAAACTATTGAATCAAAAGATGACAAAAGCTTTCTCTGGCCATTGCAGCACCCCACTAGTTTCGCACATAAAGGGAGTTTGATTTTGAAAAAGAATGCAGGCCTGTGGGTTGGCAGAAGCTGAATTTGTATGTTATGCCATCACACGCGGCAGTTGTGTCTTTACCACCGCTTCACTGACAAATTTTGTGCAATACTCTCTCTGGTCTTTTATATGGCTATATTTGTATCAGGAACGGCGGTCAGGTTGTCAGGATGTCTGGGAGGCGAGCGTGGGGGGCTTTGCAGGAGCAGATGTATGAGGCGCGCTCTGCGGGTGGTCTTTGATGTGCGAGCGGCGCCGGCCGCGCGATGCACCTCAGGATGGCATGCGCCTGCACGTTTGGCTGCTATTGCTGCTTCGCGCGTTCGAGCGCCGTGACCGCGTCCGGCCGCACTTGTGTGGCATGCCCCGGGGCCGACAGGCATGCCACTGCATGGTTTTGGGGGGGTGGCGTTAACGGGCAGGGCAGGGGAAGGGGACAGAGGACTCTGCTGCGGGGCGCCTCTGGGTGGCGTCCAAACTGTCAACAGCTCGCGGGGTGACCTTGGCCAGTCCGAAGCCCAGCTGGCCAGCTGGACGGGAGGAGACAGAGGGCGGAGCGGCCGGCGTCCCCCCTGCAACTGGGCAATGTTGCCACACTGTTGCGGAAACGTTGTGATGATGTTATGCGTTAGCGTGACGACATCAGTCCCTCCTCTCCCAGGAAGGTCGACACAAATGTTGAGATCCCAGCCGAGTGAGCAGGGAAAGTCACAGGACTGATTTGGGAGTGCGTATTTTACACTCCCTCCGAGTCCAGCAAGAAATATCTAAAGCAAAAAATAGTAATAATACTTGAAAAAAATGTGGAACTTCATTCCTATCATGAATTAACAGTAGAAAAAAGGTTTGTCAATTAACATATCTGGTATATTAAATACATTCACCATATACAAATATATTGGAAGATGTATAACATTATGCTACAGCTGGCAGCATATAATTTTAATATATTATTTTTATTTTTTGAAAGAAATAATAAAAGTGCATGTTTTGTAAGAATACTTTTTTCATTGCAGTGCACCTGCAAGTAGAGGTGGTTCAGTGCTCTTAACAGGTGAAATTAATAGAGATTAGTAGCATTTTGTTAACTATCACTTCTGCCATAAAGTATATACTTCCTGAAAAAAATCTGATCTGATTCGTTAATCTTGTTGATTAATTAATTAATCATGGGATTTGGTTGTGGGATCTGGCAAGGGTTTTTGATTGGAGGGCTGGTCTGGGAGACCTTGCATGGAGATGCGGGTTAGTGAGTTTTGCTGTTTTTGTGTTTCAGTCGGTGCTGTGACAAGAAGAGCTGTGGGAACCGCAATGAGACCCCGTCCGACCCGGTCATCATCGACAGGTAAGGCCACCTGGTCCTCACACGCTTCCTGCTCCGCCACGGCCACTCCCCAAAGAGGGAACCGTCAGCTCTCCACCAATCAGTGACCTCAAACACTGGAAGAAAAACTACTGTGGCTCTGGTGTGACATCATAAAGGTGGAGTGGGTGCTTATGTCTGATTGGCTACCGTGCCCTCTGCAGTACACTAACCAGTCCTCCCTTATTGTGACTGGTATGTGAACACAAACTCGACTATGATACAATCATTTACCAGCTCCATGGTTTACATCTGAGCTACAGCACCAAGGCCATTCATTGCAATCAGAATGGTAGCCCATGAAGACTTCATTCATCTGCTTTCATTAATAAATGAGATTTAAATCAGCAGGCTAAGTAGCAGAACTGCCCTACACACACCTCTATCCATTAACTGTCATTCACACAGCCTAGCCATACCACTTAATAGTGTACTTCCTGTTTCTCCATATATTAGCGCATACTCAGTGCAGTTATGGATCCATAAGTGTCTGAAGTAGTCAGCACTGGGAACCTCCGTGCCCTTTTCTGTCTCAGCAGTCCAACTGTGCTCATGTGTAAAAGAAAACTCCACTGATCAATACATAAGGGCCTTTTTAACTGACACACTGAGTAATCAAAGCCCGCCCAGGGCTTGGCGAGCCTTTTCTTAATGCCCTCACTTTTAATTGCGGCAAGCGGCACGAAACATGACCGTGCTGTACAGCGCTGGCTTCACGTCTGGAGGAGGAAGTGAAGGATTTTAGGGGACCGCATTTTGCACGTGTTACAGCTGGCTTTGGGGCCGTGACTTAGGGCCTGATAGCCAAGCCCTCACGTGACGCCTTTGTGCACCTCCCAGCTGAAAAGCATGGTCAGCTTGTAGGCTACTCTCACAGAGTATCCGTTACTGTTACTGTTGAAAGCACCAATGCTGTGTTGATACCGTGTCACATGTTACAGGTATCAGTTTCATAGCCACACATGTGGTATTTTTCAGATCTATGGACACTGCAGTTATCTCTGCAGTGCAACGATCAGTACTTATAGAAATGCATGTACCGTCCCCACTGCACAAAAGAAACATACAGATCCATGTTTGGTGAGGGTAAAGCTTGGAGCGTTTGATCAGTAAGCATGCATGTGCCCATTTAAGTCTACAGGGGTAACTTTGATTATGCCACATGTTCAGGCTACAGGGGTTTAAGGCTAAGGCTGCTGGGAATTTCCTGGCCTGGGTGGTGGCTTGCTGTTCTTCTGCATTCCCCTCTTCCCAGCTCAGCAGAGGTCGGATCATTGAAAAGGTGGGTGGCCTCCAAGGGCGTGAGGGTCATTACCAAAAACGTGTTGGCCTGTTGGCCTTGGAGGGAGACCAGAGTATGAGAGTGAGAGGAGCCAGAACTGGCGACCCTCCCTCCTCTACACTGGCCAAGCCCCCAACACACACATTCACACACACACACACACACACACACACACACACACACACACACACACACACACACACACTCTGCCTCCACCTCTCTCCCCCAAAGTCTTCTCATCTCTTGTTGCTGTGGTAGGCCCTGTAGCATCTGATTGGTGTGAAGGATCAGACTCTGCAGAGGTCAAGTCACCTCTGAGCTGTGTGTGTGTGTCTGTGTGTGTGAGTGTTTGATGTGCTTGGAGGAATGTGCTCCATAAGGCACATGGCACCTCATCCGGTTCCTGTTCGCGAGTGAACCCATGTGTGACACCCCCCCCTACCTTGTGTGCTTGTCAGGCTGCCCAAGCACTGCCCGAATAGTGAGGTGGAGATATTTGCGGACCCCTTGCTGTTACCAAGATGGATTTTCAGACCTGTGGCACTGTGCACCAGGGTGACTTACAACCCCTGTTGCTGGACAGTTTGTGATTCCTATTGTTTGGTCATTCACAACTGAAATTTTGACACCTCTCTCAGTGTTACCAAAGGGCATAGTGCTACAGGTTAAGGCGGCTGGTTCAGAATTTATCCTTTTTTCCTTAGAAGAGCCAAACAAACTTCTAAAAACACACTAAAGCAATCTTGGAAGCAGGTAGCAGCACGAATGCAGGTTGAAGAAGGTATGGCTGGAATTCAAACATTATATTCAAGCCCACAACCTTCCGCCTCTGTGTCCAGAGCCCTACTCATGTGCCGCACCACCAACACCCGTAGTATCCATCCCAAATGCACCTCACCATTGCTGCCCAGCATAACCTGTAGGCTCCCACATCCACCCTGTCTTTGTAGTCCAATAGGAATTGTTAGTTGGATAGTCACACCCCTCAGCTACCTGTCTCCCTCCCATGGGGGGGGGGGGGGGGGGGGGGGGCTTGGAGAAGCCTGCCCCCCTCATTATCACACCCAAAACAATTCCAGCACATTTACGGTGGAGGGCAGAGGGCTCTAATTTAGGGTGGGCCTGTTCATACGAACGCATTTTAGTTCCCTATTAAGGCGGGCGGCATTTATGGGCGCTGGGCTCTTTAAACCGACCGTAAATCAGCCTGGCGGAGGAGGCTGGCGGCCCCCGATGCAAATTACGACCATCACCCGTCTCCGTAAAGCGGCTAATGACCGGGATTCATCGCCCCGCTCGCCGCCGATGTTTTTCGATGAAGCACGGCTCTGTAAATCAGCCCCACCCTTGCGCCTGGTCCCTACACACACACACAAGCACGCACGCTTGCATGCACTCACACATACGTGCGCGCACACACACACACACGCTTGCATGCCCTCACACATACGTGTGCACACACATACACACGCGCATGCACGCACACACAGACACACACACACACACACACTCCTCTTCCTGTCACTGTGGTCCTCCTTTAATCCCTCTCACCCCCTTTTTGCTTTTTACCTCAGTCACCCTTATTGTCTTCTTCCCTTTGTATTTAGTCAGCATGATGTTGTTCTGCCTTACCGGCTGAATACACTTTTGATTGTAAAGTGGTCACCGAAGATTTTACAGCTCTTTACGTATCCTCTAGTTCATCCAAAATAGGCTGTGCTTGTCACAGTCCTGGGGGGGGGGGGGCACAGACCTGCATGGTTACACCTGTAGTTACCTTTCAATCAGCAGCTAGCTTACACCTGTAACAGGTGCTCTCCAAGCAGTGACACCATTTAAACACCTATGAGATGCTGCAAACAGAAAATGAATGAACCCTGTGGCATTACAGCCCTGGAAATACCCATCACCCCCTTGTGAGCAGTAGACATGTGTGAAAAAGCCCAGCTCATTTGAGAAGTGCGTGTACAATACATTGGAAGAGTGACAGCATCTGCGGTTCCTGTTGGTCCCCAACAGACATATTGTAGTGCAGCCTGTTCCCTCTCCCTCAGGTACTACTACAAAAGATGTCAAAATGTGTCATTTAAGACCTGAAATGACCCAGGCCCTGGAGAGAAGGGAAGGCATAGAGGGTTGGAAAGACAACATAACCAAAGTGTTGTAATCCAATGCTGTCCCCCCTTCCCCCCCACACACACCCACACCCTTGTGGAGGCAAGTAGAGAGTGACGTCGGCCTCAGTGAAGTATTAGCAGCCGGGTTTAGAACAGGTGTCATTACAAGCTAATATTGCAATTAGATGGCCTGGCGAGCTCCCTCAGTGTGGCCATAAATTCCCTGCTGCTGTCATACGCTAACGGGGGCCCTTGTCTAATTGCCCCGATATGGATGCCCCTCCCCACCCCCCCTCCTCCCCCCCCGGCCTCACCCACCAGCCTTAATGTGCTTTGGGACAGAGCACATCTCTAAACCTTGCCGTGTTGAAGTCATTGGTGGGGGACGGGGTAGGGGTGGCGGAGGCGGATTTGTGACTCGTCCTCTAGGGTATCCGACAGCCTCCGTGGGGAGGTCTGCCTTATCAGGTTGTCAATCACCCATACAGGCCCCGGCCACAGCTCGCTGGGCACAGACACGCCCCCTCCTTCAGCAGGGAGGAGGGGCCAGAGGTGAGGTGAGAAGAGGGGCTAGAGAGTGGGTGTGAGGGCTGATTGTGTGTGTGGGGGGGTGGGGGGGGTGCTGTCACACAAGGCTTGTGACGACTGACAAACAGAGAGGAAGGCCACTGGGGATGAATGAGACCTGCTGACGCAGCACAAGTGAGCAACCTGAACATCACTTCTGAGCCGAATTATAACACTTACCGAGGACTCTAACCAATCATCAACAAAGGCACCCGCGGCCCGGGAGTGAAACCTCTGAGAAGGCTTTGGAATAGGTCTGAATCAGGAGAGAGATATTTCAACTGCACCCTTTACTTCAATAAATACCCAGCTGGATAAACAGGATGACATGTAACATGTTAGCCATGTGAGTCCCCCTGCATGAGGGGAGTCTGCTAAGCACATCAATTATTCATCATCATCAGCAGATGCAATAAGAATCAAAAGCATGGGTTTTAGCTGCAGCACATTTATGTCCATATACGTTATTCTGCATAGGCCAGGGTTCTGCTGGATGTGGTGCCTGCAGACACTTATGCAGTGCATTCGTAATCGCAGGTGGCAGAGGTATCACTAAGGTGCCGTTTATGCCCCAGGGTCTGTGTTAGGTGGGAAGGTGTGCATTTTAACTGTTCTAATAAAAAGCCTTTTCCTTGTGAGTATGTCGTTGAATCTGGCCAGGATGGAGAGAGTTAGAGAGGGAGGGCAGGGGAGGGTTGAGGCGAGGGGGTGAGGGGAGATTGAGGGGGGGGGTGTGTGTGTGGGGGGAGGGGGGTTGTGGGTGTTGCAGAAGGCTCCTAGGACCCCTCTAAGCCATTGCTGCCTATTGATCGCAGGCCAGCCCCGTCGGAGCCGGCGAGATTAAGAGTATGGATTTGCAATAAAAGGAGGGCATTACTCGACAGCCCGGACAAAACTGGAAAAAAGCAAAAATGATGAGGTCCTGGAAGTGGGATGACTCAGAGAGAGGGTGGGAGGGGTTACAGCAGGGGGCGGGCACTGTTACGCTTTGGAATTGGTTACATTATGGGGACAAGTTAAAGCACAGCTGGGGTATACTTAGGGCACGCTATACTGGGGCAAAATAAGGCACTAGCAAAATAAATCCATGCATGAAATATTAACAGTACTAAATGATTGAATACATTTTTCAAAATGTTTATTGCAAAATATATTGAGTGCTGTTGTTTTGTGCATTTTGCAAAAATATCATAATGCAGTGTATTACTGTAGAATATCATATGCTAAAATACATGTGCTTTTTGTACATTGATTGATTGTTTTATATTTGGGGGGGCTGTGTGTTATGGGATGAGAGGTCCTGAGGATGGTGAGGGGGAGGCGCAGTGATGCAGACTCGGGGCGGAGCCTGTGTGCTCCTGCAGGTGGCCGGGACAGCTCAGTTAAGGCGTCCTGTTCCTCCAGGGCGACGCCCTCTGGTCAGCTCAGCCCAGCTTTCAGGAATGAGAGGCAGGGCGTTCAGGGGGAGGCACGGCGCGCCGAAACCGTGCTGCACGGGTACAGGCCACAGTGGTACTGGGGGAGTGGGAGTGAAAGGGGGCTAGAGGCTTCTGCACTTTCCCTACCCGCTCAGTGCAGCGGGCCGAATTACCTGCTCCACACTGAAACACTATGATCGCGTTTCAACACCCCATCAATGTTTTGTGTTTTGGCCATGAGGAGGCCAAGCCCACCTAGACACTGACCATTCCCTTAATTCTATCGTTTTCTTGACAGCCCGTCATTTATCTTACTGCTCAGGTCAGGACTGTATTGTTTGTGAACGGGGAGAAACCTGCGCTGAGTGTTTTAGGTACTCCTTGTGGGGAGCATCGAGGATTGTTGACACGCCCTTTCTGTCAGCCTCTCTGTCCCTCCTGTCCCTCCTGGCTCATTAGCATGCAGAGGCTTCGCCGTGTCACTGTGGTCAGACAGGGACCATCGCAGATCACCTGGGCCGCCAATCGATGGCTTATGATGTACTGCCACTCCACATAGTACCCAACATCCACTCTGCAGTGTAGCGTAGTGCCAATACACACATATACACATACACTGTGCACACACCGCACGCACATAAGCGAAAATGTGTGTGTGTGTGTGGATGTATGTGTGTGCATGTGTGTGTGCGTGTGTGTGTGTGCGCGCGCGTGTGTGTGTGTGTGTGTGTGAAAGTGGAGAAATGACCTTCAGGAACAGCATGGGGGTGTGAGCCGGGGGGATGAGGGATATCGTTCAGTGCCGTGCAGCTACTCCCCTCCACCCCGGTTCGGAAAGGTGTCCTTTTACAGCCTCCAACACTGCAGGTCCTCAAATAGAAACCCGTCATGACCGCAACCACAGCCCCTCCCTCCCGCCAGATCAAATGATGGCCTTCGGGGCGGAGTGAGGAGTAAATAAGGATATACGCCAATGTCACCTCTCATTAACGCACACACCCGAGACCCGCTGTTTTAAAACACATCTGATGTTCTCCTGCGCTTTCTAAGCCTGTGTTGACGTATACAGAAAGTAAGCCCCAACAAAAACCCGATACCTGACTGTTACCTGCTCTGTGAAAGCTGCCATAGGACAGAAATTCCCAAAGAGCTTACCCTTATGGTGGATGCTACTGGATGATTGACTAAGCAGATACCAGGTACAGTACCAGTGAAAAGTTTGGACACACCTGATTTAGATAATGGGAAACATGCATTCAAAGACATTTTGATTTAAGACTTTTGCCTGAAATTTTTTTCTTA
The DNA here is from genome assembly GCF_013368585.1 of Megalops cyprinoides. NCBI lineage: Eukaryota > Metazoa > Chordata > Actinopteri > Elopiformes > Megalopidae > Megalops > Megalops cyprinoides. Next base: position 25,007,017 of record NC_050600.1, read on the forward strand.
GACAAATATAAATATTGAAGTTGATGCCTATGCATAGATTTCTTTCCAAAAAGATGTAACTTAAAAAAAAACATTTTTGGCTATTTTGAAGATAGTTCTGATTTGTTTATAACACCTTTTTGGTCACTGCATAATTCCATTGTGTTATTTCATCATTTTCATACCTTTACTGTTATTCTAAAATGTGGAAAATAGTAAAAATAAAAAAAAAGTCTGTCAAAACTGTTGACTGGTACTGGAGTTGTGTACAGTAGTGTAAGTAACTCTTACTTTAGCACAATGCCTAAAAAGGGTGATGTAGACATCACAAAATATATCGGAGGTGGAGATGGGGAGAAGGTGGGATAATGGAGGATTGGAGATGGAGAGATACTGGGAATAATTGGCTGGAGATACACATCATATACTGTAGGGGTTATGTGTGATATATACCCCATAACTGGTATATATGATTTTTATGCTCATTTCTGTCTGTTTGAAGTGAGAGGATTGCCTTGAAATGGTTTCCTAAATCTTTGTTTAAATCAATGTGAGGGAGATTAATAAGAAGAACATGCAAAAAGATTGGATTGTTAATGCTCAAGAGTATAGCTTGTACTTACTGATGTTGAAACTCATCAAAACCCCGGTCGCATACACTTCTGTGATCTGAACATTTCAGAACAAATCTAATGAATTTGAGAAGGACGGCCTCTGCGACTTCTTCATGCTGTCTGTACTTGGGGGCTGCCCAAAACTTGACAATACATTTCAGCTTCAAACATGGAGTCGCCTTCCCAGGGGCCCGTGGAGCTGTGAACAAAGGCGTTCAAAAACAGGGCTTTTTTGTTTTCCGGGATCAATGCTGTGCAGATGCTGTGCTGATCTTTAAATCATCTGGATGGCCTGCCCCATTCATCAGGCATACCGTGCGGCCAATCCACGCATGGCAAAGATCGGCAAATCTTCACGGCATCTGCTCAGCGCTGCTCCACACACACACACACGCACAAACACACACACACAAACAAGCCCACAGTCAGAGTCCCTAAAGGGAAGGGTCCTCAGCTGCAAGATGTGACAAAACTGGTGATTTTCACCAGTGGGTGGGAAGCCAGAGACAAATGCACTCTTTTACAGCAGGAATAGAACAGTATCAGTATTACAGAACTACTAATCTGCTTTCCAGCACTTAGCCTAGAGCTCTACTCACACTTAAGCTTCAGAGACACCTTTTAGCTCCCTGGAAAAGTGTCTTACAGCAATCTATATTGGCTAATATAGAGAAAGTGATATATAATATTGAAATATAATTGCATTGAAATGGCAACATTGTATCATAATTATGTAATTTCTAAATGTAATATTAATAATATATCAGTATTTCTGCTATTATTAGTACAACTACCAATATTAAGAAGAATTTTGCTTTTGTACACTACTGATCAACTTTATTGTACCTCATTCAAGATAATAATGATGAGAAATGAGAAAAGGGTGACAGGTAATTCTTATAGGCCTGGAATCAGATAGTCATGAGTTACTGATGCTTTTCACAGCCAAAAGATGGCGACTGGAAGCACCATATCAGAATTGCCAACCCAGCATTACCAAAACCACGCACCCATGCATGGGGCCTGTAGATAGGCTATGGAATTAGCCATGCATCAGTTTCAATGGGCCCACACTGAATGTGTTTATAAGCTGCCATAAGGCTCACAGGCAAGTGAAGGCTCACAGGCAAGGGAAGAAAAGGTCTTTGGAGGCAATAGGATGTCAAGGGGGAAATTTGTCTATCATTTGTCTTGGAACTGAAACCCCAGGATGGGACCTGGCATCACACGGCCTGCTGCATGAGGCTGCTGCTGCAAAGCCAGGGCCTCGAGTTGACCCTTTGGCCCGAGGAGGAGTGATGTAATCTGGGGTGGAGGGGGTGGTGTGTGCAGGTGGCCCGCGAGCTCTGGCTCCAGCAGAATCTCATCTCATTGCGTCATTCATGATTTTATGGCTGGCGCTTGGAACGGCCAACTGAAACTCTTGGCCTGAGTTTTATGCTCTCATGGAACTGACATAGGTGCCTTTTGAGTTTGCACGTTTTATTTATGAATAATAGAGTGTGTGGCTCCAGTTGATCACTGGCATAGGAGTGTTGAGACTGCAGCGTCAGTACAGGGGAGCTTCACTGAGGCTCCCCCAATGGAGGGGACCCATCAATCCCCATCCAGAGACCGCTGTCTATCCTGTATTAAGCACACAGCAAGTGTGGTGGTGGGATATAATGTGTTTTTGGATGCAGAGGTTCCAAGTAACTGAGCTTCTGCTGTGCTGGGGGTCTTCACGTGCCACTCTCACCCCTCCACTCAAAAAGATGAACCCCACCCTTCTTCTGTAACCCCCTTCCTCCTCGTTCCTTTGGAAACCGCATCCGTGGTGTTCTGTTACCTCGCCTCTGTACCTGATTGCAGCACCCAGCCCCCCCCCCCCCCCCACACACACACACACACACACACACACACCGCCCCCCTTAGTCACCACCAACCTCCATCTCTGTTCTCAATCACCCGAGTGCTGCGTGAATTAAGAACACAGCGATAATCCTAGCCCCCCCCACACACCCCCACCATCTTAATCAAGAGCGAGTACGCCGGCACTAATTAAGATAGCCCATCAGCAGACCGCCTCCCACCTGACAGACGCGGAAAGCAGAGAGCCAATTCCGCCACCAGATAACGAGCTCTCTGCCACTGCGAATTTCCCTTTTTTCCTCTCCTGTTTCCTTTCCTTTCCATGCCGCCGATCCTCGCTGCTCTCATGGTGAACCTCCCAGCTTCCGATCGCGTTGTTTTCCCATTGGCTGCTTCTCAAACCCCAACAGCTAGGCGGAGCCTTTGTCCCAAAGTCTCAACACCCGAGTGCTATTGTGACCGCTGACCGGCCGGCCTGCTGACCGTTACCTCAACACCCCCCTGCCT